>NC_091507.1:18476046-18836046 GCF_947461875.1 Haliaeetus albicilla
TTCTTTGCCAATAGCTTTGGCTCAAGTGAAAGAAGCCGGCTTTGTTCTAAACTGGTGCAAATTCCTTGGTTGCTGTGATTGTAGCTTGTTCAAAGTGAGTGATCACATATGTGAGTCTTAAGTAGAGCTGTGCAAAACTTGGCAGCTTGAGTGCACAAGGGGTTTGGTGAACCTTCATTTGGCTTCTGTGTTTATGGGTTTGAATTAGTGTTAGGAAAATTAAAGGATGAGGTAGGAGATGCACTAAATAGAAGCGTCTCAGAAAATAAAGTGAGTCACAGAGAGATGTGTCAAAAGTAGATGCAATCAAAAGTTCGGGACAGTAAAAATAATGTTTACTGTAATTTAGATGCAGTTGTATAATGTAGATACATTTGTTTAGTTTAGACACAGATATACTATGCAAAGACACAACCTTAAAGAGGAGCTTATTTTATTTTGTTTGCTTTATTTTTTTATGGAAGTGAATTCTTCACCCACTGGAAATAAGAGAAAAAGCATCTTTCCTGAATGAACACTGACAATGATTTACTTAGTTCTGCACTGCTCATATTACGCTTTATAATTTGTATGTCTTCCTTGCCAGAATACTCTTACTCATTAACGGTTTTCAATTATTTTTAATTTAAGATTTACACATTAATAAATTATGTGTAAGTAGTAGGCTATGGTATATGGTTCTGTTCAATAGCTGCCTTAGCATCAAACAGGCTTGGAAGAAAATAGGCCCTTTTCACTCCGCCTTCACATCTTCTTTCTCCTCCAGTGCTTTATTAGAGTGATGCAATAGTGGTAGGTAGAAATTCCTTCATTTACATGATAGGAATTTAGGGTGAGCACATTGACAGACTGACGAAATATGCTTCAAAATGTAGCTTTTTAATGTGGCTATATTTTGCTTCTTCCACTCTAAATGCTGGCATGAATTTCATAATAACAATGACAATGAGATACCCTGATACAAGTTAGGCTTTCATGAATCATGGTGTTCTCCTTGGAAGAAAATATACTACTACTACCACCACTGCTACTACCACCACCGTTCTTGTTTTTAAAATGCAAAATGTAATTGATTGACTAACTACCACTTTCCACTCCGTCTCCCCATTCAAAATTACCCTTGTGGCATTTTCAACCACTCTCAGCAGAGAAACCCTGGCCAAGACAGAGAGAGGAGCCAGCGTACTCCTGCCCACCACCTCAAACTGTCACTCCATGGGACCACTGCAGCTGGTACAAATGTGGGGACTGTTCGTAATTTCTCCTGAGGACAAACCCTGCTCACAGGAAAATCAGGGAACCCTTAAGTTGCTTTTAAGTTGAGAAGGAGACCAACTAATTTCTATTAAGGATGTGACTTTAATGGTATACATACGGAAATCCCATCAACGTGGTGATATAAAGTGCATCTATATTTTCACGACAAAGCTTCAAGTTTTCAAAACCAATAGTGAGCAGTGTAGGGCAAGTGGTAAAACAGACATGGAAAATTTAGGCTATCTATTAGCATCTGATGTTGACTCAGCAGGGGAATCCTTCCTCTGAGTTGTTCTGTAATCAGTGCTCCTGTATTTATGCATCTCATTTTTCCAAGAGCAAAAGGAGCAGACCTGGTGACTCTTACCAGTCGTTTGCACAGTAGCAGTCCTGAGGTATTAGCCAAATCTGAAACAAATCCCAACAAGAAATTATTTCAGCACAGATGTGTAGCACGAGTTGTGGTAGAAATAGCAATTTATTTCCAAGGGCCCTTCATGTGAAAGGGGCAGTCATCTGTCAGTGATCACGGGAAAATCTATGTCTGCCAACTCTACTGGTTATTGTTTTGTTTGTCTGGAAACACAAACCATCAGTCTAGTAAGAAAAGAACACTTTCTTCTACTTTTATCTCAAATGTTATAAGCCGTTTCAGAAATTTAGGTATAGTTCTGGATATAGCTGCAGAGTTTCTGATAGTCACATGGGTAGTTTTTGAGTTATAGTGTACAGTTAAGGATTTTATAGCTAAATTTACCTCAAAAAGATGAATACTCAGATATCTCTAACTTTGCATCCCAGAGAAAAGACTTGAATACTGCTATTATTAAGTCCAATTAGATTGAGAGCACTTCCTGGGAATGAAAAAAGCAGCTCCCAAACTAAGTGGAAAACATACAGCTAATGAAAAAAGTAGGGAGGAATGTAGCAGAAGTGATATGAAGCATTCTTTCTCTAATTGGAAAATCTTTAAAAAAGGAATGGAAAATGATACCTGGTATCATTTATTTTAGGTCTATCTTACTGCATTAACAAAAAATAAAAAGAATACTATAAAATGCAATAGGATCATTCAGCAGATCTATGGAAACAATACAGCCTATTAAAATTCTATAAATTTTACAGTCATTTACAAAGAAACATTACATTTCTATCAAACTGTTTACATTTCATCCGTATCAGAACTTCATTGCAAGAGGACATGCTTTGGTTAACCTGAGGAACTATATTTTGGGGTACAAGTGCCTACAAAATAAATAGTGACGTAAGAAAATCGCTGGGTGAAAGTCATAATCTGTGCAGGTAATTTAGTTAGCAAGAATATGTTTTTGTGAGGAAAGAACTTATAAGATACTTTAGGAAGAGGGAAATTATCGATGTAACTTACAAGAAAATAATTTCATTGGTTGAAATAAGCACGAAAATACATGCTGAACATTCATTCACCTTAGAAGGTATATCCATTTACAAGATGACGTGAATGAAGTTGATTTTGTCACATAATTGGCCAAAGTGTGAAAGAAGTGAGCAAATGAAAATAGAATTAGTCTATAGTTGCTTGCCTTTCCTCTTTTTTTTCGAGAGAAGATATATTATTTTAAAAAAACCCACAAAGGTAGATGAGAAGTGAGCATAGTTAACTTTCATATTATTACAGGAAATGTGAAGATCGTATTTCTGTAAGACTTTTTTTGTATAATAAAGCAGGCCCACATCCTCTATTTATAGTAGTATCTATGTTTGAAGGCTTCAGTTCTTAAATATCAATTCAGTACGCCTTTCCAGTCAGATGGTGTGCACTGAACTCTGTGCCACAGATAAGGCAGCTGAACTGCAGAGTAAGTAGGTGATTCCTGCTTAGGAAACACAGGAAATAAATGACAGAGGTAGGTACATCAAATGTATCATCAGATTTTTTTGTTCTGTTCTCCAGCCATGGGTAAACCAGTTTTCTCATCTTTCATTTGTCTCCACTAGAAACAAATGAGAAGTTCACAATAAGCCATGGAAAAATAGAGTTTTCTTTCAAATTCCTGTAAACAGACTTTATTTTGTTCTTACTTTTTGGGTGAACATATTTCATTAGTATTAAATACTGCTTTGCTCAGAAGTTCTGAACAGTATTTGGGATTTCACTGAGTTAACTAGTCATATTACCCTGCTAGAGATAAATAACAACAAAAGCGATATGCTGTTGTTAACTATTAGTATTTTAATATGTGATTATCAATAACAATTAAAACAATCATATGAGGTCTTTTCTTAGTACAGCTGCATAATCTTCCATCAATGTTAAATAATGCGAGTAGGGGAAATGATGTAGGATGACTTTACAGGGAAGGATATTTAGGCCTTGAAGATCTGAAGACATTTTATGCTTTTCCATTTCATGTATTTTACAAGAAAGAGTATTAAATCTTAGTATCACTATGGCTAGCACTTAGTCATTCTGTATTTTTTTTTAATTACGGTATTTCTTCAGCCTGATGTATTGCCAGTTAACAGTTCATTTTCCAGCCAGCTCTTATTCCAACAAGTCATAATTGCCTGCTACTCACAGCTCTTTACATAGGATCCGCAATAAACTTTTTCCTTGTATTTAACTACTCCAGGGGAAGGTCTCTGGTCGGAATGTTTTGAAAACTATTTCTTGTCTTCCTTTTGCATTTCACCACTACTATAAGGGCCCAAGAAACAGCCCATCACCTTACCGTACATTGTTAAAACTTTGAAGACGATACTGGTTCCAGGGAAAATATTTTCCTCCTTTGTCATCAAGGTGTACCTTACGTGTATGGATACCAGTAGTTGTCTGCCTTTCTATAAACCAGTAGAGCTGGTAAATTAATGCAAAGTGTGTCTTTAATGACCTTTTGACTGAAAATCAAATGTTTTCAGGAAACAAGACTGAAAATTATAGTGAAAAAATTACTTTGATCTAGTTTTTCTGAAAAAACCTCTATTTTGGAAAGCTAGAAAAACATTTTGAAAAACGCTTAGCACTTCTGACTTTTTTTTTTCCCCAACAGCTGTGTATGAATTGTGTGGATCTTATTGATATGATCTATCTATAGGCCTTGTAATCTTTTCATTACAACTCATAACCAAACAATTTGTAGTTTCAAAGTATCCATATATGTAATTTCAAATAGGATTGCTCTTCATCCATATCACTTCCTGACTTTCCATGCAGTGAGTGTTTGTGTATTTGTTTATTTAGTTAGTTTTGCCAAAACCTTTCTCCTTTCCCTTCCAAGTACAATCCATATGAAACTTTCAAGATAGTCTTATGCTATGACCAGAATGAATACAGTTTTGCAGTTGTATTCATGACAGTTTATCTTTCTACAAATATTCTTAGAGCAAGATTTGATCCTCTCATATACTGAGGAGCCCAGAACTGGACCCAGCACCCCAGCTGTGGCCTCACCAGTGCTAAGTAGAGAGGAAGGATCACCTCCCTCAACCTGCTGGAAATATTTTGCCTAACGCAGGGTACCGTTTGCCTTCGTTGCATCAAGGGCACATTGCCGGTTCATGGTCAACGTGGCATCTACCAGGATCTCCAAATCCTTTTCTGTAAAGCCACTTTCCAGCTAGTTGGCCTCCAGTCTGTACTGGTGCCTGGGGTTGTTCCTCCCCAGGTGCAGGACATTGCACTTCTCCTTGTTGAACCTCATGAGGTTCCCATCAGCCTGTCGAGGTCCCTTTAGAATGCAGCATGACCCTCTGGCCTGTCAGTCACTCCTCACAGTTTTGTGCCATCTGCAGACTTGCTCAGGGTACGCTCTGCCCCATCATCCAGCTCATTAATGAAGATGTTAAACGGCACTGGACCTTGTATTGACCCATGGGGTACACTGCTAGGTACTGGCCTCCAGCTAGGCTTTCTGCTGCTGATCCCCACCTCAAGATTGAGCTCAAGACCTGAGTGCTTCAAAATAGGTATTATAATGCCAAATTTTTTATTTCGTTCTTCCTACTAGAAAAAAAGAAGATTAAAATGACTCTTAGATTAGCTTTATCCCAATGCAGTACTCATAATATAATTTGGTCCTAAATACTCTGAAAATGGACTTTGTTGGTTTTCTTCTAGAATATCCTAAAACATTAGTTTTCTAAAATGAACTGAGGTCAGGAAGTCTGCAAGCTGAATATTAACTCCCAGAACACCAGGCGCTGAGATTCATATAATTGGAGAATATACTTAGAAGGCAGAGTCATAGCATCACTCTAGGGAGGAGAAATGGAAAGTAGCCTTGAACAAATTGTAAATATCAGCACTTTAGGTATTCTTATCTAAAAAAACATTAGTTAAATTCTTTACATGTAATTACTTCTTCCTCAAACCCTGTTTAAAGCAGAAGAGTCCTTTTCTGAAATTAAGATATTATTAATCTAACTAGTAATATAGACATCTTTGTTTTGTTTTAGCTGCCAGCTTAATTTGCTTTAGTTAGGATGAAGCAAATGGCAAGGGACATTAACATCTATCAATAAATAAATTAACTATTAAGAAATTTAGATCTAAACAAACACTTAAGCATCTTAATCAACACTCGGGAAGAATTTTGACATCTTTGTCCATAATAGCAACTTTGGAGCCAAATGCTGCCTGATCCTGGGGAAACAATTCACTGGGGAAGGGGGGTGTGGGAGTGGAAGGGGCAGGGGGGAAGAACAGGAGGAGGACAGAAAGTTTTGTCATTTCACTGCTCCCTAACAATGGAATTACATTTAAAGGACTATCTCTGAATTTTACAACATCATACATATATGTAAAAACTGTGTCTGAGACCAGAACTGCACAAATGAGTGTGTCCTAGCCACAAGACTACAGCATCGAGATCCCAGTTCAGTTTTCATTTTCTGTTCTTATAAATCCTGAATCCCTGTCTCTTCCATGAGACTTCCAGCAGATTGGGTTGAAACCATCTCACTCTCCATTGCCAAGAGCCTCATAGACAGCATTCTCTTGCTGGAGAATACTTCTCAATTTGTAATAAACCAAAAAAGCTTAAGTCCTTTCTTGAAGGCAGTCCACAAACAGCATATCACTAGATAACAATTGATCTTGAACAGGTTGATTTTATATTTAAGTGTAATTACTGTTTTATATTAATTTTCATATGTACTTTTGTAGAAGCCCTCATAAAATATTTTCATATTTCTAACCAGATTATAAAGGAATCAGTTTTTTCTGTTTATTCAAAAATTGATGAAGTTGTAGTAAATTGTTTCTAAATGTTTTTGTCCCTCAGCAGAAAGCTAAAGTACTGCTAAGTAAGTACTAGGTGTTGCTCAGTAAGAATTTAAGCAGGAGTAAACTGTTCCTTCCCCTTCCCTGCTATACTATTATGGAGTCTACTCCTAGTCCAGCGGAAACTTATCTTGCTTTTTTTTTTTTTCTGAGTTTTTGAAAATGTTCAGTGAATTTTCAGATTGGAGTCATGTGAAAACATTTAGAATTCCATGGATAAAAAGAAGTTTGCAAGCGTGGATTGCAGAGACTCCAGAAGCCAAAGATAAATTTTAAAAGTGTACTTAGTGTAACAGTAAAAAGTTAACCTAGGGAAATGGGTTCTTTCTTTTCTTCTGTACATAATAATAGAAGAAGATTGGCAGGATGAACTGAATACTGGAAATCTTACTTCTGCTTTTTGTATGTATTTTAGTTTCAGTAAAAGAAATGTGGCTTTTTTACATTTCACCTAGTAAAAGTCATACTGTTTATGCTTTCTTTTTTGCAAGAGATGAGCTCATATCTGACAGATCTGAGACATTCCCCTCATGAGAAATGATTAGAAAAATTTTGGGGAGGGGAATCAGTATTTTTGCTCTGTGACTGCCAGCATTTAGAAAACGACATAATTAGTGTTTACTTTCACACATAATAAATCCTAACAATACAGTAAATCTCTGTATGCTAAAAATATATACATGTACTGGTAGGAGCTCTTCTATTTTTCTGTATCTGTAGGAAGTTAGAAGTCAATTTGACTGCAGAGGTCAACCAATGGATAAGGTAAAAGTAAAAGAGATTATAGATAAGAAAATAATCTCTTAACTGAATCAGATCAAGCCTTTTAAAACTTCCAGTTTTTCTTCAGGTAATATGCCAAGATCTGTGACCATTTGATGAACAACCAGTTTAAAAAAAAATTACTTAGAGTATAACAACAGGGCTGAGTCTGTATGTACTCTAGGATAATAAGGGGAGTGAACTTCCTCCCAGAGTTTTCTAGGGTACGTACTATGGAAAATTCTGGCTCCATTGCCTTTTTCTGTCAGATACTGGAATATTTTTAAAAAGTATGAAGCCATTCAAGTTTTTACAGTAGAAAAAAATGAAGGGTTTGTTTGTTTGTTTTTTTGTTTGTTTGTTTTAAAGAATGATATTCTGCTTAAAATCAGTTGGCTTTCATGCAAAATAGAAAGAAAGAAACCTGGTAAAGGAAACAGCAAACTTTACATGATAATGGAAATCCCAGACCAAAAAAACCAGTCTTCTAGTTCCAGCTGGCTAGCTAGATTTTGCAACAGGGCAAGAATTGCTCTACTTTACAGATTTCAAGGTTTACTAGGCCTCTGGTTCAAATATGAGACGTCAGCAGAGGCCAGATGAATGGCAGGGCTCGGATCTGCAAGAATTTCTACCTGAGAGACAAACTGCTGGATCCTTTTGTGGCTGCAGTGGCAAAAGCAGCTGAATATGAACCCACGTTTCTCAACAGAAGGAGGACTGTGATATCAAAGGAGTCGGTATCCTTTACCTCTGACCTCTCCTCATGCTTTATTGAACAAAAAAGCACATGGATATTCATCAGAATTAACATCTGTACTGAGCAAACAGGGAATAACAGTCCACTAATAGTGGGTTGCATTGTGCCCATTACTGTGTTAAGGCAACTTCATACATTTAAGTAAAATAAGTAAATGCTTTAACTCATGAGCTTTAATTGGGTTCTAATTTAATTCATCTAGGAAAAGAACAAATGGCAGCAATTGTGGATGATAAATGTAAGATAGAAAAGACTAAAGAGAAAATAACAACAAAGTCTTTCAGAGTTTTACATTATACTTCAGTCCAGGGTTTGAAATTAGTTGGTCCTGACTTAGTAAGATAATATCTAGCTTCAGCCTGACTTTGAGTGGACTCTATTGATAAATGGAAAAGGCTGTTTTTCACTGGGAAAGTGCCTGAAAACAATCTGTCTCTGATAGCAACTGAGAAGTTAGCAGAAAAGTAAGAGACAGAGTCATCGGAGATGTTTCCCCATATGTTTTATTGCTCTGAATAACACAGAAAATTAGGATTCTAATTTTTAGAATGTAAGGATTCTAATAAACTACTGTTAGACAAAGAAAGTTTTCTTTTCTGTGATATTTTTTCCATTATTCTCCATCTGTCTTTTCATATTGTAAGCTCTAGGGGTAAGATCTGTGCATTCGTATACATTTGTAAAGCACTTGGCACTCTTGCTGTACTTAATGCAAACACTAAAAGCCAACACTGTGTAAAATATTAGCTCTTCAGTTATATTAAATCAGAATGGTTCACTTAACTCCTCTCTGCTTTCTGTGAAGGGTACCAATTAAAGTAGCCTGATAATCTATTAAGTGGTGGAGGTTTAATATCATCTAGACTAGTTTTGCCCCAGTTAAATTTTTGTTTTGTGGTGTTGCACTCGGCACTTCTTCATGTAACTGAAATTAGGATCAAGGTTGCACTAAAAAATGAACTAACTGAGAGAGGCTAGTCATATTGTAGGCTATTTCCTTCCTTGCTACTTCCTCATAATTTGCTGGAAACAAAGAACATGTCACAATAGTGTCCTTTCCTGGCTCCAGCTAACCTGGAAATACAGAGAGTACACAGAATGTTGCCTTCTAAAGTTTTTTTTTTCTTTTTATGGTACTGTTTAAAATATAAACCTCGCAAGAAATAGTCTGAATTAAATGAAAAAAATAAAGGGATTTAAAAAATAAAAGGAACAAAAAGAGTGAGAGAGAAGGGGAATGGGGGAGGTCTACTTTGCCTTTCTTCCCAAGAGGAGAAAAATTCTTTTGAGTTCCCTTCCAGGCTTCCAGTGAGTCTCACAGGCAAATATTCAGGTATGGTCTTGACAGCTTCTCAGAGGTCTTATTTTTAGAAAGAGTGAGTCACGCCCGTCTTCTGAAAAAGCAAATTATTTTAAAACACTCTTGGTTGCTGAAAATCGCTATTCTTCTTGAATACCTGAAGTGTGTATTAATTGCCTACAGATAAAGATATATTAATTACCTACTGATAAACTCTTCTTTAAAAATGTTGAGTTCCGATAGCAAGCACTTGAAGATAATTAAGAACTTGGTATAATTGAGAAATGTAGGGCACATCCACATACACTTCACATAAGGTTATTCAAGCTAGTCCCAAAAGAGAGGATGTGTGTATGTCGCAGTGCTATGCCACACAGGTATACTAGCTCATGTATAGGAAGCAGTACAGCTATGTGAATATGGTATTTGCACTGGGACTAATTAGGTCACTTCACTTTCATATTGTGATTGTTTCTACTTTCGGAGCCAGCTGGGTATCTTTTCACAGTGCAATATTGTTCACTATAGACATACCCTTAAAATTATTGTGTATACTCCCTTACATATTCATCCTGTGCACTGGTTGAATTAGGATCCCAGTTGGAAAATAGCACACAATTGTTCATAAGCCCTCATCTATTTCGGTATTCTCTAACTTTCCTAACTTCAGATGTTTGATTTCTTGCCATCTGATTTTTGGAGAAAGGAGGAAACTGAAACATATTTTTATATGTTTGTGACAACCCTCCATTCTGCGCTCTAACAAGTATTTGAACTACAACCTTCACAGCTGAGACTGCTATTCCTTGTAGTAGGAGACAATTATTATCTCAGTGGGGAATAGACAAACCGATCATGTTTGATCATGGGGTTTGGAGGGACCTCAGCATAGGCTGACTTTCTTCAACTTCCTACCTCAGAAGCTTTTGGCCAGATGTGAGGAAAGAATTATTTGCATTACTTTGGTGCTAGGAAAAAACTGAAAGACCTTTTATGGCTTTTGCAAGAACAAATTTTAACATATTTTCCTCTGAATTCAGATTTTTGCTGGAAGAAAGGTAAATGTGGGTACAGAGTAGAAGACACATAGCTGAGCTATGACTGGTAGAAGACAGTGTCTAACATTGCTTCTTCAACATAGGTGCTGCTGATCTCAGAAAGTAATTTAAGTAGTTGTCCATGTTTAATTAGACTTGGAGCACTTTGGGGCAAGTTGCACGTTTTCTGATATATTACTACAGTACCAAAATGTTGTTGCTTACAGAACCTACTGGTCATTGCAGTAACATATGTGACAAAAAATAATGAATATATTAGTGAAAGTACTACACAGGAGTAATGAAAACTGTGTTCAGATGAGGGATTCAGGGGTATTGTGCAAGCTTTTTCCCACCCTGTAGTTTAGGATTTTACCTCTCAAGAATTTTCTTAAAGAAAAATGAAAGATAAAAATATTTTTTCATAAATATGCATTTCCTTTTCACAGAGTTAGCATGAAACACTGAATTTTTGTATCTCCCATGATTGAAGTATGAGTAATTGCACATATAATTGAACTGCCAGATATAATTTCTCTGATTAGGAACGTACAGATTTCAGTTTGGTTTTCTAGCTTGAAACTGATCTAGCATCATAGATTTCTAGGTTAATATGATCTATTGAGATAGATTTCCATTGGTTTCTTTGTGCAAAATAAAGTCAGGCAATTCAAAAATACTTAATTCTATTAAATATTAATTCCATTAAAATGTTGTCATAGTTCTGAGGTGATAGATATGACAGCAATGAGCTCGATTCATGCCTGGAATACACTGAATTTTACAAGTCACATCTCTGAGGGCAGATCTTTCAGATAGGGAAATTTTGTCTAGATGTGGGCTGCGACCACACAAAGCACATATGATTTCAGGAAACTGGAACCAATCTATTCAGTATTAAACTGCCAGGGTGTCTGACTACACATTAAAGCTGTCAGCAAGCTATGGAAATGTTATAAAAGATAGTAACAAAATCACTGCTTACTTTCTCCTGAACCTGAACCCATCTTTACCAACTGTTTGCATCACTCTCGACCTCTATTTGCGATGCAGACTTCATGACTTAAAGGTTTTTTTGCTCAAGTTGTAATTTTCATCATTCCCGGATGGCTTGTTTAGCCCCTGTTTCGTGAGATACAGCAGAGGAAAACTCGGGATGTTTAGTACAGCACTCACATCAGCCCAGACCTCTGCAGGAGCAGCAAAAGAGAATCAAAGGCATTTAGTAAAAAAAAAAAAAAAACAACAAAAAACCCCCAAAAAACTAGAAATGAGGTACCCAGTGCAACATGAGACTTAGCCAGTTGTCTTTAGTATCTTAAACTCCACAGGCTGAGATGGAAAATAATTGTATTAGCAAAAATTGCCTTTGTAAATCCTGCTTTCCAATGCAGAAATCACAAGGTAAAAGAGTGGAGGAAGGGTCACTGGAGCTTTTAAATTAAACTAGAAAATGAAAAATAACATCCCTGTCACAATGAACAGTAAAACTTTCCAGTATAGTTCAGATCTACTTGAAAGGCTGTGAGAGATGTTACTGAAATTAGAAATACTGTTTTTGCTGAACCAAGGGGTAATAACAGACAAGTTTTTCTAGAACACATATATTCTTCTAAATACAACCAATATAAGAAGCATATAAACTCTGAAAAGGATACTTGCAAGATAGGTTTAATTAACCTAATATGCTTCCAATCCATCAACTAAATGGTTCAAATATTTTCAGTATGCTAAATGTAAATATGTGAGGCAGGGTTCATAAATTCAACATATTGCTTTGTTGTCTGTGAAGTTGTACTGATTTTCCAACTGCAGCAATTATAGCATTGTCATTTCTTCAATAAATCTTTTTATTAATTTTTGATGCATATAAATACACAAAAGTCATAAATATGAACAAATAGCATAAAAAGAGAATAATACTGAAGAAAATGTAAATTATATTGGTTTATAATACCAACAGTAATCTGCATTTCTAGAGCACTTTCCATTCAGTTGTCAACAAACATCCTACAAATATTAGCTACTTTCAAGGCTTCTGTGAGAAAAGGAAGCATAAGCATCTCCATTTAAACTGGCTTCAACTTTTTAAATGCCTGCTAATTTGGGATACCCATTTGAAGAAGGGGGTGGCTAAACGAGGAACAGACTACCAATATGAAATTCCGAACAATCAGTAATAAAAATGCCCTTTTTTGTCATTGATTTCCCGGATCTTTGGGAAGAGAGGAGAATTTCATCTGAAGTGTATGTCAGGAAAAAAAAATATATTCCAGGACTGCTAATTTTCAACCCCACTTTCCACCCACCAAATCATCCTGTCCTTGTGTTCTTGTTAGGGTTTGAATATCACCGCTCAGTAACAGTAGATCGAGTTCTTCTATTCCACCTCCCAGCATGACACCTTACCCCTTGAGGACACCGACTGTTTGCAGCCTCAATCACTCTGTGCTATTTGTAGTAGAGCTGCTTGTCCAAGGGAGCTCTTTCTGCAATAACCATTGAGACAACCTCATTCTGCCACCACGAATGAGGCATATTGTCTTCCCCTTGTCTTTTCAGATTCTATAGAAATTTGCCTTCTTTATTTTAGGTTTTAACACTATATTAAAAAGAATATGAATAATAAAACTATAATGTTCTCTATATGTCTTTAAAGGGGCATATAGAGTGTGGTGAAACTTCCTCTGTGCAAAGTATTTGTCTGGAGAACAATGACATTTTAAAATATCAATACAATCATCTCAATAGACTCATTAACAGAAAAATTTATTTTAAGAAATTAAAAAAAAAAAAGAAAACAGAAAAAAAAAAAAAAAAGAAAATAGGAGGTATACCCTACTCAGAGAGCCGAGTTTTGATCTGTTAGCTATGTACTACATCAACAGATATGACAGAAAACTGATCCAGCAGTTATTTCAAGACTATGTAACCCAAAGCCGTATTGTGATGTTGGGGAAATGTCCTGGTTTCAAGAAATTAAACGAGCCTTAATAATTTCAATTCACCAGTCTCTTATGATTTTTTCATATGATTTCAGTAAGTAGTTTGATACGTTTTTTAAGAATATTCTGTTAAATAAGTAATATTTACAAGAATTTCTTTCCATCCCTGCAGGGATAATAGAACATTATAACCATTCCCTCACAGAGAAAGCTCTCAACTTTTAGCTCCTTTTTTGTTAAATCGAAAAACCAACTTGCCTTTCTAGCAGCACTGACATATTTATTCACCGTAGATCAAACAAAGGGGTGTAAAATGACAAGGAAAAATTCAGGGAGACTGGTAATGTTGGAGCAGACATTAAAATCTCCAGAAAGAGGACCTGGAGTAGGAAATCTCAGTACAGGCTGTCTCACGACAGTTTGCCAGGATCATGACATTTTTGTAGATAATTTGGGGTTTTGTCCTGAGATCTTATGTATCTTCTGCAATGCCCAGGGACCCCAGGAGCTCTGCAGGAAGCCAGAATACTATATGCAGACAGAGGTTCTGGTGTCTTCTCCTTCACCTGCTCTCCTTTGCTTGGCTCAATCATAGTACATAATATTGCTTAAAAGTCATAACCTTTCACAAAACTTATTTTGGGGGGACGATAATGGATCACACAAGATGTAAATATCACAGAAGAGCCCCTTTCAATCCCCATACCTACATGCCCATGCATAAAAAACATCTTGGCGTTGACTGATGATGGCTTCTAAATATGACAGATCACGAATTTCTAGCTCATTTGTTTCCTTCTCTTTCATAGAAGATCTGATTATCGGCTATGAAATTTACCTAAATAAAGATTGTGTGTGGAGCAGATTTTACGCCTTTAATTACAAAGAAGAGTTAGTTAACGTTGTACCAGCCTTCCCCTCTGTTGCACGCTGATTCCACCCAGCCCTTAGAGAAAAAGGAGCATCTACAAAATGGGACTGCAACAAGCAAGGCAAGCCTGGGAGGGGACCTGTTGTAAATGTGTAGCCTAGGTGGCTCTGTGGAGGTTTTCTGGCAGGCTTTTTGAGCCTGGAGAGTCCTGGGTTCAAGTGGGCTTGTTGGGGATCCTGATGGCAAGCCTCTGTTTTTAGAAGGCGAGCGAGTGGTTCAGAATTTGGGGAGAAGAGGGCTCTGAACTGCTTCGCCTTCAGGCCTTCCGACTGCAGCGGTGGCAGGTCTGGCGTCAGTTCTGAAAAGAGAGAGAGGGTTTTGCCAAATTTTCTAACCCAAGTACCTGCATTGTTACATGCTTAGTGCTGACATGCAAATACTGACGCTCATACATATGTATGAATATGTCAGTGTCGGTCTTCAGCCGTGGATAGCTGTATGCTTGACTGGCATGTGTGTTGCTGATTACTTGATTCTTGGATTCCAATGATTTTTTGAGACAGCTGAAACCCCTATTTTTTTGCATTTTGTTTATTTAGTGAAATATCAAAAAAAAAGAAGAGAAGGCGAAGGTTGATTTAAGTTTGGAGGTTTGTTTTTCAAGGGTTTTTTTTTTCTTTGGCTTTGGTGTTTTCTCTTAAGCTGTGTTTCAGCTTGCAGCAAGTGGTTGGCCACCCCTACCCTTCTGGTTCCTTGCTTTCTTTTACACTCTTCCAGAACATGTTTCATGCCTTCCCTCTTTCTTGTTTAGACTAAATTAGCCAATGAACAACCTGACCCAGCTGCTTAGCTGTTCCCTGATCTGCATTTTACTTCTTAATGAGCTCAGAGTGACAAGCTATTTAGGCTGCTTGTTCCAGCATCAGCTCTGACTCCATCTGTAACTTTAGTGCCACTTCTTTGTCAGCAATGCCAATTACAAATGTGTGCCTTTCTAATTTACAGCACTCTAGTTATAACGCCCACGCTGTGCTCCGTGTGTTCTCTCTTTGCTTCTACTGTTTGTAGTCACCTGAGCAGACCTTCAGATTGTCAGAGCAAGGGTCTGCTACATGGCTGGCATTGATCAGCTATCTATAGCACCATATACAATTTGGCACCGCATAGATCGTTTGCTCCCTTTCATCTGCCCTGAATTTGGAAAGCTCCGTTGGTTCACACGGGGTTCTACGAACCTGTCTGTGCATTGATCCTTCTGTGAACTGGCAATCCTGGAGCAAATGTGTTCCCTCGCATATGATACTGCAATATGGGAAAAAGAATTACTTACTATGCATCTGTAGGGCTATATTATATTTTTCTTGGCCTCCCCCGCGTTCATCTGCAGAAAAATCTTAAATATGTTCCTCTTTTGCCATGAGCAATAACTAGGACTTGATCCATTTCTTTGTGTGTATTGCTAAAAATGCAGAACATCCTGAAGTCTCTGCTCAGGCAAGTACAATAGCAGTAAGCAGTCTCCATTTCCACTGGTTTATAATTTGGTTTGCTGAGCAGCTGAAAACAGATCTGTTCTTTTCTGTTGCTGTTGCTGCTGGGTGTGCATCCTCTTTTGACCAGTTGGTCTTCTCAGGAGTAGGACTCATATGTAGAAAGATGTTTAAGGGGATACTAAAGGAAGCAATCTGTTTGGCTCATTAGATTCGCAAAGAGACAGTTCCTCAGGCTTAATGGCCGATATATTTTAAATTAACTAAAAGAGATAACTACTTCACATTGTTCATAATCTACTTCTGGTTTTTCATTTCATCATGATTCTGTTGCTGTTCCAATTGGTTGGATGTGGAAAGACCATTATTATCTCTAGCCATGCTGGAAAATACAAGAATAGTCTTAGAGTCTGTGGTTTCATTGGATGACTCACTGTAAGTGTGTTTTCTTCTGCTAAATTTTTTGCTCCCTCTTTGGACCATTTCTTAAAAAATGTGAAATACCCTCAATTTTTGTAAGCAGTGTGAGGAATGAGGGAAATCCCAAGAAATGCATCAGGTGGGATTTGGCACATATCTGTTGAGGCAGGACAACAGACTTCCGAGAGTTACAAGGCTCGTCAGATCCTATGTGGTGTTTTCAGCTGAAATGAGTGCACATCAGCCGAGGAATTCCTGAAATTATTAAACCCTTTATCTCCCATGGACAGTGGAACTAGGATTTGGCTTGATGTGTAGTACAAAGAAGCAGTAGAGTGCAACATTTAGTATTTAGTTCTACGTTATTATTTTCTCTTCAGGGAAAAAAAAAATGAGTCTTGGGGTAAAATTGTTACTCCCAGGGTAAAATTTTTAGAAAGATGTGTGTTGCATTCACATACATAACAGTCAGAAACTGTAAACCAGAAATTATTAGAATGTTAAGATCTTGAGCCTGTAAAACTATCCATGTAGACTGCTGAGTTCAAACAGCCCCATTTGACAAGGCTGTGTATGGATTGATTTTGAACCATTTATGATCTGTTTCTAATAACTCTTCTGCTATTACAAGAGTTATTCAGTTTTGCAGGAGAACAAAACAATGATGGACAAACTGCTCGGCATCTGAAGTTTCATGAACAGCTGATAACTAAACTATGCAATTTGCTTAGATTATTAAAAATGCTATCAAATTTTCAAATTTTATCAGCAATTCTACTCCAAATGCTTCTGCAAAGGGAAAGTATCTTTGGGAAAATTCACAGAGGCTGACATATACAGCTAGCAGAGTGGAGAACTGAACACCATATCTGGTTTCTTATATTAAACAAGTATAGAAAGCGTAAGTGATGTCCATGGCCAAACCTGTGACCTTTAATTTTTAATACTGCAGGATTCAGTTTGTTTATCTCTTTGTTGAAGATTCCACATGGAAAGGCCAGAAAAGCTGTGAAAATTATGATCATAATTCTAAAATAATACCATTAGAATTGGTGTTTGTGTCTCAGAAAATTAGAATTGCTTTTCCTCTGTTTTGAGTAGCTCAAGCTCTTCTGAAAGGGAAGAATTACAAATGTTTTTAGTCTACTTTCCACATGAGAGATTGTGTTGATGTCTGTAAGTGTTGCAGTTAAATAACTTCTTTTAAATTAGCATGGAATTCTACTCGTATGTAAGAAGGAGTTGATCCTCTCTTTAACTTTTTAAAGTCTATTCCTAACAAGATTAAAATAATTTATTTTAGATAAATTATTTTAGCTGCAGTAAGGAGATATGATTCTAATCACAAAGTCTGTTTTCTACTGTTGACCTCCTCCTCTGTATCTCCATCCTTTTTTAGCAAACATGCTTTGGGGAGTGCCAGAGGGACAAGTGTAGACGTGTATGGATCATGTTGTGGCCTGGTTATTCTTCAGCTGATTTAACAGCTACAGGGCATGATTACAAGCTAGCACAACTTTGGGCAGCCCCGAGGCTGCTCAAAATTGCACTGGGGCTGAACAGTCCCCAGATGGCCCCGGGAGCTGGGACTGCCTTTGTCACCATCTTCCATTGCTGCACTGAGAGTACTTTAGCCAAGGAAGGAAAATCTGGCAAGTGAACAAATCTGGAGAGTTATGACTGTGTCATTTTTAAGTAGTCACTTTTAAGATGTATAGGATCAAGATTTCCTCATTAATTTCCATTGATATTACATCAGCTGAAGAACTACTCTGTCCAGATGGGTCATTCTTTCCCAACTTTTTTTTTTTTTTTTTTTTTTTTTTGTAGCTATATCCTTTTTTCTTGTGGGCAAATTAATACATTTTCAGTCTAGAAATCTGCATGATAATATTTTAGTTTAACTTCCTGTATTACATAGGTCATTGAATTTCATCCTGTAATTTCTGCATTGAACCCTATAACTTGTAGTTGAGCTAGAACATACCTTTTAAGAAACTATTCAGTACTGATTTAAGAACTCCCATTGAAAGAGAATCTACCGTCACCCCAGTAATTTGTTCCAGTGATTAATTACCCTCAGTGTTAACATTGTGCATTTATTTTCAATCTCTCTCTCTTTTAATACAGCACTTCCAATGGGAAAGATAGGAGATTTTTTTACTGCTCGACACCAATCTACCTGAAGCAAATATATTGTTGGTCCCTTATTATGCCCTTCCAGAGGTAAAGATACATCAATAACCTCATGAAGTTCTCTGACTACTACAAACACACCTTTAAATAATAGGGGCTTGAGGATAACCAGATCCTCACCTCGCGATGATTGCCAGAGACACATTTACTTTTACATGGGATGCGGAGGGTGAGCTGTTGTGTGTGTCAGAGGAGCTCAGGCTGCAGGGACATTTACTCCCTGGCCTGTCCTCAGCAGCCCCAAGGAAGCAGAGGAGAAGTCCTTCCCCGAGCACCCGTCTGAAAATGCTGTGATTATGTTGGTCAGTTTGCAGAGTACAGCATTTTTCAGATTGGGATTTTTCATACATTTCCGTAGAAGTTAACATGGTGATAGGGGTGGCTGGAGGATATCAGCCTCTCCCCTTAATTATAAATCATAAACTGTTGCTAAAAGGAAATCAAAACCTTTGCATATTTGCAGGCTAACTGACGCTGTAAGAATAGCCAGTAGTTAGGAATCAGTTGCATCGCCCTCGGTGCAGGCTAAAATCTCCTGTTCGCAAATTAAACAGCACCATTGGTGTACATTTTTCTCTTTGCTTCTTCATCTCCAAATGTGCTTTAGTCCTAACCTAGAGGGACCACCTGTGAGTGAGAGGGTAGTTTAGTCTCCATGCTTATTCACTCCTTGGTCTCTCTGCTGAGACTGTCAAGCCAAGAATGCCAATTAGTTCAGCATTAACAAGCCTCTTTATGTGTTCTATTGGGCCTAAGAATTGACAGCTTCAATTCTGAATTTCCTTGGTTATGTGGATTTATGTTAAATTCTTGTTTCTCATGAAAATGCTCTCAAGCCACTAGTTGGGCTGTAACTAATTGTTTCAGAATTAGAAGTGGGCGCAAATCAAAATCTGGTCAGGTTACCCTTGGACTTGGATATACTACCAAATCTAATCTGTACAGCTCATGCTTAACTGTGTTTACAATGCTCCTCTGAAATAAATTGTTTTGTCTAAAGCTGTGAAAGGTCTTAGTTTTATATTGGTGGCTGTGCATGGGCCTGATACAGAAGCAAAGAGTGGGGTTGGAAGCAAACCCTCTTTGGGGACAGATTTTGACAAGCAAAACAATTTTTAATCCATGCTCTATATAGACTTCTTTGTACATTTGGGTCGATATTAGCCCACTCCCCTAAAAGTACTGCAAGTGCTGACTACTTATGGGCTACATAGGGACATTGTGCTTTCTCCCATGTTATCCTACATAATTAGGAAGAGATTTGGGTAAACTCCAGAAAAAGATGCTGCCTCACTTCGTAGTTCTCCTTCTCGTGTCTTCTTAAAACCCTCTGTCATGAGGACTACAAAGAAAAAAAGCTGGGAATGATTAGGTTACTGTATTGCTGAGATCACAGCCTATCTCCGTATCCTGTTTTTTCTCATTGCTTCCCTGTGCCAACCCCTCCCATTAAGCTCTTTTACTAGATGTGGCAGGGCTGATATTTTTGTGCCTGTTTGTACAGGGTCCAATCCCTCTGGGGTCCGGGTTTATGGTGTAGATCCCCGTGCTTCCCAGTAACACCAATATGCACTAACCTATAAGTGCCTGCAAAAAAGGCAGAATCAGAGAGATTGTTTCTAACTCTGCTTTTTCACGGGCTGTACGGCAGTAGTCAGCATGCCTGAAAAATGTCTCCATGCATGTTGTTTATAGCCCTGTTGCATTAGTCAGCTTCCTTTAATAAATCAGATACAAGTTGTGACATGTTGTTAATTCGATCACTAATAACCTGCTCAAATTGCAAATCTATGTCAGCAGGTTGGTGTTGATTAAGTTGTAGTCACTACTAACATATTGTTTTAAATGACTGATAAATTTTATTTGCTGCAGTGATAGACTGCCTGCTCTGTTGTGTGGTGGTTTTTTTTTTGTGGGTTGGTTTTTTTTTCGTTTTTTTTTTTTCCCCTCTCCCCTTGTAAGCTTAGAAAAATGACACAAATGGCCCTGAGGTGGTCTTCTATAGGCCTTTCTCTCCTTCTGTTTGCTGCAAAGAGAGCTGGTAGCCACTAGAGGGGAGGAGACTGCCGGCTTTACCGAGCGCTTCACGCTAGAGCTTGAAGGTGCAGAAGCTGTCACCAGACTGGTTGCCCAACGAAATGGTTTAAAATATGTTATGAAGGTTAGTAAAAAATAAAAATAAAAATAAAAATGTTTTTCCCCCCTGCCCCCACTCCCCTTAATGCATTTGAAATATTAATTTCTCAGCACATCGGCTCTCTTTGGAGTGTTACTATCTCAGGTGATAACTGGGGGAGGGAAAAAACCTGCGGTAACAAGCATTTAAAATGTTACATCTGAAGGTAATGTGTTCAATCTTTCAAAGCAAATGTTTTATTTTCTATGCAAGGATACTGGCAAATTAGGGCGCGGTCTAGGAATAGTAAACATTTATTTCCTATGTGAAATGAGAAGTTTTGATTTTATGTGTTCGAAGTTTCCAACCATTCTGTCTATTCCCCTCTCCCCCCCCACCCCCGAACTATTGATGCTGAAGAAATTACTGAACTAGTAGAAAACTTAAGCATCGTTCTTACAAACTTTTTGAAACATATAGGCTGTGTTATACGTAACCAAATCTAAGCCAGAATAGCAGAAATACTCATTTTATCATCTGTAGATGGATAAATATATATTTCTGTCTTTATATATAGTCTGACCTTTTTATTTTATTTTTTTAAAACAGAGTAAAATTTTTGGTATTGTTAAAGAGCTATAATGTAGAACTGTAGCTTGTTACACTTACTCTCCTGAGTGTAATTGCACTAAGATCATTCAGTTTCCATTTGGAAAGCCAGTGGCAATTACTGGAATACAATGTATCATGCATTTGCTCACTGGATATAAAACGTATATACTAATTCGCAATAAAATGTAACAGCTGTCAGTGCATTTTCTGCTCTGTTACTTCAATAAATTGGAACTCTGACTAGAAAATGGGAATATTGCATTTTTACACACTCCGTAATGTGTTTGCTTTTTGCAAATACAATTTATTTTTTTCATGACAAAAATTGTGGTTTGTTATTACTGCTAGTGGATAAATATTCTTATATCAGAATGAATTACACATGGTATCTGTAAAGAAGTAGTAATATTTTCTGCTTTTTATTGTAGCCTGTCTCCAGTAAACAAAATGCACTTAACCTACTTCTGTCACATACTGGGTATATTTTTTTTTAGTATTGCAATGGTTGGGGGATGGGGGGAGTTTATTTTACCCTACCTTTGCAGGTATTTGGATAACTGGTTAACATTTTGTAGGAGACCATGATTTCTCCCTTGGATTTCTTTTTATTTTTATAAACCTATATATAGATAAATAGTTCTGGAAGACAGTTATTAACCATGACTCCTCACATTATGAACTAGTGCATCTGAGTTTTATTTAAGATAAAATGCCTGCACATTTGTGTAATTTTGTTACTTGAGGTCAGACTTTTCACAGATAATTAGCCTTTTACACACTGTGAAATCAACCTGCATTGGTTATTTGGCTAGACTCTTTGCTTCTGTTCTTTATTTCCCAGAAGGTTAACGTGCTGAAAATCTAGCTGCAAGCACATAGTACTGTCTCTTTGTGTTGCTAATTATCCCGTTGCATAATTATTAATATCAGGAGCAGGAAGAGGAAACAAGCACACCAAATAGTCGTGAATGCTAGTGTTCTGGCAGGAAGCTAGTCCTGCATTAATAAAATGTGCCTGTGCCAATATCACAGAAGATAGGAGCGTTCCTTGTTAAGGATCATTTATTAACTGAGATCATCTTTTAGTTCGCCTTGGGGTAATGACTAATGTCAATGGCAAATTTCACAGTTGTCTAGAGAAATGAATTAAATTTGTAATAAAAAGCCCTTCGGCTTGTTGTACATGTTCATTTATTGGAGTAGTTGAACTAGGAGAACTGTAAGGCAACCAAGAACATTGGCTTAATTTTCCTTACATATAATAGTGACCTTTAGCTTCATATTGAAAAAGTTACCTATTATAGACTGGTAAATTAAATGAGAAGTTCCTCTAATGCAAAATAAACTAAGTGACTGAGCTAAGTTAAACGGCCCTTGAGCTTATGAGTTTTTTTGGCAGAAACAAATTCTTTTTTTTTTCTACATCTGCTCTGCGCAAGCCTTCTGAAGGTGGCTTGGTGTCTAATCAGTCAGATAAAACAATGCAAAGTGGGATGCAAAGAAGTAGCTAGAATCCCATCCTGAAGGATACCAGGATGATTGCAAACTTGGGATAGTACAGTGGCATTTTGCATATTGAAAGTGTGGTTTTGTTTGAAAACTTTCGAATGTTCTTTATATGTCTTCTTTTCTATAAAGTCAAAGCAACCTGCATCAATCTATAAAAAAGGTGGGTTGGTGTTTTTTTTTTAATTTATGTGTGCATTAAAACCCAGAAGCAAGTCTTAAAATATTGTCACTGCAGAAAATAAATATGAATTTGACAGGAAAATATCAAAATGTAAGGAGAAATGGCATGTATTGCAGCAGGGATGGAATGAGAATTAAAATCATCCTCTGCTCCTAGGTCAAAGGGCAAGAGAGTTTCTGATTTCAGGGATTATATTTTAGTCTTGGGAAAGATAATAAGCCCTGTCCCACCAGCAATTTAACACAGACTGTATTTAATTGTTAGCGTGGTAGGTTTCTCTCTCTCAAAGATGTACCACACCTTACTGAACACAAGAAAAATATGGGGAAAATCCCAGAAGACAGCAACAGAAAAATCTTGCAGCTGTTGAAAGAAAATGGAGGTGGGAATACATTTACTTTGCCATCAACACCTAGTTGGTCTCAGGATGTGCTTATATGGTGAGCCCCCAAATCCTACCGAGGTGCTTGGAAAGTGGTCAAAATAAATACAAGAGTGCTCTCTTACTCTGCATGTTTGTCAAAGTTCATGACAGAATTGCAGCACCGATGTTTTCAAAATCAGTTTTGTGTTGTGCATAAATTCTCCATTGAATTCTGTGTAGTAGGTGCTTTTGTGTGATCTGGTGGTAAAATCCTGTGCTTATTCCCATCAAATTTAATATGACAGTCATCTAACTTATTTACTCTGAAGGATCCTGATGTTCTGAAAGTTTTGTAGATGTGAAATTCTCTGTCTGCACTATGCAATAACAGAAAATAACTTCTGGAAGTTTGGTAAGAAGCTGCATATTTTAATGGATAGTTTCCCCATAAAATACCTTTTAAAATAGTTTCTCAGGTGAGTAAAAGGATGTTCTTACTATAACTGATGAAGCTTAGCAAGAAATTTGGAGTGACTAGTAAAATCATGAAAATGCAAATGTCAATACAAATTCTTAACAGCTCCCCGGGCGAACCGTAGGCTGTTAACAGAGTTACGGACATAGGAAGTTTTTAAGGAATTTTGGCAACTCTTGTCTACATTATTGTTGTGTGACCAACTTGAGAGTGAATTATTTCAAATGTAAAATTAGGCTGTGGAGAAAAGGATATAGTCAAGTGTAATATCCAGAGATTGCAATATATCCACAGGGAGTCAGTGTTGCCGGGGGTCTTTTTTGCACCAGTCAGCTAATGGATCCAAACTAGGGAGGCAGAAAATAGGGAGTTAAATGTAGAGGTACAAAGCTGCTAATGGTTACTGTTTATTTTTTCTGACAGAGAAGGTCAACTTTAATTTTGTATCTGTCACATGCCTGAATTCTAATGTATCATCTTAGCAGCTTTTAAGAATATTCCAGAGGTGGTTACCAGAAGATAATGCAGAAATGAAGCATGGTGGTGTTCATAAGTGGGGGAGGGAAATGGTAGGCTTACATTGTCCTTCGGTGTAAATCAGTGCTAAGTTTAGTGGGACAACTGTCTTTCTTTAAAGTCCAGATTAATGTTCATTGCACAAACAGGATGATAAGTAATTGAAGAGAAATTGTCATCTACATGGCTCTGAGTAAAATCTAAAAGTTTATCCTTTACTTTATTTTTAAATCCAGAAAATTATTTTAGAATATCTTTTTCTTAAACAGTACAAAAGGATTTTGTTTAGCCGTATGTAGTGAAATTGCATTTTCTCGCTAGCAAGAATGTACAGTAGCAAGAGACTTTCATTTCAAAAAGACTCTTCTAAAATCCAGCCATTGAAAGTTGTGAATATGGTAAGCAAGCCGTGTGTTTTTAAAATAAATATTCTAATGCCTGCTCAGAATGTGGGCATGGATATGTATAAAAAGTGTGTTTTACATTCAGTTTTCAGTATGTTGACTTAAGTTTTTTTTGAAGGGAAGGAAAAAAAAAAGTATAATCAAAGCTAGAACTTGATCTAAGCATGACAAAAAAATTGCTAATGTTGGAGCTGATAAAAACAGTGACTGTATACAGGTACTTGCAAATTTAAATATGCAGCTCTATGAAGAGAATTAAGATTTGTCTTCCTGTTTAATGGAAAGGAGAATACCTTCCACCTAATTTTCTTCCACAACTTTTTTTCTGGGAGATGTGTGACTGATAGTATAAAACACCTTTTAAAAAACTCAACCAAACAAATGTCCTTGCAGCCAGGAATATGAAAGTGTGTTGTTATTATTATGCAATTAAATGAAATGATTGAATATATATTTTCTTAAAATTCAAATGCTATCATCAGCATTTACAAAATGAATACCTTGTGTACCTGCAGCACTTGTCAAACCGTTTCAGAAATTTTGGTGTGAGGAATATCTGAAATTTAGGTTATCCTTAAGCAAGTTGGCCAGATACAGATTTAAGCAGCTAAGTTTGAAGGTGCTGGCTTGCTTTGGGGCTTTTTGTATTGTTTTATTTTTTTTGCAATTCTGTTAGTCACCTTGAGGAAAAGATCTTTAGTCTCTGCTCTGTAAGCTTTCTGTTTACTTCAACTAAATTTGGTATTTTGTACCAAGAGGTGTTTTCTTTTCTGGATTTGTTTGATTTTTAATAATCCCCCCCCCCCCCCCCCCTTTGTAAACTGTAGTATTTACTTTTCACAGCCTTAGCTGACCAAGAAGTAAAGCAGCATGGGAGGAATAAAGCAGATATGGGTGGGGTTCTCTGAAACAGATTCATTTTCTCTCTGTGCATTTCTCTGCTGTGGAATAGACTTTATGCTTATTCACAGAGAGGGAGTTTAGAAATGTTTTTAGAAAATGCAGATGTGCAAAGCATTCTTAATAAGGATGGGAAAAGAGTTTGCACTCCCCTTTTAACCACTCTCTCACCTCAGCCCTTTTCAGCATGTAACCTTATTCTCTGTGGGATTACTTGGATGAAAACCAATTAGAGAACTGCTCACACAATATAAATGCATACAGATTAGTACAGATTGAACAGTACCAATGCCAACTAATCATACAGTATATAAAGTCCTAAACAATATAGATATTAAGGAATGATGGGGAAATGGACTCATATTGTTATAAAACTGAGCACAAAATGGAAGCAGCATAAAACTGTTTATTTAAATAATAAATAAAGTATAGGTTTTCTCTTCCCCCCTCCTTCTTTTTTTTTCCCTTTGTGGCAATCTGCCCATAGACAAACTAAGTATACCAAAGAAAAGTCAGCCTACATGTTTTCCTGGGTATTCCCCATGCCTTCGTGGTAACATTACTTCATTGTTGCTGTTTTTCATCCTTTAACTGCCCGTCCCCTTGATAACCTCAAATTCAGTGCTTATTCTCCAGCTGGGACAAGAATGAGAAAATGGTCTCCTCTGAGGAAGATGCTGATGCCACTACAAAGGTGTCTGGGAGGGACAAACAGAGACTGTGAATATAACTGAGTTATTTTAATGCATGGCCCCCAAGGACTGTGTGACCTGAAAGGTTTGTTTTGCTGAGTGCAGCCTGCAAGAGGACGACTGCAGAACCATGAGATCAGCCATTGTTTCCCTTTGCGTTGGTGTTGTCAATTCCTGACATTCCAGGGAGGATATTTGGAGGAAAATATAGTACTTTTTTCTCTTCTCGTCTGTTGCCCAGCAATGGAAATGGAACGATGAGAAAATGCAAGTCTCCTCCAGGTTTCATGCTCTCTTCATACTACAATGTCTGTTCTGATGTACCTACAGCTTTGGTCTTTTTTTTTTCTTTACTTTTTTCCTGATTTTTTCTGTTGTTATTAATAGGAAATTGGTTTCATGATTAAAATTAGAACTAGGCTTTCTGACAAGCAGCAAACTTTTCCTACGTCCCTCCTCTGATGTTTCTTTGTTATATGTGATCATGGTGAAACCTTCTGACTTTTTAAAGTAATATCACAGACCATTTTCAGTCTGTTCCTAATTAGAGCCATGTGAGGTACCCGTTATTTACTTTAATATTGAAAGGGCTTTTTAATCCTTCAAAAACCTTTTGGCAACAGTCTTGAAATAATGTGCTAGAATTTTGAGTGGCCTGCTTCGTATCTTCTCCTTGGCATTTGTCTGATCTCTTAGCTGCTGAACTAAATTGTCCACTTACTATTACAGCAAAAGTGAGAGAGTAAGAAGTCTATCTAGATAGAGCTACAAGCCAAAAGTGAAAGATAAAAAACACACATAAAAGAACTGAGTCATACTCAGATTGGCAAAAAAAACTCAAGACAACTAAGGGAAATGGAATAGTTTACAGGAGAGATTGGTGTAGACATCGGTCTTCTCCAGAACAGCTGTCGTTTTTAGACCAGCAGTGTTTATGCATTGAATTTTACTCTGAAAGTGTTTACTATAGCATTCAGAAAAAAAGGCTAATTACTGTAGTAACTCCCTGTACTATATGGTGTCTGTTTGTCTCTAGCTTCAAAGAAGAGAGGAGAGAAAAGAAATCTCTGCTACCATGGTTATTACATAATTTTAGCTGGATTTCTGTGCTCCAGTTTTAATAGAGATGTGCAGGATCCCAAATGCCTGCATTCATTATGCTCTCACTGCTCAGTTCTGTAGCTGAAACCCAGAGCCAAATGCTGACATTTGTGCTCAGGTACTAATTGTGTCCAACCAGGAGTATTGGGTAGGCCCTTGCGCACATGACACCCTCATCGGATGATGTCTAGATGACAATTTCCTTAGCTGGAGTAGTTCCCCTATTACGAGAGAAAGTCATTTTAGAAGTGATGGAGAGAGGGAGCACCAGCTCGTGGAGAGCCTGGTACCTAACGGGTGTGACTTGGTAGTGCCACAGAGCAGGAGAGGGCAGCGGGGACCCACTCAGTTCATGCAATCCGCTGCTCCCTCCCTGGTTTCATAGAATCATCATAGAATCATTTAGGTTGGACGGGTCTTGGGGACTTAACTGATTGCTGCTTCGGTGGGACTTCTCATTTCTGACTTCAAATGAATAGACGTATTAGCAAATATGAGGGACTATGTTGGGACTTCTAGATTTTGCCTGGATGGGATCACTGGGGTTATTCATGCCAAGTCTCAGTGAATTTGAAGGAGTACTGACCTTTTCCATGAGAAATTCAGACCTGATCATTTGAACTTTAAAAAGGAGTAACTTCTTATCATTAATATGAATAATTTCTCAGATTCCCCAGAATGAGATTTATTTTTCCTCATATGCCTTTCATTGCTATTGCCTCATTACTGCCCAGCCCACCTTGGTCCAGCTGTGGGAAGGAACCCGCTGCCCTTGTTGCATTGCTACGGAGTGCCAAACCCCAACCCTCCTCAAAAGGCAAAAACGTGCCTGATCAGTTCATCTGAACGTTTAAGCCACATGAGGAGATGTTATTAGTTACTATAATAACCAACACTGCAGATGGGAAGTTTTCATTTAAAGCACTTGGCCACATCACCTATCATACCAAGTTAAATTAAGCATAATTTGAAAGGAATTATTCCCATCTAACAAGCAGGATGATGTTATGCAGATGGTCACTGAAGATTTATTTTATTTTCCTATCTGTCACAAATTTGTCAAGGACCAGTCAGGGAACTGAGGCATCACAAGCCCGAAGGGTTTAAAATAGGGAAAAACCTATTAGGTCATCAACTCCTCCCTTCTGCTAGGAGAGATTTGTTACTGACAGCACAGTCTGAAGTGCTTTGTCCAGTCCAATTTTTAATGATGCTTGCTGTTGTCTTGAAATTCTGGCAGGAGAAACAATGTTTTACAGAAAAAAAAAAATCAGTGGACAAAGGCTACTAACATAGGAAATTATATGGGGGTTAAAGTCTTTATGTGAGTTTTCTACAGTCTCAGAAAGCACTTGTGCAGAACCAGTGGAGAAAGTCTGGGCCAGCTGAAGGAAGTTGCCCACAGTTTTTGAACATAAACCATACGTGATAGCAGAGCATTGATTTTTTAATAACAATTTTTATGTTCTTCTATAAAAATGTATCGGTAGAAAAAAAAGTAAAGGATGGAGGGTTGCATTTGAGTGGACAAAGGAGAAAATTGGCTGCCAAGGGTAATAGAAGTGCAGTGCAACACTATTTCTGTTTCAAGTACAGGAGGGTGTGAGAAAGCAGCACGCTGCTTACTGATTCATCTCAAAAAGCATGCTGCATCCTGAAAACCTGCCAGAACTAACAAGACATCATGGGTGAGTTCCTGTTCCCAAAGAAGGAAGCAAGGATCTTGCCATTGACTTCCTTGGGGTTAAGATTTCACACAACAGTTGAACTTTCTGCTGTGCGATGTGGAGCCGAGGGGTCGCTGGAACTTTGACTCATGAATATGCAGACACGGTGCTGCACTGGGAAGTGAAATGTGGGCTTCAAAGAAACAAGGAGAAGACAAAGTCTGGGATGCTTTCTGTAGCATCTCCTGACTGGGTCTCATTTCTACCAGGCTGATACTAATCCCAGACATTTCTTATGAGTTTGCATTCCAGAGAACAATAAGCTACCTGAAAGACTGCATTTTCTCTAATTCCCTTTTAATATCCTGTTCATGTTCCTGAGTGTGTAAGTAAGTAATTGATATGTTATTGTTATGCTTAGACTTCAGGGGTATTTTTGAATGCTATCTTCAAGGAAGTGGTGTCAGGACATCATGTGAATTGTGAAGGAAAGGAATGCCATAGCTGACTACCTCCTGTGACCAATAAAGCTCTGTGCCATGCTCTTTCAGACTTCACTCTGTCATTGATACTGTCAGTTCCAGGCTTCCTGCTGGTCATATTTACTATCCTAGGCTGTGGAGGAGGGGAGGGGAAACTGCCCTCCAAATAGTAGAGATCTTACTCGGTGGGGATCCTGAAGACCAGGCTGAAGACCTTGAGAGGATTAGTGGTCTATGCCTTGGCAGATGCAATGCTGCATTTTATACTATTTGGAGCATCTGGATGTGCCCTGGATACTTTTGTAACACTTACCTCAGCAATAATTTTCATTGAGATCACTCTCATCCCTAGTTTCAATAATTCAGATTTAATACGGCAGGAATTAAAAATATGACTTCCTAGTCAAATCGTGAAAGTGGTTCAGCACCTGTGTTCATGAAAACCTCAAATTTTCCATAGGTTGTCTACCCTCCAGTACTAGAAAATCTGGATTAAAGAAAAAAAATATTGTTAGAAACAGTAGAAATAATGTATTTCTGAGTATAAAGTGTTTGGGAGAGCAGCAACTGAATACGATTTTGCTTCATCATTTTCAAAAACCTACAGATACTTGTTTTCACTTATTACATTCCCCACATCAAAAGATAAAAAGTTACTGTCCATTTTTATATGTTTCTGGTACCCTGGGAACAGTTAAATACAGCATTTTCATATCAGAAAACCCAGAAGTGGGAAATATATATCGAAAGAGATAGAATCCTTTAACAATTGAGGATAATGACTTTTAAACCCAAGAAATTCTCAGCCAAGATTTGTCATTCATGCTAACTTTCTGCTTCCTTTATCCATTTTTCACTTACATACCAGAAAAACTTTTGAGCAGTTTTACTTATCCATGAACATTCCCCACCCAACTGTTCATGTGAACACAGCACCACTATAGGGAAACCTATATATTAAAAACCGGTTTTGTGATACAGCTTGCTTTCTTAACAAGTTGTTCAGTGGTATGAAGAAAGCGAGACCACGTTTGTCACTTGTCCTGCCCAAGGCAATGCAGCTGTGGGGTGGACACGAGGAACAGGATGGCCCTCCAATGTAGTTCACTACTTGCTTTCTACTAGGAATTTAGGACAGCTTCCTTAAGAGCAGTTTACAATATAGATATGAGTTAGGTCCCTGACACAGCTGAGCAGGTTTCTACCCTGAAGTCGTTAGTAGAATTATGGAAAGAATAAGAGCTGACTAGGTCTTGTTCTTACTGAAGTCTGCTGCCGGAGCTTGTAGTCTTGTAAATGTCTGTACTGCAGAAGAAATACTATGGGTGAGCCTGTGTCTGAGGGCAGAATGAAAATACTGCTAGTAGGATTCAGCTGGCCTTAATTCAAGTCATTGCTCCCAAATGTCCAGTAATGGCCACCTACTGATCCTAGTCCAGCTGGCAGCACACGCATATAAAAGTCTCCGTGGAGATAAACAGCAATTAAATCACAGAGAGAGAGAAAGCAATTGCTGTTGAAGAAGCAAATACTCGGAAATACCACGAAACCAAGTTTCTACTGCATGTGTAACATTATTTCTTATAGGATTCAAGCTGCTTGCGCTGAAGTAGAAAGCACTGATCGCCTAAACATATTGGGGGGGATAGAGCTGGATATGATTTACACCGTTCAAGGCCACAGTGCCTGTGCTACTGTGATGGAAAGACATATGGTGCTTGCTTGAAGCAAGCCGAATGCAAGCAGAGGTCAGTCTTGCACTGGTGAACAGTATCTTGTATGTGGATATACGGTGCTACTGGAATTCAGCAGTGGCTAGCACAGCTTGTTTTTCTATTGTGGACATTGTAGAATTGGGGTTACAAGATGAAACTGTGCTCATCACTGGAGAGGTTACCCTGAAAAATGTATTTGTCTGCAACAATGATAGTATAATTTCTGTCATAGGAGCCTCATGCCTTTGTTAAGAATTTGTGTTTCACCAAAATGTGATTCTACTAGACACTGCATTCTTGTGGTATTTAAAGGAAATAGAGTGGGTTAATACCCAGGAAATTCCTGCTTAGAGAATGGAATTTACTATTTTGGATATTTACATTGAAGTATTTTTTCTTCTATAAAAATGTCTGAGAAGAAAAAACCATCCTGGAGTGAAATGTTATTTACCTATCTAGAGGATTTTTACAGGAATTTTGTTTTCAGCTAGTTTGATTCAGCCAGCCTTTCTGTTGGTTAGCATTTGGATTTTGTTAAAAATCAGGATTTCTCTTTCTCATGCACTCTCTAAGTTTAACTCACATAGAGCCAGTAGATGGTAATTTTGTTTCCATCCTGATACAGTAAAAAATAACCTCTTCGTATTAAGATGACTTTGCTTTTTTGTAAAGATGTGGCATGCAGGTCAAAATCAATATGTATCCAAATCCTTTGTGGCAAGAAAAGATGGATAAAATGCTTTGAGACAAAATTTTAAAAACAAACACTGTAATTAGCTTTTATTTAGTCTTTTTTTTTAAGACAATGATTTTCATTTCATATGGAAATGTAGATTTCTTCAGAGTAATTTCATGTTCTTTTTGGTTTAAAGCAACTTTTTTCCTTTGATTACTGAAATATGCAGTTCTCTCTATTTAACACGTAATACCAAATCAACATACTTCCCCCTTCCTTTTTTTGCTGATGACAGTCAGCAGAAATCGTGTTCCAAAGTGCCCTGAGAACAAGGGCATTGATCTCAAGTGAGACTCTCGTGCCACCTTCCCCTTGTCACTTTCAGCTGTAATTTGTTAAGATATCAGCTCTAAATTATTAAACACTTTATAAGTATAAATAATTCAGCAGTCAACAAATAAAGTGACAGCCCATTAATCAGTTTCCGTACATGTACATAGGTGGCATGCTGTGGTCTGTGTTGGGGTATGAATTCTGCTGAGGTCCGTGTGCTTTGCGGCAGCGCTGCTTCTTCTCACCTCACAAAAAGGTTTGCGTGCGTCTTCTAGGTTTGTCGTTCGTTTGCTCAAGACCCAACAAGTTCTTCCTAAACTCCAGAGCAGTGTCTGCGGCAAACCTTGAAGCTTTTGTTGTATGGGACCAGGGTGATATGGGGTCTTTCCTTCAGGTCTGGGTTGAAATCTTCCAAGTCCTGATTGGGAACACCAGAAATCAGGCGGTGTGACTGTCAGTGGGCATCCTGCAAACTGGCACGATCCTCCTGACAGCAGGACTACCTCTTCGCTATTTCAGGCATCACCTGAATGAGAGAAGCAGCATGTGAATCGGGCTGAGATTCTCGTACGCTGCCCGCAAGGTCAGGAACCAGCCCCTCCTCAGGATTTCAGTCGAGTTCTTGTCACGCACAAACAGCATGTATCAATGAAAGGGTGTTGTTAGAACACTGTATATTCCAAATGCAAAGTGTTATTAGGGTTTGTCAGTACAAAGAAGGCCTCTTTCCTGCTCCTGAAATTCTACCAAGAAGCCATCAGTGGGCACAAATGTCCTTTCCTACTTGGAAAGTAAAGAAAAAATGCCCTTGGACATTGTTATCCCAATATGCCACGAATATTCTGCGTAAACCTCTATGAGGATTATGCACTGTGCTTAGCCGTGTTGATATTTTGAAAAAAAAAAAATCTTCTCTGGAAAATGTTTAAAGAAATGCTGTGTGGATTTTTTATGTTTTTAAATCACTATATGACAAACATAAATGTACAGTGATCGCCTTTAAGCCTTCATTTTCAACAGTGCAGGTGTTGCAAATTTGGATTGGCAGTAAAAAGTTTCCTCAGAAAGAAGGGGAGAAATGGTTGTTTAACAGCTTTCCATTCTCATCTTGCATAGAAAGCCCGGGAAATTCTTGTTGTAATGGAGAGACTACAAAGAGGCAACCAAAATGATCCTAAGTCAAGGATCAATCCATCACATATAGGAAAAGATTATGTATGTGTCAATCTCTCTTGCTTTTTGATGCAGAACAAATGGATGTTACCCTTGGTAAATGGTTTATATGAATGCCAGTGCAGCGTTTTAATAGAACAGGCCAAGGACAGGGAGACCTCAGACTTCAGCACAGTCAGGGTTTCTTGCTGGATAAAGCACTAGACTGGAACTCGCAAGACCTAAGTTCTGCTCTCACCAAGCTGTTAGATGACCTTGAGCAAGTCACTTCACCCCTACACAGCACCCTTATAAAACCGTGATAATGATATTGACCTCTTTTGTTACAGAACTGTGAGGTCTAGCTGTTAAAAGTCCTGCTTAAGAGCAAGGTGGTGGTGTCACCCTGTGCGTAGTTGGAACTTGGATGAGACAGTTTTTGGACCACATACATGCAAGTGAAGAGATTCTAAATTACACTGGTGATTTAATTTGCATAAGTGCTTGAAAAGAGAAAAGTGAGCACCTGTGATGAAGCTGGTCTGAATAATATATAGCATGTAAGTGCAACGGCAGTAACAAGAAAATAATGTGGTTCAGAAACTGAATATGAGAAATGACAAGCAACTGGCAAAGGAAAACTTTCACTAAATGGAATGCGATTCCTTGGTGAAACTGGGTAAACTATGCAGATCTTGTAAAAAATAAAACAATATGGAAATTTGTCTTACAGTGGGATCAGATTAAATGTGTTCTTTTATGAAATGCCTAAGCTGAAGTGCTCACATGTAAATAAGGATTAGGTTCTGATCTTTCTCACGGTAGAATGGGTGCAGAAATCCATTGCCTTGTGCAAAACTTACTCGCTGGGACATGGGAGTGTTTATTGCAAAGTCAAAGAATCGCAGAGCAAACTGAAGGTGGGGGGAACATATCCGAGATATTACTTTTCTGACTATTAAAAGATAGTCTCTGGTCAAGGGATCAGGTTTGTGGATAATGAGTGCTTCTCAGGTCTGCAAGGTTAAGACGACGTGGCATCAGCTATATATAAAATGCTAGTACCAACACTGGAAGCAGAGCTCAAGGTGAAAGTTAAAACTGTCATGGAACAAGGTGGCTGAAAAAAGTTGCAAGGCCAATTGACTGGATCAGCAGTATGGTGGCAGTTAGAAAGACAGGCAAACTGATGATCTGCATCAATCCAAAAGACCTCAATAGCATACTAAAGTGCTTATACTGTTCCCTGCCAACAGTCACTGAAATATTGCCAAATCAAGCGAACACAATAGTCTTTTCAGTCATGGATGCCAGAGATGGCTTCTGGCAAGGGAAACTGGATGCAGCAAACAGTTACTTGACAACTTTCTGGACCCTGTTTGGGTGCTATCAGTGGCTGACAATGCCGTACAGAACAGGAATCGCTTCAGGGGGTACCAGCAGAGATTGCACACAGCCCCTGAGGGTTGTCTGCTGCAGATATCAGTGCAGATGACATTGTTTATACTCGTGTGGGAGGGCAAGGATTGAGCTACGGCCAGCCACGATCACATATTTGCTCTGGTAGAGACAGCAAGAAAGATCAGTCGCAAGCGAGCATAGGAAGAGCTGTACTGGCTCAGAACAAAGCTCTCTATCCTCATGTCCTGTGGCTGGTGGTGGCTGGTGGAGGAAGTCGAGAAGTAAAAAAACATGTCAAGTACCCAGTGATAATCCCAAAAATTTCTTCTACACTGAAATTTGGGGAGGCAGAGATGGCTGTAGAGCAATACACATACACACCCCCTGCACATTCTCACCGGCATCCTCAGGACCACCAGTAGCTTCTGAGAAGCATTATTTGCCCCTACAAAAGGCCCTTTCCTTTCCTTCCCTTTCCTTCCCTTTCCTTCCCTTCCCTTTCCTTCCCTTTCCTTCCCTTTCCTTCCCTTTCCTTTCCTTTCCTTTCTTTTCCTTCCCTTCCCTTCCCTTCCCTTCCCTTCCCTTCCCTTCCCTTCCCTTCCCTTCCCTTCCCTTCCCTTCCCTTCCCTTCCCTTCCCTTCCCTTCCCTTCCCTTCCCTTCCCTTCCCTTCCCTTCCCTTCCCTTCCCTTCCCTTCCCTTTTTCTTTTCTTTTTTTCTTTTCCTTTCATTTCGTTTCGTTTTGCTTCTATATTATCCATGCTTTTGTTAATTCTGCTTTGTCTTGTCTTGTTTTAGTTTAAATTCGGGTTTTTACCAACTTTTCCTTTACAGAAGTCGAATTTGATGACCTGTAATTTCCCCAAACTTCCCAAAATCCTTTTGAAAAATTATATTTCAATCACAACTTTTCATTCCTCTTGTACCAAGATAATTTTGATTACCAATTTCTTCCTACAACTGTTTGAAAAGGTCTTATTACTAGTTTTAGGGTGTTGGGAAGATATTTATCAAAACCTTTTGGGTTTGCCTTAGCTTTTAACTCAACTTCCTAGACTTCAAGACTTTTTTCATTTGGATAATGCTTCCATTTTTGAATAATTGAAAAATTGAATATTTTTTTGAATAATTGAATAAAAGATTTTAAGAAAGTTACTTCTTACCATCTGATAATTCTGCAATTAGACTATTATTTAAAAATAGCTGTTATTTTCTCATCATAGCTTTTAGTCAGGGTTTTTGGGGTTTTTTGCTTTGGTTTTTTTTTCTCTTTGTGTTTTTGTGTGCAATCATGTAAAGATCTTTTCATTTATTTTATTAGATCACATTCATTTTTATTTATATTTACTGTAACATTGTGTCTTTAAGCCATCCACCATCTGTATTTTGCTTCTCTAATTTTTACGTTGTCCTCTTCGATATTAAATACCATTGTAATAAATTTTCATTGCATTTTTTGAATTTACTTTTAGAGTTTGAGTATGTTATGCTCACCCTTTTACCAAAACTATTTGATGTTAAATTTCTGAGCCAACGTTTGTTTCAGGACTAAATAAAATGTGGCTACTGCTGTGGATTCTCTGTCTAGCTATTCCAAGTATGTTGTCTAAACGGTGTTGCGCCTTGATGTTACATTTACCCACAGGGTGAACAGAGTCTCCCATTATTGTTCTGCTTTCTGTTTTGACATCAAGCCCTCTGAGCTTCCTTACCATCTCATTGGCCTTGCCACAGCCCTGTGTGGAAGTACCGTGGAACAATCTTCGCTATTTAATTTTTCCATTTAGAAATGGAGTTGAAATTCTTCAGGACTCTATTTGTGGGTATAAGAAGGTTTTTTGGTCTCATTTCACTTTAGGATTCTTTAATGTGTTGAGTTCTTTTTCTACACATGTGCCTCTTTTCCTGAGTATATATCATAAGGAGGATAAAAGAGAGTCTTCTTGGTAGAAGAATAATCATTAAAGAAAGCTTAAAATTAAATTAGGCCATTCAGCTATAAACAACAATAACAACAAAAAACTCCCAAGCCCCAAAATGTTACAATTGTTTCTGATTATCCTGTAAATCATTTTCTTTATTTTTGACAGGCATGCCAGTTTACTTTTCCTTTTTTCACAAAAAAAAAAAAAAAAAAGAAAAAAAAGAAAAAAAAGTGCCTTGTTTAATCCGTTCACTGCTGAATTGACATTGTCAGCTTCTTTGGCTTCTGTTGCACATCGAGCCAGTACTTTCAGAAAACTGTTTCTGGACACTCCAGGATGCCTTTCCTGATTTGTAACCACCAATTCTGAATGCAGAATCATGTAGGCTTCCTTGGCTTTCCCCAGATGCATTACCTTATATTTTTCCACTAAAGCACAACTGCCACCCTTCTGGCCACTCATTTTTGGGGCAACCCTTTGTAGATCCTCAACATTTGCACAACAATTGACTACTCAAAAAAAAAAATTAGTATCATCTGCAGAGTTGGAGATTTTAGTGTTCACTCCCTTTTCCAGATCACTGATGACACTGGAAAAAACCAGCCCAAGCACCAGTCGATGGGAGACCACCCTACTATCTTCCATCTAGAAAACTGAAGAACATTTGGTCTATGAAGGTCTATGATAGGATGTTTTCTTCCTGTACTTTAATCAGCTTTTAATCTTTAAAAGATCCTCTCTACAAGTCTGGCCACAGTTTAATTTCTTTAATAGTCTTTGGTGTCAAGGACTTTTTAAAAATGCAAGTATATCCACAACTCTGCTGACTTTGTCATAGAAGTGCAGTGGGGTATTGAGGTAGTATTTTCTTTACAGAAATCAGGCTCTTTCCCATGGAACATGTTTGTCTATAGTCTCAGCGATCTTACACTTTATCTTACTGGAGATGGAAGCCTGCTTTTTTTTTTTACTGGAGATGGAAGCCTGCTTTTCCTAGGATCACTTCTTGAGACTTTTTTGAGATGGGATTTGCACTGGCAGCCTGCCAGTCTTCTGCCACAGTGGCTTTTTGTGATGTAGTTTACAGATCTTGGCCAAGAGTCCTGTAAGTTCACATCTGAGTTACTTCAGAGCTCTTGGGTGAAGGCCATCCAGTTTAACATCTTACTTCTCACAACTAACTGATCTATCTGGTCTAATAATGGCTTCAACTTAATGCCTGTTCAAGCTTGTGCATAAAAGTCCAAAAATAAGAGCAAAAGTATCTCTTCTGATGTGAAAGCAGACCCTGATATTCAAAATGCTTAAATTCAAAATTAATTAAAAAAAAAAAAAGTTATAGTGTGAACTGGATGGAAGGGAAAGTTTCAGAACATTATAGAAACAGAAGTGGGAGTGTTCATTCACCTGTAATATAAATTAATTCTTGCCTGGCAGTTACAGTCTTCAAGTTTCCTATACTATTTCTATTTGTAGCTTCTTTGTGCATTTTGCCACACATATAACTGCCCTTGCATCAAGCAATCTGTAATGAATTTTCAGAACTGGTCCATGATTAAAATCTATATCAGATATAGCTATTTTTTATTTTAAAACAGTTCTCTAGGAAGACAGACAGATATTTATATTTGCCTTTTGGAAGATGAAGAATAACACCTGGCATGTATTTCTCTACAGAAAATGTTTAGCATCACATCACACATCTTCCTTGTTAGGAAATGAAGAGTTAATTAATGTCTCCTTAGCTGCTCTCCATTTATAGTTCAATCAGGGAGTACATTCTAGAAGATTCAAATCCAGTAGAGTTCATAGACATCGCAGTAATTTTGTACCACTATATCATGCTACCAGAGGGGATATCAAAATTAGAGTTTTAATGCTGAATATTGAACGCATCAGACTGAAGATGTGGTGTTCTTAATTGCCAGAGTGGGAGTGTCTATGCCCAAAATAATCTTGCAGTGGAGAAAGTTCACTCAACAACTTGCAAGGCATAGAACTGGTTTCTTTTATCCTTTTTTTACTTAGACAGTAAATTATCTGAAAAAAAAATAGTTCCATATACGCTGAAGAATCTTGGCCACTGCATGTGGAGAACGGTGGGTTATACTTTCATGAGCCAACAAGAAGAGGAAGATCTTTTTACCCAGGTCTCTTTGCTGAGATAATCACTCAAAACAGAGATCTCCTGACCAGTTTTTCCTTCTCATCCTGAAACAGTGTCTTAATCATGAATGTTGTTATCAGCACCTTATCCTAGAAAAATCTACTGCCTCATTTGTAGACCTTCTCCTGGGAGCTGAACATTTCCAAAGCTTCAAGTAGAAGAGGGAATTTGAATTGTTTTGTTAGAGTGCGTGGGTGCATAAAATCCAGAATGGTTAGCTTATGGGGAAAATGTGTCTTCTAGCAATTTTGCAAAAAAGAAGTTCTTCATTCCCTCAGTTTTTATGTACAAGCACCTAAATGAATAAAACTAAGTTTGGATAGGAAAAAATATCAACAAAATATTTCTGCATTGTTTGCTCTGGTTTTGGTGCAAGAAGAAATCAAAATTATGTGTTCGATTTAGATTGAACATGGGGTTTTTTTCCTATTTTAACTGATAAACTGCTTGCTTCCTCCAGTTCATCCCCACAAAAATAGCCAAGATTCCCAACATAGTCACATTAATCTTAATAAAGAATGAATGTTTTGTGATTTTTTTGATGATGCTAGCATTACCTCTGAGGGAAATCTATCCAGCTCATTGTGTTTTATATAAAATATGATAGTATAGTAAAAGGGAAAAAGAATGAGATTTTAGATTAGAGGCTGGAAACCTGTCCTGGAAATTCCATTATGAAAAAGAAGAAAAAAAAAAAACCTTTCTATCCTGCAGAGGAATGAAGAACTAGGAAAAACAGATTTTTTGCTCACAAAATGATGACATTTTCCCCATAATGCTTTGCATCAAATTATTTTTTTCAATGCAATTTAAATATTTCATTTTGATTTCCTTATTAATTATTTTCTCTAAAAGCAATTTCACTTTGGAAAGAAATTTTGAAATGAGCGTTCCATTCCAAAAATGTTAAATAGGGCACTTGGGTGTTATTGAAATACCTAGCTTTATTTTCAAGCTGACACGGTTTACAAATGCTGTGGTTTTTATTAAAATTTTATGTTAAGTAGTTCAAAATTGTGTGATTATAAATTTGTGAGTCAAGTCTATTTCAGGGGAAATATTATTCTCCTTAAAAGAAACAGGTGGCTGGGCACATATAGCTTGCACTGTACTGATCAGGAACTATTTCAGTGGTGCATGGAACAGAGTTCAGTGTGCTGATCTATTTCTAATTTGGGGGGGCGGATGGGGTTACATTCTTCATTTCAATTATAGCAAGAGTTAATCTTCGGTAAGGACAAGATGGTTGTGTTCTACAGACTGGATCCAAACTGTGGGATCCACAAATGCTGAAGAGCTTCCAGGTCTGAGATTCTGACATTTGGAGTACTGCAGGCACAGGGTGCACCGGTGAAGCTGCTGATGGTTTAGACCTGACCTCTGGAAATGTTGCCTGGCTGTTGTTGCTTCTTGTTCGCATTCACGTAGTGCCAAAGGAATTAGAACTTTACAGTGCCAAGTAGTCCACGGAGATCACAAAGACCATCCTCACCCTGGAGACATGGAAGGCAATGGAAATAGATTCAGGCAAATAACGAAGTGCAAGGAAGCAGTCAGACAACGGCAGTAGACCCGGTGAACAAATCAAGATTTCTAAGTTGCACTGCAGAAGATGACTTTGTGAGAAATCGGAAGTTGAGTAATGAATCAGTTTTAATATTTTTCTTTGGTCTGAATGAACGATTTAGACAAAAACACATTGATGCCTGCACTGAAATTGAACAAATGAGAGAATGGATCTTTGCACCAAAAAGTAGCCCAAGACGGGCAGTAAGGTGATCTGAGAGTGTAAATTTACATTTAATGCAATAATCAATGACGAGCCCAAGGAAGGATGCAAAGGCGAGGGAGGACTGGCGCTAATGAATCTGGCAGAGTGAATCTTACAGCAACAGGCTGGATTGATATTAGTAGGGCAGTTACTCAAGGCCAGAGAGAATAATGTGACTGTAATCAAAATTAATGTTAATGAGACCCTACTCAAAACGGATGATGCCCTGGTCATGTCATACAGAAGATGGATGTGGTGACAACCTGTGGCAACTGGTCAAACTCAAAGATCAAGAACACTGGTAGGAACATGGGAGGTGGGAGAGGCACCTGTATCTACAGTGGTGCTGGAATTTTCCACATTTCAGGGAAATATGTAGACATTTAAGCATACTGCAGACATTACCCAAATAGATATGAATAATAAGAACTAACCAACATCAGTACTAGGAACATAAAATGTAATTATGTATTAGGAAAAATATTAATCTTAGCTACTTTAAAGAAAAAAAATTATTTTTAATAGTTTAAAATGGCTGCATCTGTTAAAGATTATAAATTATCATCAGCCACTCTTTATAACTAATTTAAATACAACTAGTTTTCTGACATTGTAAAATTCTGAAGCAGGTTTGGATGATAGTTAAAAAAAATACAACCTTTAGGAAGCTTTTCACTGTGTATGTATTTTGAGATTTAAAATGAGACAGCATGCTATTTCAGGTAGGCATAAAATTAGAAACATCATCTAATGAGATGTTATGTGTTATGATTTTTTAATATATTATTTATGGAAAACTTTTACCAGGTTATCTATCACTCAAAATAAATGAAAGATAACCATTTTATTAAGCATATTACTGTTGTGCTTGAGGAATAGGTTTTGCATGTCAAGAACAAGAAAGCATACATACTATTTTCACTTTATTCTGCATCGGTAAAACTGTGCTTCATAACAAAAATGATATACAGAAGATAATTTGAACTTAAGTATAATATTCTTTCATGCTAGGAATTCAGAGCAATTCAGACACATTAAAGGTATGAGACAGAAGGTGCAAAAAAAGGACAAAAATAACCAAAGAATAAGCAGTAGAATATGGAAAAAACCCAAAGATGTCATCTGATCTTGGCTAGAGAGGATCTTTAACTGAAAGTGGCACTTTCCGGACAAAACCAGGGGCATATAAGAAACTGAGAGATAAGAAGTTGCAGGATTACTTTTCAACGTAAAGTATAGCTCAAGCATAGCATAACTTTTTGCATACATGTCTTTCGGTGGTTGCCTTCAGCTTTCAGAAAGCCCGATCTCACCACTGTGAGAATGCGAGCAGTCTGGACTAACCTCTCTGCTCCTACACCAACACAACCCTGATTGCAAATACTGCAGTGGAGATTACAGGCCTGTTCTGTTATATTTTAAATATATGGGAAAAAAAAAAAAAGGGACTGAAATAAAGAGAATTTTTTTGAGCCACTGATAGCGGTCTATTGTTGCTTCAGGATAAAGTTTGTCTGAACATATGACTAGACACATGGGATTGAATTAGTTATCCACAGGAAACCACAACTGAGTGACTTTTTATTCTTTATAGGAAAACATTAAAATAACACATGTGCAGCCAAATTCTGTAATATGTCCAGTAGACATCTGCAGATTTTTGCTTACTATTTCTCCTTATTTGATAAAAAGAGATGCCTTCGTGACTCAAAGAAATTTGAAAGAGCAATTATCAGTTGTTGCTTAAAGTACATTGAAATGACAAAAACAAGATTGCCACAAAATATAATCAGTTATGTAAAATTATTAGATATTATAATATTAAGATTTAGGGTTTTCATGACATGTCTAGTAGTCATGTGAAAACTTAGCTTGCAGGAAGGAGAGGGAAAGGATCCCAAGTATCAGAAAACTTTGTGACTACAAACTGTTTACTTTGCAACAAAAGGTATATCGCTACTGTGTCGTGGATCTCTGTACAACATGCATAGCCGCCCAGTGCTATGTAAAATAGACAAGTGCAAGCCCCATCCTTGCTGTTTACACTTACAAGGGCAGAGTGGGTAGCAGAAACACATGGCTATATCCTGTAATCAATAATTACCAACTGGGGAAACTGAATGTAATCACTGAACAAAATGGTTATTTGATCAGAAGTATTACTATGTATTATTCAATATTTAAAGCTCATTGAGTATTTGCTATTTTGGACTTACATAGTTGTAAAATAGTTTTTACACAATAAAAGTCTGACAATCAGTAATTTTTGAGGGTCCCTGAAACCAAGGTGGGGATTTGAACTTAAAAACTCCTCTAATCAGGTTTCTGCATACCACCTACGTGTCAGCAGCTTCCTTTTTTGAATTGTCCTTCAGCTCAAGAGAAATAGAACTCTGATTCATTATGTTTCAGCCTTGCTTTTCATATATCAAAGTTACAGGTTGCTTTAACAACAGACATTTTATCACATTACCTTTTAGTTTTTATTTATTAGAAATCTATTTCAGCTCCAGTAATCACTGTTGTTGGGGGTTTCTTGTATGATGATGTGCTGCCTGTGGGCCTCTCTCCTGATACCTGTCATGTCTAAGTTTTGACTCGCAGGCAATGTTTAACTCATTTAACTGCAAAAATTACACTTAAAATGTGTGGCAGTAACAACAGCAATTATGCCCTGCATTTATCAGGAACAAACAAATCGGCACACTGAGCATCTGGGGTGGCGAGCAGTGTGTGAAGGCAAATATTGGATGAAAGACTGTGTGCTTCAAAGTGATTCTTCAGGATAGTAGTATTGATTCATTGTTTTTTGAGAAACTTAGGACACCGAGGTAGGGATTCGCTTAACCAAACCTCGCCATCTCTGTTTAAGCTGGCTCTCTAGACTCTGTAGCCATGGGAGAATAGTTGTGGTCTAATGCAATACTTCATTTAATCCCCCTGTAAATACCTACAATAGATTACATGATTTGTATTCTGAAGGTGCATTATCTGTAAAGAGAACCTACAGTAACAAGGCTTGATAAAAATGGTCAATGTTGGATTAGATGAACCCTGTTCAAAGATATGGGAGGAGAACCTCCTCCCAAAATGACTGCCTTGGTAGTTGTTGAATCAGAAACTAGCAGTTGTGGTACCCAGTTTATTTTTTGTAACTTGTTATGGCTCTTTCACTACTCTAAAATGTTGCTACAGAAGTGTCCTCATTTTTTTTTTACTAGAAAGTAGAGCAAACTGAACTTCCTTTGCCCTTCACAAACAAGCTAAGCTTTGAAGGATCTACATGTAAATCCATACTTCACTATCTGGACTCCTCTTCCTTCAGCACAACAGGGAAGTTTGGAATATGAAAGCAAATGTACAGACGATTGCAATTTTGTCTTGTGACAATTTCAGATAGATGGACTATTGCATCTCCACAAAAAAAAAAAACATACTGTGGTTGGTTCTTCACATTTTCCCCTCTGAAGGTCCAAATATTTTTCTGTTCAGCTCTTTTACCATTATCATTTTCATTTGTACAGAATTGGTGTATCCTTTGCACAGTATTTGCATTCTTTGCGCTGAATGACATGTCCTTTGCTCTTGGAGGAAAATGTAATGTTGACATACCTTCCTATAACCTCAGCTTTTATCCATGAATGAAAAGCAATTACAAAAATTAGGAGTGGAAAAAGTGTTGCCTGAATTTTTTTTTTTTTTTTAAAGAGTTTGTATTTTTAATTCCACATCCACTTCCATTCACCCCAATAAAACATGCATAACAATAAAAAGAGTAGGGCATGCAAGGGGTTTACTGAGCAGAGTCTTTGCAAAAGGAACATGCATTTTCTATTACAGGACCTGCTGTGTGTAGAAATCATAACGAAATTATACTTTTTTCATTTGTGCTTCAGAGAGAAGGTGAATACTAGTAATCCTTGAAAGTGTCCTACTCTGGCACCTTGGCAATTTGGTATCTTGTGTGCAATTCCTTACTCATTAACGTTCTTTTCCTGCCTTCCTGCTCACTTGTTTGTAAAATGGAATACAAGTACAGGGCTGCAAACCAGTCCTGAAATGAAATTCTGTGTTTAGAGAGTCTCTGCTTTCAGAATTAGCTAAGAAAGGAGATGATCCCTTCTGGCCCTGATGACTGCAGTTTGTCTGGAGGAGCACAGGACTAGCAGTGGCGTCTTGGATCATTGATTTCAGTGCCCTTATAAAAAGCAACATCATAATGCGATCTCACTGAGATGGTTACCAAACTCAGTCTTGAGACTAGTTAAATTTCCCTTTCTCCCTCACGCCCCCTGCCCAATACTGTTGCAAATTTCCATTGCAAGCTGATTTCTCTAGCAGACAGGAACCCTGTAGTTTCCAGATTAAATTTACTCATCCTGGTTTACAGCCATGTATTCTTATTCTCATGCTTTGTCTTGAATCGCTGGGGGGTTTGATCCTTCCCATTGTTTATCCCCGTTACATTTATGAACAAGAACTGTAGTCCTTCTCCTATTGTTAGATCGTTTCATCTTGGCATGGTTTTCTAGTTTCTTCTCAAACAGTGAACTCTCCATTGCGTTATCATATTAATAAACCTTCTCGATATAAATTCTAGTTAAAACTTACCTTTCTTGAACATAGCTGTAGACTGTTCTAAACAAGGTCTTATGCAAGGGTGTTAATACTTGTTGATTGCTGGGTGAACTCCCTCCTCACTTCATATACTCCAGAATCACAAATATGTTTCCGGCAGCTGCACGAGATCCGCAGCTTGTCATCATTTTGTGACCTAATAATATGTTTGAGCCTAGATCTATTCATCTACAGCATTACCCTTTCTAAAAAAATCAGTGCATCTCATCAATGGAAGATATCTTCCTATTCTAGCACAATCAATGTTTGGTAAATAAATGTGTTGTATTCATGTTTTGCTGTTATATCCATGTTTCTAATTTTTATTTTCCATTTATGTTTGCTCTAAGTCTGGCATGTTTTGATATGGCTAATCAGCTATCAATTTGCCGTATTCATTGAGTCTACCTCTTAAAGGTAAGTGTTCTGTTTATTCTTCTGAAGCTAGACAATACCCAACAAAAATCATTGCTACAATCTCACCCACAAGACTAATGTGGATGAGAGTCACAGGCAAATTTAAGTTGGAAGGGACTTCTGGAGGTCTCTAGTCCAACCTCCTGCCCAAAGCAAGGGTAATCAGCTTCTTCAGGGTCTTGTCTTGTCAAATTCTGGAAGCTCCCAAGGTAGGGAACAGTGTTGTGTGAAGCATTCTGTGCTTCAGACTGAGCACAAGTTCACTGGGGCTTTCTTCCATTTCACTTATGACTGTGGATGATGTGAAATAAGGTATATCGATGGACAGATGTTTTTGTCCCCGTATTCAGGCAAGGGCAGATGCAGATTTGCTCTGAAGAGAGGAAAGGGAAGCTGATCTTTCCCCAAAGAATGCAATTTGTGGACTTGCTGCCCAGAGCCCGGGCATGAGGGGAAGGCACACCGACTAAAGACCTTTTCATAGCAGAGGCTTCCCAAACATGGGACTCGGAATGTTTCCCCTCCCAGATCTCTCTCCAGTGAAGATAATACTGCAATTTTAGAGGCAGAATCACTTCTCCATCCCTGAAGATTCACAGAAGAATCTAAGAGAATCTTGAATCATGTCAGCATTTGGCAAGAGGATGAAGAGCAAGGAAAGACTTTAGACGCTGGTAGTGGCTAATAAATGAATGATTGTTCAGCATATCTTCTTTATCATCATTTGCCAGATTTTCCTTTTTCTGTCCCTGGAAACGGAGTACTACTCTATTATTTCTTAGTTAAAAGCTCTTATTGATCAAGACTTTCTCAGTCCCAGAAGGCAGGAAGATGTGAATATGTAATGTTGGAGCTCACATTGGAGCTGAGATCGCTGCTTAGGGAATCTGGATACGTAATGTGTGACCTCTATATCCCGTCAAAGCAGCTCAATATATGAGTGTCATTATTTTGTCTACAATAGACTGCTCTCATACTGGTGATCAAGCCAAGAATCACTCAAAGAAATTTATACATTAATTTTGAATAACAAATATATTTGAGAAAATTAGTCTGTTCGCAGATAACTCACAGTTACCACTCTGTGATAACTCACAGATACCCCTTTTTCATTTATGGTAAGTTTAAAGGTTGGAAGCAATGATTTTGTGACTTTATTCTTTAAGTTTAAGGTCATTTGGGGAGCATGCATTTATAAGACAGAATTCTTATGTATTGTGGGTTTAGGTTTTTTGATTATTGAAGTTTTAAAGAGCAAAAATTATTATATCCTAACTTTCAGGTAAGAAAGTTTGGGATTTTTCCACTCTGGGAGCTGTGACTTTCTCCCACATGTGAGAAAGTAGAGTAAAAAGAGTCAGCAGGTAGACGATGCAGCGGAAATTGTACAATGTATTGACATATGCAGTTTGATGCAATATATTCTTGAAATGTATCCCTGTGCTGGAGACCACTATATCCCATCAGTTTCACACATATCAAACCCACTGAAGACTGTTGGAAATACCTGTAAGGGGAATTATATCCTAATGGGGTTTCAGTCTTTCTCTAGTGGAATACCACTAGGTATTCCAGGAAATTGCTTATAAACAGAGAAAAGGAAACTTGAAAGACAAGGGTCATCATTTTTTACTTAGAGCTCTGCACATCATCTTTGAAGAAAAAGAAGGAGGAGAGACCTTCTATCTTACTCTGGCATTTAATGTAAAGAAAATTTTATTAGATCTAGAAACCATCTAAACAGTTAAATGAATAATAGGGATCGAATTCAGGTGAAGATGCATTCTATATGCTTCATTATCATTCTCTACAGGAGAGAGATGCTGATAACAAACTACTTAAACTGCTTCGAGTCATATCTTCTCACTCCTGCCAGCTATCATTAGAACTACTTGAAAATTAAGGTAGCATCAGTACAAGTTCGGATGATGAAATCTGATACTCAGGCTGATGTCTGGTCAGCAATGCAGGATTTTTAATTTTATTTTATTCAGTTATTTTTTAAAGCATTGAATTCACCTTATTCACAAGTGGAAAGCCAGTTAAAGATGCTGATAGAACCTTGGAAGGTTCAGAGATTATTATCTGTGTGCCTTTGGCTTTAGTCCGATCTTGATCTGACATTATACACGAGCAAGACAGAGCTAATTCAGTTTACTTTTTTCTTTCTTTCTTTTTTTTCTTTCATTTTCTTTTTGAAGTGTTATAGTTCTTCTGGATCAAGTTATGCTCAGATTTTGATTTTCAGATTTATAGGTGCTTCCTTGAAACTCCTGGTTGGTCAAAGCCACTTCTTTTGTCCCCTTCCCGAGTCTACTGCTACACTAAATCAGGCAGAAAGCTTATGCTGACATCTGCAAAAAGAATTTCTTAGAGAATTTCGTGGGGTATTTTTACAAGCTGATTCTGCCTTTTTCCTTCAGACCTACAATATGTGCTTTCATTGTTCCCACACCAACTTATGAATATGTTGATGCCGTTTTCTCTTTTTTTAAGCTCCCATCTGAGTTCTGTTCATCACAGATGTTTAGACACACAGCTGTCCATCTACAGTGGTTCTGCATGAAAGACCATGGCTGTTGTGTACAAAAGAAGGGATTCAGGCAAAATGTACTATAAATAGATAGCATTGTCTGCCTCTTCATTCTCCACTGGAGTCCTAAGTTCTGGAATTGGAATATTTGCTACTTTATCAAAATAGTTTTTGCCTTCTGCCTCTGCTGAACTAAAAGATGGAGCACAACCTGAGCATTTATTATGGCTGTTATTTGCAAAAAGTTCCCGTTCTCTCTGAAGCAAGAGAGCTGGCTATTCTGGCATGGCCCCAGGGTACATGTAGTGCATGGTGACAGCAGGCGCTATTAAATAATAGTGAAATAGTGAAAATCTTCACCTGTACAAGTCGGCAACCTTCACATAACATAAACTGCTTAAAAATGCTTCAAGGTCATGCTATTAATGTCTTAAGCATTTGATTCAGGGAACAGATCAGCATGCAGCATGATAAGCCCCTTTGAAAACTGTGGAGCAGCAGCATAATATCTGAGAGCATTGTGGCAAATTGGGAAGTTGAGATGGAGCTGCTAATTATTCCAAGGCATATTTCTGAAAGGACAGGAGGTGTGGGATGTTCTCTGCCAAAAGCCCCTATTTCTTGAATGCTCTCACCATCTCCATATGCACATATGAAACTTTTAAGCTATGCTGTGTGTGTATAAGCTGTAGCTAATGTGGTCTTATCTACTGCTTGAAACCCTGAAAATCAGTAAGATACAATTCAATAATGATGAGGGCAGCAGTGGAATAATTTGGGTAAGACTAGATTATCAAAAAACAAAGAAGAAACTGCAATTAGCATCTGTTACAGACCCCCAGGACTATAAGAGAGTGAGGAAAAATATTCATAGAACAACTCTGGAGTAGTTCAAAACCACACGGTACTGTCCCAGAGGGGACTGTAACTGTCCAAACATCTGTTAAATGATAAAGCTACTGTAAATATAGATCAGAGATTCCTATGCACAAATGAAAGTGTGTGGATCCTAAAAAAGATTCCTAGCTTTAGTAGTGGAGTACCTGATTATGGAAAATGTGGTGCTAACAAGTCAATGTGGAGGAGAAGCTACCCTGAAACAATGGGAATTATAGTAAGAATATGTGAATACAATTGGAAAATCCTAGTGAAAATGTTCTAGTTCAGGTCAGGAATATATCAATAAGAAAAATTGCAACATCCCAAGAAAAAAAATCTTGCCAGTATGAGACTAACCTTTCCCTGATGCGGTGCTGTTGCAAGGATAATATAAAAAAGAAAGTAGTAAAAAATATGACCAGGAAGAACATTAATGGAGGTTTCAAAATGAGGGTCATTCAATAACAGACTGAGATGTTGTTAAAGGTTTCATCATAGCTGTACACACCTATCATGATATTGCTAAAATGGGGTAGAGAGGAATTCTGTCAATAAGATTTTTCCTTCTTTTTTCATAGCGTTTGTCCCTCTATTTTCTCCTCTTCCTCTTTTTTTCTTTGAAAAACAGGCAATTGTTTCTCTCCCATATCGGACAAACATGAGAACTGGAACACCAGAGGAAAAAGTTGTTTGCGATGCTGACTTGTAATGATATCTACCTGCTGACTCCTGCCTTTATCTGATGGTCAGGCTGAGCAAATGTTTGGCTTTGCAGACGTTTGAGACATTTGGAGAAGAATTCTCATCTGCCTTTTTACCATGTAGTTTCCACAAGAGTTTGAGGCCAAGTGGAAAGACTCTTTACTAATGCCCAAGGCTTTTGATTCCGTTTTGAAGACCTGTGGCACTTTCAGATGGATGCACCAAACTTTCAGGGTTTATCTTTTGGTGCTTCACTCAGCTACACCAGGTGTATCTGACTGAGGTGTAGCTGCTTGACCTTCACTTGATTGCTCACCAAAGGTAAAGTAAAGAAAACTATTTAAGTGATCAGATAAAATTTCACTGGTCACTGAGTTATATTTAGTGTTTTATTGACCATTTCGGGCTTCTTCCAGCAGTGTGAAAAGGTACATGCTGCATTTTATTATGTTAATGAGACATGAGAGGCACACATAAAAAAGCACTTGGTTCACACCGGGTATCTGCAAGAAGTAGCTATTTTTAAATATCTGTAGGTGGTTCACTAGCACAGGTAATTGAGTTCCAACATATTTCTCCTTTGAGTCCTTCCAGAAGGATAGTCTGTAAAGTAAGAAACAAAGAAAATTACTTTTAAGGTACTGCTGTATTTTTTTTTTAATTTGAGCTGTAACGGAAACGTTTTGTCACTCTGCTATTGTATTTCCTTTTAAGGGAATATTTACATATCCAAAAAGAAGCCCTCTCCATATTCAGAGATAAGTACTTTAATACAGCCACTTATGTTGTGTATTTATGCAGGTGTTTTGCAGAAGAGCAAAATACTTGCTTGTAACAGGCTGTGATGACATGGGCATCCTGAGTATATAAATTTTTATGAAGAACAGGCCCCTTGGCAATTACAGATGTGTTAGTGACTTTCTGCTTTCACTGAGAATATCTCAAACCCCATTTCATTCTATGCATTTCTAGTTTGCAGGGATTTTTACAGAGTAGAGAAGGCATTTTACTTCACTTCTATAAACTATAGTTTATTCTGGGAAGCCATTTCATGCCCCACTTTTATTTATTTCTAATAACACATTTTATTGTCAGGCTCCAGAGTGGGAAGACATGAATTGAAATGCAGAGCTTCAGAACTCCTTCTTTTCTAATTTTTTTCCCTGTGCTTGCTTACTTAACCTTATAATTGTCGTGATATGTCACATAGTTGAGAATTCGGTTCTCTGAAGTCCCAATAATCTGCCTTCTTCGTTATGGTAAAAGTGCCCTAGTTAACTCCCTCTCAAAGCCAAATTTTCGTGTTGTTCTCCTCAGTCATGGTTTTGGACCTTGTTGATAAAAACCTCTTCCACCGTGCAGCTTGCCCACGTCCTGGTCATGGTCATCTTTTCCCTTGGGATTCATTTGCACCTGTGGTTGCTGAAGCCATTCCCAACCGTCTTCTATTATTTTATATGAGACATGGCCTCAATTTTCTTGGGTGTACTGGTGGCTTGAATATCTCTTTGCCTCCTTTAGACACTGAATTCCCTCTCCCAAGTGCATGGGCAACCTGTAAACCTGAACTCCTTGACAATGACTGCCCCTTTCTTTGCTCATGTCTGCCTCTTTAGGTAATTCCTGTTTCTTTCATCCACAATGTTGTACTTCAGTCCCCTGGACAGATCTCTCTTTTTCCAACATGTTTTGTTGATGAATCCAGTCATTCTCTCCATAAAGCCATGAAAATGATGGAACAGAGTAGCACGGTGATTTTTTTTTTTTTTTTTTTTTTTTTTTTTTTTTTTGGTGGGAGGGGAAAGAATTTATTTGCTGAAGAAATGAAATTTCTGGCAACTCAGAGCTGTTTGTGACTTTAGTTTTAAATGTGTGAAGTAACTGTGCCTGAAGAAATGTTTAGAAATATTCGAAAAGCGCTGCCATTGGCTTTCTCCTAACTGATAAGGCGTGTAGCTCAGACAGCTCAGCTGCCTGAGGCGACTTGGAAGGAGGAGAGGCGAATTCTGCCCCGCTGAGGGGGCTGCTGTTTCATTCCACTGGGTCAAGGAGGGAACGCAGCAGTGAAAGCAATACAGCGGCCACGTGGTTGATTGGGATCGGAGCTCCGGTTATCACTGAGAACAGCATTACCGGCAAAGGATGTTAAGAAACCCATCCCCAAATGTCATATGGTGTTATGGTTTTACAGATGTGACAGAAGGAAAGTCAGTCTGCTCAGGTAGACGTGCGCTGATCTGAACTTGGGTCTTGCAGGACCTGGGGGAATAATCTAACCACCCTGACAGTGGATAAAAGGGGAGGAAAAGTCATCGGGGATCTCTTTAAACACACAGTCCTAGAGGATAAAACAACCAGACAAGGAGTTTATTAGTAGTAAAGTAACATCTGGTAAAATACATCCCAATCACAACCATACCCCTCTTTTGTAAGTGTGATGTACACCTGTAACTTCTGTCCATGGAGAATGTACAGCTTAATTGACGGGACAGGCAAAGGGTGAAAAGGTAAAGAGAGACACAAAGACTGTAAAATGTCTTGCTGAAAGTATTGTCACAGGGCAGTGACAGAGGTGGAAGCAGAACAAATTCTTCTGTTGTTTATTCCAGTTACCCATAGTCTTTCCCATCCTTTCAGGTAGCAGTTGACCACTCCGCTTAGATTATATTCTTATGTTCATGGTACTTCATACAAAACCTTTTCTCTTACTCTTTCCTCCCACGCTCCCACCTCCTTGGATTGTGAAACACACTCTGAATATTATACAAAGGTGTATTTTGTGATATAATAGTGATTGAATTGTGATACATGAATGATGTAAGAAATGTTGGGCCACTCATGGACATTAAAAATTTTCAAAGGCCAGTGGTTCATTAAATGAGATTAATTCAGTTGTGCCCTTTTACATAGCATTTGACAAGGTTTGCAACCCCCATGCAGTTCAGATATTCATAAGAGGGGCTGATCTCGGTGCCCTAAAAGGGAGACTTGCCTCTCACATAAGCTGAATGGGTTTGTCCTCCAGGTGCCATTCCTGATGTTCAAACCTGAGTCTTGTAAAAGTTACCGCCTTTCCATCCTGGATGCCCCAGTGCCGTTGCTCAGTGCTGGGCACAGAAACAATGAGCTCACTTTCGATGTTCGCGGGCGGGGATGAGGGAACATCAATCTTAATCACTCAAAAACAGAAGGTTGCATTCAAGTTGTTGGTTCAAGAAAAACACAGAACAAAACGACATCTATCTGTGAAGATGAAGGAAAGCCTGTTTCTGCCTAGCACAATGATGAAATTGTTCATGAACAGTTCATACTTTTCTGTAAGTGACACCCACAGGACTCATTCTTCCTGCTCCCTGAAAATACTGCTAGGGTCAGTGAAATGCAGTGTTATCATCCATACTGCCATTAAACTTGTACATGTCAACTGGAAAAAAAAAATAGTTTTGATCCTTGCATTTCCATGATTTCTTTACCTTGTTCACTGGGCCAAGCAACGCAATCCCTGCCCTTTTCCTCCCACTGTTCCTCTTTGTCCCTCTCCGCCTCGCTGTCCCTCACACAAACATCTCTTCAGTCTCCTTTTGGACTTGGCAGTCCTCTCACTGGGGCTAGCTAATGGGGTATGGCTTATTGAGAAAATTGGGTTGAGGCAATGCCAGTTTGAGTGTAATTTTAGACACCATTCTGCTTTAAAATATGCTAAGTCCATGCTTATGCAGCATGAGAACTGTACTGTAGCAGAGTGGAGACCATGGAATAATGTCTGGGCATTACATTTGTAGGTGGCTGTAAGTATTTCAGCTTGCATCTTTATTAAACCTTTTCAGTGGTGCACAGCCCATCCTCCTGATTTATTTAGATTATTGAATCTACGGTATTTTGTCTGATCATGCACTAGGCTTAAGTATTATGAAAAAAGCTTTTTTGCAACTTTCATCTTTCGTGCCTCTCCCCTCCCCACCTATTAGACAGTTTTCTGTGCTTATTTCCAGCATAAAGGAAGGAGTCCCTCTGAAATTGCAACAGGGTTTGAATTTATGGACCTACCCTTTTGTATTACTTGATGGCAGCGATGTCTCGTGCTTGATCAAGGGTGACAGCTGCATTCTTCAATAGGACAATTGTGCTCAAGACGTTCAATAGGTGTTAAGCGAGCAGTTGTTATCTGTGCTACTGGTGGTAGCCAAGACCTACCAAAACAGTAGAGGTGTTGTTACTGCTGCTCATCTTGCTCGCTGCAGCAGTTGGCAAGCACCGCCAGTCAGCAGGGAATGGTTAGGGTGAAGGAGACCCAATCAGGCATGCTGTAATTTACATCTGATTGATGAATGCATGGAGAGTGTGGAAACCCCAATTAGAAATAAAACCGTGGCAGCGAAGGATTTGGGATGCGCTGTTTCTCTTACCCTCTGCCTCCTGAATGTAACCAAGAAAACTTGGAAGGGCTGACAGTTAAAAGAAATACAAGAGACAAACTTTTGTGTGCATCCACAGCTTAATGTGGATTGCATTGCGACGTTTGCAATATTTTGGAATGTGGATTGCAAAATGTTTATTTTGCAAAATTTTTACTTACATAAATTTCAAATGAAAATACGCTTTTCAAGTAAAGGTAGAAATATAAACCATTTTTATTATAATTTTAAACATAGTGCCTGATTATAATAATTATCTAAAATTAATTTCTGATATAGATTTGAAAATTTTTATTCAACTTTAACAGAAAGCTGAAATAATTTTAGTGTGCTTCTTTTTTTAAAATACACTGCATTTAAATACATCAAAATAAGTTTTCAGATTGTCCGTGCTGAGGGACTCAGCCTCACTTTAACATTTTGTCCGTAAGCCAGCACTACAATTTTGATTCATATGATCTGCTTTATGCAGTCTGAATCTTTCCGCTCTTTCTCGTTTTGTGTGCATGTGTTCCCAGTACAGTGTTCGATATCATTTATCTCAGTATAGAAGAATTGGAGTTGATATTGATTATGTTGTGTTAGATTTTGAAATTCCTTTGTAAATGTGTAAAGCCTGTAAACATCTACCATTCCCAGCAGCTTAACAGAATCATCCTTCCTCTGACCACATAATTGTTAAATTGTGCATGCAAAATGGCTTGAGGATATTCTGTCCCTTTTCCAGCAGGTTATCAGGGAAAACTTGCCAGAGAACATTGTGTTGTTTATATATCCTCCAGGTTAAGAACTCAAAGGTCAATAGCTGCCAAAAGCAGTTTCACTTAGTAACTACTACTTTTCCCAAGCTCTGCAACCTGCCTCACCAGTGATCCTTATCATTTCTTAGTGAATGTGTACATATGCAGCTCCTAGATCTCTACCCATAGGCAAGTAATCTTGGTTTACTGAAATAATCTGTTCACTTTCTCGTATAATTAATCATGATGATCAATTACCTGCATAAGAAAATATTACCCGTAAATACACTGCGCTTACGCTGTAATGTTATTCTTTCTTTCCTAACACTTCTCACTGAATGAATCTACAGTGCAACTTGATTGACCGACAAAAAGTTTTCCCTGGGTTGGATTTAGCCACTTCGTTTCATTAAACAGCTAAGAACGGGGTCGGTTTTGTGTTTCATTTGTTTGGGTTTTAGTTAAGAAAAAAAAAAATGTCATTATACTAATTTTTCTAGATCACAAGATAGGTTGTTATCAAATGTTTTAATTGCATCTGTCTTAAAAGCTTGATTTTGCTCTGTAAATGCTTGATGACACCCTATTGATTTAAAGGAGTTGTTCCTGTTGCATGCTGACGGAATTGAGATGAAAATCAAGGTTATCTTTGGGGGGGAGGGAGAGCTTTTTCTTTGATTTACAGGCTCTGTAAACTGTTGATTTAAAAATAAATATATATATATATATATATATATATATATATTTATTTCTCATTTTAACAGTCATTTTAGAGGACAACACTTCCAGGCAGGAAGTTCTGTTAAAGTTGATAGATCTTTGTTTAACTAAAAGGTACTCCAAAGTGCTGATAATAGTTTTGTCTTTGGCAAGTACTGTTAATAGTTCTGTTTGTTTCACAGGAGCTCTGCTTTTTCCTGAGCACTTACCTTTGGTAATTCTGATGTTTAGCTGAAGTTATTTTTTTAGTCAAAACTGTCTAATAATTATTGCTTAAACCAACTCAGTGCTGACAGTACCCAGATGAAAAGATGAAGAACAGAACAACTTTATTTTAAAGTTTTGTAGATTAAAAAGTAAAGACATTCATGCTAAATCACTTCATAAACCATCCAAGTAAAATTACCTTGGTGCTAAAACTTGCAGATCAAATGTGTGCATAAGTTAGGGATTTTGGAATACTGCTATGTTTTTAAATGTGTGTGTATGTGTATCTAAAAAAAAAAAATACAGAAGCCTTTATATTTTATCTGAAGTACAGTGCTTACAAAGCAAATGTAAGATTCAGTTTAAATAGACTTGGACTGGTTTTCTTTTAATTATGATGGCATCATCAAATCAAATAATATAGTTAATGAACATTAAAGCCAAAAAGAACAAAAGAAAACAAATGGGCAATGATGGGAAAGCAATAGCTGCAGTACAAGAAATGAATCTAAGCAGATAAAGCAGATGAAATATCATGGAGCATCTGAAAGAAATGAAATGAAAACAGATTGTCATCAGATCCTTTCTCTTCCCCAAAAGTTTGATACCATTTCTTTGGGGAATAGTTTGCAAATGATATATAGAATATGTGTAACACAACCATAAACAGACATGCAATTTGCCTCACTTACAATCTGTTCCATGATCTTTGTTCATCCTAAAGAAAAAAGACAAGGTGCAGATCTTGGAACAGGAGGATGGGGAAATAAATCAGAGCTGCAGTTAATAGAACTGTGTTGGGACATTACAATTGTAAATGTTTGCTGGTTTTCCTTTGTGCATATTCCAGGACTTCTGCTAACTTTTGCTTTTCAACGTCTTCATGGAACGTTTGTTAATACATTTTAACATAGGTAATTAGCAAACAGTAAAGATAATCTGTGGGAAATTGTGTTATATATATTAAAATCTTTTTTTCTCTTTTTCAAATATAGAAATGTTTAAAGTAATCTCCCTGGGGCATGGGCAGCAAAGTATTCATCCTCTGCTTTTTGCTTGGGCTTTGTTAGATCTGTTTGAGTACCAATAAACAAGCAGGATTAAAGAGAAGCCTGTAGTGGGGAAAATTACATGTCTGAAGTATTAACTGGTATATTCAGTGCTTCTTACGCTCTCTGCCACCAAACACGTTACCCTCAGGTCTGTCACTGAGCTGTACTTACCATTTTATGGCTATAACCGCCTTCTTTTTAGCTAAACGGCAGTTCACTCTGCAGCGTCCGCGTGTGAGAGGGAGGGACTGCCTCCCATAAGTTGCTGTCAGAGCATGAGAAAACAAAACCCCATCATTTTTTGTTGCCCTTGTTCCACTCCACTTCATCCCTGGCCCAGCCGTGCCTGGCCACTTGTCCCCAACGTTTTCTTTCCCCTTTTGAGGTCGGCCCCGTGGGACTGCACGGAGCGGCTCTGCGTTTGGAACCCGATTTTACAACATCGTCCAAACACGAGTGGTTCTGCACGGACCCGGAGCCTTCCGAGGTGGGTCAGCCCAGACGTGCCTGTTCCTGACAAACCTTAGTGCGTCTGGAACAGGCTGCGGGGTCGCTGGAGTAGAAGTGCAAGGATGCGAAGCTTGGCTGGGAACGGCTAAGGAGGTGTTTTTGTCATATCATAGCATTTGTGCTCTTTAAGCCATTGAAATTCTGCTTCTTAGCAGGATGCAACTATGCCTCTTCTCTGCCGTTGCTTTGCCCTCTCGCCAAACAGACCGGTCGCTGCAGTCAGAGTGTGTTTTGCCTTATAAAGGCTGATCCAGTGATACTGTTGATTCTTAAGATTTGTTTAGTGGTAAGGTCAAATCTTCATTGCAGGTAATGACTACTCTGAGGGAAAAAATGAAAACGACAGCAGGTAGTGGGAAATGGTCTTAGCTGAGTTACTTAAATTAATTCCACTTTAATACATATCTGAAATCATCCAGTAAAAAATAGTCCAGTGACTGACCCCTCACTTACATACAAAGTAACCAACAGTACAGTGAAGTGATGGCATAAATGAGAAGAAAAGCACATGCCTTGTCTAGGAATTACTTGGTCTTGTAGATTTGATTATACTGCCGATGTGTATGCGTAGTGATGACTGAAGAACAGTCTGAAATGATTGATACACATGCCAGCTGTTAATTTTTACCCTTAAATCAGGATTAGGGCCCTGTGAAATAGGAACAGAAAGAAAGCATGCGGTGTAGAGATGATCACACCAATAGTTCACTTATTAAGTGTTTTCCATATGTGTTTAAGCAGGATTTCCAGGTGTGTGCTTGCAAATAAACCTACTTCTGTCAGAGACAATGGTAAAACTCAGACAACTTTTTAAAAATCAATATTTAAGTTTAAAATATTGGGGTTGGTGCCATTTGAAGAAAAATGTTGACCATTCATCTGAATAAGATTCAGAAATAAATTTCTGCTTGGCCTGGTATTAGAGAGAGAAAAATGTGAAGCATGCTTGTGATGTGCCAGCTGATTGAGTGTATGCATGTATGCTGTGGTTTTTGTGTTTTGCTTCCCCCTGCCAAACAACAACAAAAAAATCAAATAAAACATGAGATTCTGTAACAAGCTAAAATGTAGCAAAAATAATGGCACAGGCTTAAAGTATTTTTAAATATTTTTTTAAAGTAACAGAAAATGTTTTATTCCATTGTAATGTTGAACACAGCATTACTGCTCTGTGGTTAAACATGCAAAATTCATGAAAAGGAAAAATAATGTGGTTGTCTTAACATTGTTATTTTGTGCATATTCCTTACAAAAAAGAATTTAAATACAATCGCCTTCACATATATATGTCACATATATAAGCTTCTTAGCTAATATTTTTTAGTGCAAAATATTACATACTTTTGCATATTAATCCTAGGGAAAAAATGTCATTCCTGTACACTTGCATTAATGTCATAATCATCTGGTCTATCTTAATTGTCTCAGGGTCTGGCTGAGAGTTGCTAAGTAGTACACTGACCCGAAGAAGAAATATCTTTTTGCAGCATTTAAAAATTAATGTAAAAAGTCTTATGCTCTTTGGCCTGACACACAATTAAAAACACGGTGGGAATAAAGGACTTTGTCTATGACAGCTACCTTGCCTCTGCTTGGATGCTGATATTTTTTCATCTTTTGACCTATCTTCCATACTATGTTTCCAACTTCAGTCCTATACTCTGGCATCTCAAAATATTAATAAAACTTGCTTTCATTATATCTTTTTTTCTGGTGGAAACATTCCTGAAAAATGTGCGGTTGGGGAACCGAGAGATACTAAGGACTGGTAAACCCTCATTGGTTTCCCTCGCTATTACTCCTTCTTTTCTGCCCCTACCTGAGTGACCTCGCAGTGTCTATCGTTGAAGTATTATTGCCGCTTATCATAGATTCATAGCAAATAGGGCTGGAAGGGAGCTAGAAAGACTGTTCAATCCCTCCTCCTACCCCAAGGCAGGACCAGCTGTGCCTAAATCATCCCTGACAGATGTTTGTCTATCCTGTTTTAAAAACCTCCAGTACAGGGATTCCAAAAATTCCCTAGGCAGTCTATTCATTTACTTCACTGCCCTTAAAGTGAGAGAGATTGTTTCCTCTTTTGTCTTTTCTAATGTCTAAACTTGATGTTCCCTATTGCAGTTTTCAGCATTATCCTCTGTCACATCTTCAGCGAACACGGATGACAATCTGCAGTCTTTCTCTTTGAAGCCACCTTTCATGTATTTGAAGAGTAGTACCAGGTTTTCTCTGCCTCCTTTTCTTATGATTGAACAAGAGTCCTAGAATTTGGCTTTCTACCCTTGTACATCCCCATTTCCTTCATTCACTCCTTCCTTCCTTCCACTTCTTGCAACTAAGCAATTATTTGCTAAATCTTAGGATTTGCATCCAATATAGCCACATGAGGCAATAACTGCATGAGCGAATAACGTGTTGGAATTTTATGTGGTCAGTGCAAGACCTATCCTACAGCGAATGCCTACATCCTCTCCACAGCCAATGGAAAGGGCAAGCAGCTGGCTTCCTGATGGAGATCCTGTGTCAAGATCCTGAATTTTGACCTGAATTAGGTACCTGAACAGTGCAGTAGGTCTTTTGGAAGAGCAATGGACAGTGGCGACTGAAGGAGGAAGAGGGAATGACAAACATACTGAATTATCTGTAAAATTAAGAGAAAATACCTACTGGTAACCAATCATGTCAACAAAATACTCCATGCCTGGAGTCCTGAGAAATCATTGTCTTCCTTGATGTTATTGCCCCGGCAATTGGATTCATGTATTGAAGAACTGAGAGGAGATCTATTTGTGAAATCATGGCTCTACTAGAAAAATTCTGATAGCTGCAAGGAAAGGTCTGAACCTTCAGTTCAGTCCCTGAACTTGTGCTTAGAGAACTGCACTGAGTGCAGAGGTTGCTAAATAAAGTGACACTGCATGTTTGCTTAGGGATAAACACAGGAGTTCCTACCTTATTTGCAGCCTAATATTTAGCCCATGGGCTTTTTGGGTGGATTGTTCTGGTGGTGTAGTTTTAAAAAAAAATTAAATCCCTTTTTTTTTTTTCTTTTTCTTTTTTAATGCAGCTCACATACAAACCAATGGAATTCAATAATTTCTGAATAACCATTAATATGTTGCTCACATTTCAGATGATTCTACATTGTTTTGGGCATATTAGACTGTGTTCTTTTGATATGTTTAATTTTTGCAATTGAAGCTTTCTGAACTCACAGTGAGGTATTTGTAGAAAGTTAATTAGCCTGTGCAAATTCACTAACATCTGTTTTCTACTTTAAAATAATTGAAATGATGTCTTTTATTCTACGGTTAAAAAAATTAAATAATTAGTAAAATTTTCTGCAATAAAAATGACCCAGTCTGTGTTGGAGTCTTCAGACAGGCTTGATCAACTTTCTTTAGGCAGCTGATTGAGAAAAAAAAAAAAGAAAAGAGAAAAGTCAATTTTACTAAATAGAGTAGTATCTTAAAGACCTGATAGCTACCTTGAAAGATAAAACAAAGACAGACAGTATGTTCCCATCCCTTTCTGTAAAACACATTATCAGTCTTGGAGAAACTAAGTCTGAGGAAGCTGGTGTTATTACAGTTTAAATATTGACCTTGAACAAATTAGGCCATAATCTTGTTATCAGACTGATATAGAAGGAGGTAGACAGCTGAAAGATCAGGAGGCAGTAACATTTTCAATAACTAAACCCAACACTATTCATTATCATAATCAGAACATGTTTAGTCTGAATTCATCCCATTTAACTGCAGACACCAAAGTGAAAAATGTACCATACCTGGCCTCCCTCTACACACTAAGGAAAGAAAATCAGGAAACTTCAGAAGACCATTCAAAATCCAGATGTGATAAAAATCCTTTTTTTTTTTCCTTGCTGCTCTGGGCACTCTATTAAAGTGATTAAGGAAAGGGGAGATAAGAGTGGAGCTCCATCCCTGGGCCTGAGATAATATAAGCACCCTGCTAACAACCTGGTTGTGTATCAGTGAAGTCTGTGAAAGCTGTCATAATCCAACAGGTCAGGGATTGGAATCCAGAGGGTATGGTAGCCTTCTCCCTTTCCTTGCAGCTGAGTCCATGTGTTTTTCCCATGTTAGAAGGCTTTCCTAGGAAAGAGCAGACATCAAACCCAGGCATCTAGAGATCTGCAGTAAAGGTAGCAACCTTTAGTATGCTTGTGTTTTCTTTAGCAATACATTTTCTGTTATCTCTTAGCATGGCATCTCTTAGTAGACAAAAATTTTAGCAAAAATGTGTTTTTATGGGAAATTGCCCTGAATCTTTCCAATTTCCAGATGATCTTTCTCAAGGACATTGCTGTGATTTAGGGTTATCTACGTATTTCTGTATACTTTTTATAAAATATCTTATAATTCCCTAAGAATCTTCTCTCGCAGTCTTTACAATGTGAATATTCAGTGTAGAGACACCTACCAATGACAGCAAAACATTCAGGTGAAATATACCAAGAAATATTTAGAGGTAGAAATCCATGACGCTTCGGCAATAAACACTGCTGACCCCTGAAGAGTATTTCTGAGGACCGCGCCACACAATAAACAACTGTATTCTTATATAATTGCAGTATCAAAGTTTATAGCCACAAACAGATGGAAAATGTTCCTGAGAAGATAGGTATGATTGTGCCGGTCAATATTAGGAAGAAAAATGCCTATCAATTTTTTATGATAATCGTCACGGAACGGTACCAGTAGGAGGGGTGCGCGTGCTTGCACGCACCCCTCCATGGAGTTGCTGCTAGAGGTTGCCAATCTCACTGCCATAGTCCCCCCCCTTGCTGAGCAGAAGCAGCCTCAAGGTCACGTATAAGCACTCCCAGTAACCTATAATATTTAGCAATCAGTTGCAGCAGGGAACCACCCAGATAGCCAAGTGATGAATGTCACAGAAGCCCTCTGCCAGGTGTGTAGCACTTAAGTGCAAAGTCTGCGTAGTTCCTAAGAATCCTTAAAAAAAAATCTGTCACCTGTTTGGCTCACTCCCTGATTGATAGCTGTATACACTGCATAGCTTAGAAGCATTAAAAAGTAAACATCTGGAATTTCTTGACAGGTGATTTTTCCCCTTACTTGCAAAGCACTTGGGAATCCTTCAGTACATGAATAACTTCAAGTGGGGAACCAGATAAATAACAAGCTGTATACTAAAATGCTTCCTCAAGAAATGCATGAGGGTAATGACAGTCTTCCTAACTTCAGTTCCTATTATTGTCCAGCTTATAGGTTAAACCTTAGAGACAGTCAGAGGATGCAATAAGGTGCACCCTCCCCCAGCCTTTCTGCTGCCATTCAGTGAACTTGGCACTGGGCACCAGCTGCCTTGTGACCAGTTTCCAGACACGCAGATCAGCAGCTATTAGCTACGGGTGGCCAAGCCCCGACATCAGGTCACCTCTGGCCAGTTGTCTGAAATTAAGGTTACCAGGGCCGTGGACTTTGTGGTGATGTTTCAGGGACACCACCAGCTCAGTCAGCCTTACCAAGGTTTTGGCAAGAAACCATAAACTCCATATTGAAACAAATTGATGGAATTTGAACAAAAATTTGATGAAAGGAGGTGAAAATGCAACATGCAGAACCACTTTATTTGGATTCCTTGTATGCCTGTTGATGAACATCTACCTTTGTGGGCCTCCCATATGGAGAAACACACGTATATGACCTGGATTGTGCTGCCATTTCTGCCTTTTGCTCTGGTGGCTATTCACTTGCACTTGAAAACTGAATCTCGATTTTCAGCTCATTCCTCTAGACATAGCCAGGAACAAAAAGATCATGGCCAAAGAACAATATATTTTATTTTTAAATTTTTTTGAGTCTTCTAAATTAAACAAAAAAATACATTTTGCTTTTGCTGACATTCTTGTAGGATAAATGAGTACTAATATGATCGTATGTGGAGCTCTGAATTATATAGAAGAGGACCTAAATTTTTCAAGAATGTAACTTCATTGGTTCTTGATGGAATCTGAAAAATATGTTACTGTCCTTCTTCATCAAAGGAAAACAAATTTCTGATTGTCATGCATCACATGGCAGAGATCACTGATGCATGATCCTGATCTATGTATATTCTTAAAATCTGATTATTTACTCCTGAGAATTTTAAATAACATTAGATTTCAGTATCAACAGATTTTGCAGTGGAAGTTCCAGAAACGCAAACCGCAAAGATTTTGGCAGTGACTGCCACCGTAAAGAGTTTCTTTAGGCAAGGATCTAAGAACTCTTTTGCTTCAAAGAAGAAATCTGGCACTTTTTTTTCACCTTTTATAGAAGAATTGACAGCAACTTTCAAATGGCATACTGAATTTGAGTACTTCTAAGAGTTATGAAGTTAAACTAATTGTAACTCATTCATCCCAATCCTTAACCAGTGCCACCACCTAAAATCTAAGTAGAGAAGACATTAATATATCAATAGATTATGTGATTTAGGAACGTGACTGTTCTTGACTTTTGCATAGACTTGTGTTCCTGAATTATTGTTCTACTCTTAAAAATTTTCAGCCCCTCCCTTCTTTTTGCTATCCTGTGCCCTTAACCCTGAAAAAATGTATTTTTTAATCCCAGTAGTACTAGTCAAGCAGTTTGCAGAAGCAACTGCAATATGTCTGTTTTACCATTGAAACTAATAGCATTCTTTACTTAAAGCAAATGATCGTGCACTAATTTCTTAGTGCAAGAAAAAGCGATGAAAACAAAATTGTCCCAAAACAGCCTGGTATCTTAAAACAGTATATAATATCCTCAAAAGTTTGTAAATTATGACTTTATTCACTTTGGAAGGCAATGTATCTTCATCAGTGAAGATGCAAAATGTAAAACCAAGACTGTAATAGCTACTTACCCACCCTTTCACTCCTACACACAGTATTTAGAAACACTAGAAACTAAAATTTCTGCCTCTTCTGTGAAATAGAGAAGTACTTTTTCTTAATTCAGATACCTGCAAAGGTGATTTATCAAACTCATTCTTCTTCATGTGATATTATAAACTCAGATAGCGTGTTGAACTGATTGCTATAATTCTTCAAAGTTTGTTTTCCTGAGTGTAGCAGATGCATATCATGAGCTGTTTAAACATCAAAAAGCATCGCTTGTGGATATGTTATTACATTCCTATACCTGTGTTTCCTTCTTAATGACAAAATATGCATTTTCATAGAAAGTTGCGCTGATGAAACTACTTTAAAGTAAGTACCTAATTGTTTTAAAAACATTTATCAACAGATATCATTAGCAAAATATTTTAATCACTATAGTTTATGTAGACTAAATGTAAGCATTTATTAATACAAGCTAAGCGCTCATTATAAATTTGCACAGAAAATGATAAAATATTATGTATGAAATGAATCATTAGCATGGACCATTAAGTCCTCTATTTTCCTTTAATTGAATTTGTCAGTAGTACCCTCTTTAACTGAAAACCAGTCATAACCACAAAATTAAATAATAATTAAAGAAACAACTATTCAAAGAGTTGCTTGGTAGCTAAGGTGCCATTTAACCAAAACAGCAATTTAATGTAAATTGCAGCCCATGTAGACATAGTTCTGAAAATTATACATCCTGTGGTTCATATATGTTTGAATTAGCAGAACATTTTCCCCATCACAGTCTAGATGTTCTTATACTAGTTCTGTAAACATAAAGAAAGACTGAATAAATTGGTGAAAATAGGTATAAATAGACCTATGGCAATTAAAGCTAATTAAGACTTCACAGAAATAAACTGCTGGCTGTTCAGTAAATTTTTAGCAGCTTAGAAAACGCACCAACTTACCGTATAGACATTCTGTCACTGTACACAGTCATTCAGTAAAGATGTATTGGATGTGGAACCAAAAATAACGCTTTACCCATCTGTGATTTTTATTAACTTTATCCAATTATTAAAAGATAGGTAGAACCTCCTATTTACAGAGACTTCGTTAAATTACCTTTTTCACAAAAAAAACCAAACGAAAAACCAAACGACCAACGACCCCCCCCCCCCCAAAAAAAAACCCCAAAACTGTCAATTGTATCATGTTTGAGAGGAAAGTGGATCTTGCTGTGTCTGAATAGGCAACGATGCAGCTCAGAGGAGGTCCAAGAGCCTCCAGTGCATGTCTGGAGATTTGCCCATGCTACTCCAGGGTCAGGACTGGGACTATCCTTAATTGTTGGTGATTCTCACAGCAGTTACTTTTGGGACAGTGGGGTTTTCTTCACAAATTCTGTTTTGCACAACCAGCAGGGGGAGGTAAGATTTAAGGAAATAAACTGGGAAAACTTCATGGAAGCAAGGAGTTTTAAAAAGGGGAGGGTGGTGGAAAGCTTTGAACAAAAGAGAGAGGTGAGTAATCCAAGACATTAGGGTTAAGCTGGTATTTTGATTGCTACTCTCATGTCAATCAAACCATAACATGCAGTTGCCACAGGTGTGCAATTTGAAAGAGTTTGCATCGGTTTGTCCATTTTCTCAATGCAAGCCCCTTTTGCTAACTGCGAATATACAGCTGTAGTAAAAAGTATTTTATTTCCATTTTCTGGTAACGTAAGCTAATATGAAAGAACAGAGCTGTAAGTAAATGATGTTACAAGTTTCAAAGAGAATGTCTCTTGTTTAAATATTTCACATAATTGACTACTTGTGTGTAGGAACCAATGAAAGAGATGCACAGCTGGACTGAATGCCCTAAAATTATTTTCAGAAATACATATCTCATTGTACTTTTCAATTCTTACTTATACAGCTTTCATTCTTCTGCAGAACAATTTACAAAATAACTTGCGTAACTATTATGGTTAAATGTTGAATCTGCTAAGAGCATTTCAGGAAGATATTTTCAGACAGAGGACCAAACATCTTGATGTATATTCATGTCTTCTCCATGATTGTTATAATTTAGGGGTACAAACTACAGGACGAAGACTAGTAAATGCATGTGCTTGTCTTCACACAGGACCTATTTTGCAGACCAAGAAAGGGTGAAGGACGGGGCTGTTCAGCTCTGTAACCATGTTCTGCACCGGCCAGGGCGAAAGGCACAACCAAGCCCTAAGAGCTTCCCTGGTAAACTTGCACATTCAAAGCTGCCTGATGAATAACCGGCCCGTGGTTTTCATTAGGACTGCTTACAGGTAGCTGGGTGAAGGGCAAAGTCCGCCATGCGGACCATAGATCAATAACCTGTTGGTTAGCTGGGTGGATCGTCAACGAGTCTCATCAGCTCATTGCTCCTTTTGTATCCTCCCGTAGATCCCAGGTGTTCTCTCCCTCAGAGATGATCTAGGTCTACTTGCCTCTATGCAGTCTAGACTTCTCTTTTCAAACACGAATATAATGTATGTGCATGTTTGTTTAAAACCCTATAAATGATATGCATATTTATTTTATATGTATAAATTGTTAAGAGCATATAGGCTTGAGAAGGAGCTATACGTTACTGTTTTCAGCTGCAGACCAACACCAGCCTGCTGCCCGAAGTTCCTCAGGTACAGGGTGTCACCTGCACAGCAGACCCTGCGGTACAGTATGGGGTGGCATGGTATGTTTTGCCATGGTTGAATTACCTTTATTATAACTTTCTACTCTCAAGTGATATCCAGTCCCAAAGAAGCATGCAGATATAACAGTTATTCGTAATTACAGCTTTGACGAGTTATTTGAATCAATGTATTCCAGAGCACAGGAAAAGTTCCAGCCTCATGGCTTTGATACTGACAGATCTGGTGCAAAGTGGGTGTTTGGATACAATGCCAAGCATAATTGGTGCCAGCAGTGGAGATTACATGTGCTGGCTCTATGGAAGCTTATAGACTTATACAATCGTTGGGAACAAGGCCACGTATGGTAGCACACATGAAGTCAGAGCACAGCCTTCATGTGAAGGCTGTATTATTAATTTGGTGTCAGCCTTTGCTCTGATTTTTGGAAATAAGACGGAATACAGCCCTTATTGCTTTGGTTCTGCATTTCTGTCAAGTTCTTCACTCAAATCAGAGGGTAGATGCTGGCACCATCCTCCAGATTCAGCTGCTCTTCTTCACCAAGTTTCAAATTTAGCATCTAGAAATTTTTATTTTACCTCCTCCAGTAAGGCCATCTGTTCCCATAGCTTTCCCTCAAAACACCTGGCATTATTTTTTTTAGAATTTCTGGACTTCTCTGATTTTTTTATCCTGTTTAGGGGGAAATAAAGATTTGAAAATACACTTTTAAGTAAAGCAGTATGCATACCTCTTTTGTTGCATTTCCCATTTGTCATGCAGGAAAGTGGCAGGCCATTCTGGGTGAATCCAAAAGTCCATTTCAGCTATAGTCCTGCTAGGATCATATGCCTATTGAAGATGCTTTACAAACTGAAAAGGAAATGTGTGTTAAAACTGAGTGACAACAATTCCTCAAAGCTCAAACACAGGATTATTTTATTGAAATGGAGTTCCTAGAGGAAATAGTTGGTTTCATTCCCTTTCTCCATAGCAAGCAATCTTGGCACATTGCAACAATGTTTTCCAGAAAACTCATCATCAAATATCTTATATTATTACTTAAATAAGTAAAGGTCTGGATTTAAAACCACAAATTCACAACCTGGAAATACCCCCCAAACTCTTTGTGATTTTGCAGTTGCATGACAAAGATATGAAGGTTTGATGGATCTAAGAAGGGATTTGTGGTCTGGAGAACTCGGTGAAATTCCTTGGCCTGTCTTATGCAGAATGTCAGACTAGACTCTGGTGATCACTTAAAATAGAATAATTTAAAACAGATTCAGTTCCAGCAGTTTCTAAAAGGTCTGGTAAGACTTAGTGAATTAGCATTTGGAAAGTTAGATCATATTCATGCTTCAAGTAGTCACAGTTTCTCTTCGGCAGCCTTTTTTTATGTGTGAATAACCAGGTATGAGTAATGTTTCTTGACCAGCAAATGGATATGTGTCCAAGACACCTGAACTGCACCTGCTCCTCTACAGGCTGTAAATTTTGAAGAGGGAAGACTTCTTGGCTGGCAAGCTGAAACGTTTTGGATCCAGTGGCTGTCCCATCATAGGTACCCTTTTAAAGTTACACTGCAAGTGGATCTGCCTAAAGTACAGACTTATTTCCGAGATAACATTTGGGACCAGTGACAAATGCCTGGCTGATCCAGTTGTATAACTTATGCTCAGCTACACAGACAACCCCCCAAGAAATTGTTACAAGCTTGTGCTACAGCACTTCTAAAAAGAGGGAAGGATGCTCCAGAGCCAAACCCCATCAAGCCGATGTCTTTAATATATCATTTTAAAGATAAAGCACTGAAGTAATTTATAAACTGTCTGTCACCAGTGGCTGAACACCACCTTCTCTCCAAGCAAGCTGAATTACACTTGAGAAAGTATGTCCTGGCTAAGCACTGAACATCATTCAACTTGCTGAAGCTGGGTTTGAAAGTGATATGGGCACAGATGCAGTGTTCAAAGGCCAATCAGCTGTGTCTGACACCATATACCACCAGATGCTTTTAGACAAAATACAGTACATGAGAGAAAATCAATGCATAGTATGACTGATACAATTTCTATCTAAAAAAAGAACAAAATTCCCCATAATCAACAATGATTTCTATGTTGAACTCTGCAAGAAGCAGAGCCAACAGTGGAGGCTACAGCATGACCTACCACAGGGGAATGTGCTTGAGTCTGTATTATTCAGCATCTACGTGAACAACCAAACATCCATTCTCATAGCAGAAGTTTTACTCCTGCAAGCAATGTTTGTATCCCTGCCCGGATTAAGGGCTTCACTTGAGTCCAAGCCAGATTTATGTTCGCGCTCCTCAGGTTCTCAGATTACACTACCAAAACCCAATTACACGCCAATCTGACTAAACAGCAAGTGAGTCTCCTTTTTTTCTGAAATCACAAGTCCAGTAAACTTAGTATAATTTGGAACGGGGTATAATTTGCCCACTGTTGCAATCCTGTTTATTTTGGGCACATGTAAAAAAGAAAAAATACAAGGTCCATGCCCGGAATAGTATACTGAAGAAGCTCATACATTCTAAATGGAGGCTAACCCAAGAACATCGTGAACGACTGCACTTGCGCTCTCCAGGGGCTTAATATAAAAACAAGAAGGGGTCGTTCATGCCGAGAAGTTAGACAGTGTTAAGAGAAAGTTGCCAGTGGATTACTAGCTGAACGGAACAAACTGCCTGGGCTTTCTGGGATCACCCCACTGAAAACCACAAGCACTGTTGTGAATAAAGTGGAATCCATCCAACAGATTGAAGGCTGAGGTACTGACTGTGGGGGCATGCTGCAGCTGTTGGCCAGCTGCTGTAAGATTTCTGACTACAATGGAACCATTTAATAAATCATCAAGGGTTCTGCATCCCATTCAGTTTATTTAGAAAAAAAAAGGGAAAATGAGCACCGACTTTTTCAAATACCTGCTTGAGAGTTCAAGAGTAGACTGGCCAGTCTGGAGATGTTTATGTTCAAAAACTGTTAGTGGCACAAAAGGTTTATACGAATATAATAATTAGACATGCCAACGTGGAAAACCACGGATCAAAAAAATACCTTAATGTACCAGGGATGGTAGCTCTTCTGTGGAGCCAACCATAACATGCAAATTATTTTGGAAAAACACACAGTCACCCTTGCAGAACATAGGGGAAAAAACAAAAGATCCTTGGTGCTCAGAAGGTTTAGCTTAAAGTTTGTTATTCCTCTCTTCCTCTGTGCTATAGCATTTCAGTCAGCCTGCAAGCTCCATATTCCAAGTCAGAAGTATGGAAAGATTTTCCAGAGGAGTTCGTCTAGATGAATGTCAACAAAAATGGTGCTGTCACGTATTAGATCAGTTCTTTCAATAGCAAGTTCAGCTGGGTTTTTTGGTAAAAATTCTGGGACATACCCATACCTTAATCAGAGGTACCATAATACAATTCATAAAATGCTGTAAGGCTTTTGACTTACGGATCACACTGTTTCCCTGTCTTGGATACATAATGTTGATTTCTAATTTGATTTGTCTTTTTAAAATGAACTTCTTGTTTCAGAGTGAGTTCAGATTATTTAGCCTCATTTATGTTTATATGTCTGTCTCTGCATCTCATGATTTTGCAAATATATATAATTACCCTTTCCAAATTCATGATGGCTCTTCTTCTGGCTCTGAGGCAATTAATAATTTATTTATGACGTTCTATAATAATGTCAATTATCTGAAGATGTTTAGGAGGGAGGATGGCAGGCAGCCATTGGAGTAAATTTTATGTGGGCTTACCTGGGTGAAAAAAACCCCAACACAAAACCCCCAAGTTATTCAGTCTTACAAATTATTTGCTTGCATTTTTGTCAATACAATATTATACCAGTATAGATCCCTACTGTTTTTATATATTTGATGTTAAAATTTGATGATACAAATTCAACTCAGCTGTTGCATTTCTTCCATTTGTTTTTGCCTTTCCTGTCCTGAAGATTGCCAGCAGGATTAGATTTACAGAGGGTACTTTCATTGGATAGTGTTATGCAACATGTGTATTACAGCAGTTTTCAAAAGGTCTTATCAAGAGCAACGCACAATATCGGAAGTTGTACAAGGCCAGATTAGATGTTGTGTGCCCCTTAGAGCTTCTCCAAGGGCAGAGCAACAATTAAGGGGACAAACAGTTGATGTTGAGGTCAAAGAGGGAAGAAAACTTTGCACAGAAGGGTATGAAGTGGGAACATCACTTGGTAAAGAACATATCAAATAATAAGTTCCTTAAATAACAGGGAAGAGGTCATCCAGAACTGGAAAGGAAATGAGAAGCCAAGTGAAGTTAAAGAGTCAGAGAGGTTATCAGCATGGAAACTAAAGTAATCAAAGATGGCAATTTGGCAGCACGTTACAGAAAAAAAAAAGAAGCTAAAATCACTTGCAAATTTATCAGCTGTGATTTCACTTTCTCAGGATGAAGTCTTTTTCTCCATCATTATATGGAGGACAAAGGACATTTAACAACTCACCCTCTGCACCGCATATTCCAGCTGATTTTACAGGCCTTGATAAGCAGATCCTGTACTTGAAAAAACTTTTGGCTTCGGTAGTAGGTTAACCATTGGTAACAGCCGAACTCCAATCCACATACTCACCCATTCCCCCACCTCAGTAGGATGAAGGGAGAGAAAAAGAAAACCAGCAGTAGGAATGCTTGTGAACTGAGGTGAAGACAGGGAGCTTCCTTACCAATTACCATCACAGGCAAAACAGACTTGTCTTGGGAAAAATTAATTTATTGCCAATTTAAATGGATTTGGGTAGCGAGAAACAAACAAACAACAATGACAAACATTAAAGAGATAAAAAACCTCCTCTGTTTCCCACGCTTAACCTCATTCCTCTAGTCCTGTCTCCTCTACCAGTGTCATGTGGTGTAGGGGGGATGATGAACGAGGGCTACGGTCAGTACGTAACCGTTTGTCTCTGCTGCTCCTTCCTCCTCACACTCTTCCCGTGCTCCACCATGGACTCTCCATGGGGCCCCTGTCCTTCATGAAATATCCACCAGCTCCACCACGGAGAACGTCCTCCTGCTCTGACCTTGGTGTTCCCTCTGCTCTTTCTCCCTCTTGGGTTTGGTATTTTTTCTCTCCTCCTCTGCCTGTCCATCAGTTTTGTCATTTCTTAAATAAATATGTTTTCCTACAGGTGACACCAGCTTGGCTGCTGGGATTAGCTGTGTCCTGCCATGGGTCCACTGGGGCATGAGGCAGCCCTCAGTGTCTTCTCACAGAGGTCACCCCTTTTGTAGCTCCCCACGGCTGATACCTGGCCACCTACACCCAAGATGGCTTTACACTGGGTTGTAATGCTGCTGCTTCCATTGGAGGCAGAGAAATCTGAAGGACTGAAATAGTTTGTAAGTGAGTTTCTGTTATGTGAGGTGTGTGTGGTATTGTCGGTTTGTGTGAAGGGATGACTCGTAATCAGACCACATAGTTGAGAAGTATAATAATTCCGATGTTAATGAACCTCCTGGCTGATGAAGGATCATTTAAGCCTTACTTACAGTTAAACTACTATAAAAAGTTGAAACTGTTCAGAATTGTAGTAATTGTAAGAAACCGTGATCCCCCACATAGATAAACTGTGAGGCATCAGCAGAATTTCAATAAATTGGAATTAAAGAAATCAAAACTCTCATAGAATAAGTTGACAAAAACATTACAAAATACAGGACTAGGCAAAGCCTGACTTGACTTTTCCATGCTTTTGCAAGCTACTGGGTCAGAGGAGGAAAGTCCATAGCTGGAAAAGAGGGCAGAAGGGAAGGGAAAGGACCTAAATATCAAAATCCTCTACCTTTACTCTCACAAATCTTCTTGGGTATCAGTGCTGGTTCTGTAAATGATGACTGATGGGGCCCAGTAACAAATTTCTACTTCCCTGAGACAGGGAGAGTTAGCTGGGGGGGAATCCTGACAGTGATCTTCCAAGTCACCCTACCTTCAAATTTTCATTCCAGGGAGGTACAGGTCACAGAGTTTCCCCTTTAATCTCTTCTTGCCTTTACTCAGGACTCTAACGCAGGTCTGAAATTGCAATAAGGCTTTGTTCTAAAAGCAAGAATTTAAAAGGAGTATTGCTAGCAAAATCATTAACAGAACTCCAAACATATTTTGCAAAATACAATAGATCCAGTATGCTTTAAAATATATAAAGAAAAAATCAGGCATCAGAGCAAGGAGGTGAAATGGAGTCAGTAGCAGAATTCAGTGGAATTATATAGTTGCAATTATTATTACCCTGCAATGGGAAGACAGGTAGACTGTAGAAGCGAGAAATAATTTTGCACCTCACTTACGACTAGCCGTTTGTTGGTTTAACCTCCCACAGCACTGGAGTAGGAGAGATCTTGGCGTTCCTTTGAGGAACAGCAAGATTGAGATCTTCCTTAGATGGTGAAAGAAGTTGCTGTGGAAGTACCTAATCCCAATCCAGTATAATAACAGAATAACAGTATACTATTTGTTATTTTGAGTAAAAACATATTCCTCAAAATGGTGCATTAAAGAAAAAAAAAATCAAGTAAGACTTAGGCTCCGGTTCTTTATGGGTCATTAATGTATTAATGTGAGCAAACCCAGACCTCTTTTAATATAATTCCTGAATGTGTGCTCAGCTTGGGCCTTTACTTAAAAAGTTCATAATACATGACATGATATGTCATGCAGTCACTTTGTAAATGTCAGGCTCTTGATGGAAAATAAGTCTTTCATTATTTATTCAACTTACCTTGTACATCCAGCAGCACTCAGGACTAGATTTGTCCTGCCTAGTTGCAGGTTTATCACAGAAATGTCTAAATTAAGAAGAGCACTGTTGCTTTAAGTTTTTTTTCCAAAAGCAGCGGAGAGTCTAGAAGACTGTAAACAACAATCATGCAGCCTGACTAAGAGCTGAGTCACCCTCAGAAGATGTCCTTTTTCTTTCTTTTTCTCTATTTTCTGTCTGTAACGAGAGCTGAGGGCTATGTTTCTAACTTAATCCCATGGATAGATGGATGAATATGGGATAGTCTGCATAGTTGTGTTTATTATTTTGTGTATTGTTTCTGCTTCCTGTTGGATAGGGAAGGACGCTCTGCTTGAGCTCATAAAGATGCTTCTTCCCAGAACTTTCTAGGACTTTGGAATGAGGATAAGTATCTCCTTTTCTCAGAAGTCTTTGAGGAAAGGATATCACATAGGGGTCTTTCATTGATTTCACCTGCTATCTGAAAATAGATTAAAAGTAATAGCATTCTGGGCATTAGCAGCAGTGAATGTAAATTCTTGGTTGGCTGAGTTCACTAAGTTTCTTCGAAGTCAGGATAGCTGAGCACAGACAGAGAGAAACAGCTACTGAACAGTCTGGCAAGCAGACGTGGATAGAAGGCAAAGCGTAGCGGGGTGATGTTTGCTAGTGGCACAGTTATTATGTGTAATACCCTACTCAGAGTAAAGCATTCTTGCACAGGAAAACCGTAGTGATTCATATGTGGTTGTGAATGAGTTTCTAATAATGCTTACAAATTCTCTGGAGATTGCAAAGGAATTCTGGCATTGTTCATTAATAAAAACCAACACATTCCTTGTACTCCCTGCCCAGCACAAACAAAAACTGATTCTACCATTATTAAGAGCCCATAATGAAATTACTTATTTGGGGTGGGTAGCAGAAGTAGTAACACAATAAAGCACGGGCAAATATAGATGAGCATTGAGCTAGGAGACTAATTTTAACAAAATAATGAATTGCATTCCTCACAGGCAAAAAAAAAAAAGAAAAAGAAACCAACAGTGGAAATGTGTTAATTAGAGCTGGCCAAAAAATCAGGGCTTCCCTGCTTTGCATGATTTATACATTTGGCTTCTGCATGATTTATATATTTATTTTTAGACTAAACCATTTAAAACCCGAGCAATTTGAAGGAAAATTAATGTAGAAACATCAAATCTTTGTGGTTTTCAATGAGTTTGGGATCCTAGAACTCTTTGAAGAGATTGACATTCTTGTCAATCACCAGTGAATATTTTACAGGAATATTAACTTCCCCAGCTGGCAGGTCTCCCAAGCTTCCAGCACCCTTGCCATGTGGACTGTCCCACAAGTACAGATCGTTACAAGTGAGACTTCTTTGCCCCAAAACATAATTTCAAAACGGGAAACTTGGGAGCTCTGGAAACCTTGGCTGAGATGCTGGGAACCAAGCCATGGTTACAGCCCAGACTCACAGGGGCTCTCAGGCTCTTTCCTGCTCAGCAGGAAACCTGACAGCACTTCAGATTTTGAGTCTCTGACACTGTTGCTGGATAGACAGTGGGTCTGCCAGAGAAGTGGGGTTGTGGAACCATGCCGGTTGCAATGTTGCAGGAGGGGAATGCAGCTTTTCCAGTTTTCAGGAAGAGCCATGCACCAGGTTCCCAGGTCAAGGATAGTCTCCACCTTATTAATGGGATTTTATTTTGTAATTTTTCCAGTAACGGTCTTTCTCCCATTTTCCCTTTCACTGATGTGTTCACAAGAAAAAAAGAAAAAATCATAAAATCATAGAATATGGTCTCCCTGGAGCCTTCCCTTCTCCAGGCTGAACAACCCCAACTCTCTCAGCCTTTCCTCGTAGGGTAGGTGTTCCATCCCTCTGGTCATTTTCGTGTCCCTCCTCTGGACCCGCTCCAACAGGTCCATGTCTCTCCTGTGCTGAGGACCCCAGAGCTGGACACAGAACTGCAGGTGGGGTCTCACCAGAGCAGAGCAGAGGGGCAGAATCCCCTCCCTCGACCTGCTGGCCACGCTGCTGGTGATGCAGCCCAGGGTACGGTTGGCTTTCTGGGCTGCGAGTGCACCTTGCCAGCTCATGTCCAGCTTTTCATCCACCAGTACCACCAAGTCCTTTTCCACAGGGCTGCTCTCAATCCCTTCATCCCCCAGCCTGTATTGATGCTGGGGGTTGCCCCAACCCATGTGCAGGACCTTGCACTTGACCTTGTTGAATTTCTTGAGGTTTACACTGGCCCACTTCTCAAGCCTGTTGAGGTCTCTCTGGATGGCATCTCTACCTTCAAACATATCACTTATATATACATAATTATTCACATTAAGTAAATCTTTTATGTCATAGTTAATTGCAATTTATTTAGTAGACCAGTAAGGATTTCAGCAAGGACCTTCCTTATCCATAGTTTCATTAAAAAGCAATTATCAGTTTCCACAGATGACTATAGAGGTGCTGGATTCTCCTTTCTTCCATGTGATGTTTTTTTCCATACTATCACTTAAGACCCATAAGACCATGCTTTGTTTGCCATGACTCAAACCACTTGCATTACTCAATTCTAAGTACAACGTTGTTTTTAGGATCTGTGTCTGAACATGGGGTGACATCCCTTAAGACAAATTTTTAAAAAACACTGTTGGTCCCCTATTACCACTGTGAATTTGGTTCCGCAAGGTCTACTTGGTGGTGCTTTCCTTGTCACCGTGACAAAGCTTTTTCTAACAGCCTGGGCAACAGTGGTGGCTAATCACTGGCTATATTTTCACTGGGCATTTCAGTCACTTCACATGGCTTGGTGGCTTCCACATATCACAAGGAGGTTGTGATACTTTCCCATGAATGACGCTTTTATTGAACAGTATTTTGTTATTGCTGGATGTTCCAGACCTGCAGCATCATCTTGAAAATACTCTGGTTTGGTGCTGGAAAATCTGAAGCTGTCAAGAGAGTGGAATTAGAAAGAGCACACATGTAAATCTACATAATCCTTCAGAGGTTTTAAATGATCTCCGGTATTAACACCCCACATATTGTCAAATCTCTTGGACTAGCGACAGGCCAGTGGAAAGAGCAGGTTGGCAGTAGAGCTAGGCAGAAGTTTTCCAGCAAAGCAAATGCTGATCTGTTTATCCTAAGAGGCTTTGTTTGAGGCCCAGTTGGAACCAACATATGTCAATAACATAAATTAAGGCATGGCCTCACCTTTCCTTCAGTGACGTTCTGTGTGATTTCCTGCTGATTTCAGATTAATTTGTTGCCTAATAATTTGCAGTGACGTCTGAGCTTCCTCTAAAATGAAAATTACTGATATGTAGACAAACATGTTAACTTGCCAAAACTCCTCACGGTTTCATTCATTTATCCTGCAGAAACAAAAGAGATTTGTTGGCATCTCTTTCTCCACATAATGCTTGGGGCAGGAATTCTGCTATGCTACTATTGACAAAAAAGTTGAAAATTATGTTAGACTTTACTTGCTTGTCTATTGTGTGCCAAGGAACGTTTATGTGCCTAACTGCATCAGAACTTTTGAAAATGTTGTAAGAGATATTGAAAAAGAAGAGGATTATTGTATCATCAGCTAATAATTAGGCAGTATGAACCAGTTCTGGCCAATTAGGCTGGAAGTGTTTTCATTTTCTAAGCCAATAGAACCTATCTATAGCATTCCATAATAAAACAAATTAATTAATTTAATTAACAAAACATAAATTTGAAAATGCAACATGATTTCGAGTGGGTAAGTACCCATGCCAAATGGTGTCTTATAACAATAAGATCTCATTCAACTGGTTGGCCAGATTATTCATATGGCTTCATGCTTTCCTACTTGCTGGCAAGCAACAGGCATGCTTGGTTACTTTGAAACTTCTGCTATATGGAGAGACTGCCATTCAATTATAGAGAAACTCTGGTGTCGTGCCTACTTTTCTGTAGCATTTTTAAGCTTTTCATGTAAGACGAAAGCAAGTGCTTTATATTTGTCTGTCTTTGAAGAGAAAATGCCAGAAAGGTGACAATGCTCCTGCTGTTAAAATCTAATGCAACGTCATAGACTCTTCTTTACATGTACTTGGTCCCAGGGGCTTACAAGCATGAACATGAATGAATTTGCTCAACCCTTGACTCGTGGGGTAAATCTATCCGGAGACATCAGACCACTAAAATGAATCTGCAGGAGCAAAAGGTCTACCAGGTCACCGCAGCAGTTCAAAACGTGCTGGTGCCAGTCCCAGTACACTTACACCGAACCCAGAAATTACCCAGATATAATAATCTTATTATTTTCACTTGCAAATTCTCAGTGATTTAAATTCATTATCGAACAGACACTCTTCTAAAGCTTTTTCTTGTGAGCTTGTCCCAGGTGCCTGATTGCAGTCATCAAACATACCATACTAAGTATTTATATAAATATATCATAAAATAATCAAAAATGATGAGCTATTCCCTTTGTTCCTTTATGTTGATACACTTTTCACAAAATATTTAATATGCTTCTGAAAATGATGATGCCAGTGATAAAGCTAGTTTGCAGTTTCATAGATAATTTATGGAAGTTATAAAAAATGAACCAAATTGTCATAACAACATGACAATGTGAACATTCATGTTTACATAGTGTCCACATACAATACAAATACTGAATATTAATATGAAATGAGAATTTATAAAATTTGCAATAAACATAATGTAAAAAAAATAACAACTTGATACAATCTCTGCTTATATTGCAACCTATAAACAGATTTTACTTTATGAATGGCTTTGACATTTCCCTTAATGTGTATTGTTTTACATCTTTAACCACAAATCTTGGTATATTTTAAATGTAAATTAGATCATATCTATCCTGTTTCTCCTTTCATATAAATAGTCACTCTAGTTCAAGAGAAGGGAAGAAAGTCCATAGACAGCATTGTAAATGTACTTGGCACATGTTCATCCCAAGGGGTGCAAGTAGCAAAAAATGTCTGGATCAGATTCTGCCACTTCTGTTCTCAGAAGGTAGCGGTTTGTTTGTTCAGTAATTCTGTTGGCTTGCAGCAAACTGACACTCAGTCTTTTGCCTAAATATAGGCATTTATTGCTGTTTTGAGATACTCTGAGACATTTTCCTGGGGCAGGCAGATGGTACGCAGGACCTGTGGGAGACCCGCAACTTCACGATGCTCCTCTAGAGCAACGGCTACGGCCAGGCAGGACGCAATAGGGTATCTCAAATGACACTTGATGCTTACTTTTAGGCAACAAGATCATACCTATATTGATACCCAGTAATATGTCTCTCCTGAGGCCAGCCTTTGCACAGGATCATAGCCTCAAAGCAATGACGGAGGAGGTAGTGTCTGTCTGCTACTTGTTTGTTCTGGTGGCATCTTCTCTGTGGTTCATTGATATCTGGAGAAACTGAATGAATCACAAGGCCTGTGCCTTTGTACCGTGGTAATACCCTGAGAGTATTACAGTTATAATTATAATACTTGAACTGTGTTGATTTCAGTAGTCTATTAATTACACTACTAGCAACTGGGAATGAGGCCTGAGGTTTTCATTTTCCTAGCAGCTCCAAAGCCAGCTTCTTGTACTACCTTTTCCCAAAAAATGCCCTTAGGCATGCTGAAATGTGGGGTTAGGTAGCAAATCAGAGGTGACACAAGCCATTGATCACCTGTATGCATCACTAAATTTGAAGCTTTGGGTCAAAATGTGAACATTGTCCAGTACTAGATAACAGCTCATGGTTCTTCCTTAAAGGTTGGAGAGAAGTTACATGTCACATTCCTTGATGGTAGAATTGCTTGCGGGTGTCCCTGTCTCTTTCCTTCTCTTCATTGGCTGTGTGGGGACCCCAGACAGTTATAATCCTGAAGTTAGATACCCCAAAATGGTTTTTAAATTTAGATGAGAAAAAAGTAGGCCTTAATGGCTTGGTTTCCCCAGTATATTGATGAATTAATATTACATAAATACATTGCTGCTGTCTCATTAAGGGTTAGTTAAGTGTATAAAAGTGAAGATGTGAAGTACTGTTTAAGAGGTTAGGCACTTTTGTTGTTACTACCAGGAATGTGAATGTCAGAATTTTTGAACTATAAATATTTCAGCTGAATGTTGTAACCCGAGTCTTCTAAGGTGCATAGTACACATGGGTTTTCATCACTTGGTTGGTAAATCATCCACATATTACCATGGCTGAGGGTATCATAAACATAAGTGCTTTGTGTAATATTAAAACTTGAAATATTATTCAAATACCACTAACCTCCCAAAATGTTGTAGAGAAGCAAATGACTGAATTCAGTTATATGGCAAAAGGTCCCCTGCTACTTAATTCTGTACTAGCAAATGAGACACTACTGAAATTCCATACCACTTTCAGACTCCTTCACTGCGCAGTGCCCAGTACGCTTATTTACAAGGGCAAACCCTATGCAACTTGGCTCAAAGGGAGAAAAGGTAATTTTTACTTTTGATAATTAATTTCTATGTCTGAATTTTACCTTGCTTTTAGCCTAAGTGATGTTGGTGTTCACAGTTTATTCTTACTTTTACAGTTCATCATGTAAAATCGTATTAGTTATTTTTATTTATTTTTTTTTAAATATTGTCTGTGTTATGCGCTATTCATGTGTCTTTTAGAACGCCTGGGCAAAAATGCACACGATTAGACTTCCTTCTAATTTACAGAGGCTTTCTAAAGGCTGAAAAACTTTCAGGTGCAAATCAGACTATCTGCAGCAGTCTTCGGCTTATTTCTGCCTTGGCAAGTATGAATAGATCCATGGTAATCAATTCAAAAGGTATTAGAGCCATTATTGGTTGTAATTATCATGACACCTGGGTCCAGATTTGTGAAATAATTATTAAAGGCATCACCAGTGCGCAAAGGTTTCGTTAATCATTGATTTTATATCAGTAAGTGTTTAACGGATTTTTTGACTCTTAATATGAAGCTGAGTGTCTGTTTCACTTACAGAAACATTAAAAATAAGAATGAAAATTAAAAACCCCTGTTAGCACAGAGGCTAATCAGGAGCAAAGAATTAAGGTGAAGATACCATCGTCCTTCTTAGCATTCCAGGGTTCGAAATCAGAGCTGACTTGTTTGAAAAATGTCAGTGTTATATATTGAAATAGCTTGCTGCCAAATAAAATATATGCAACAGGATTTATAGTGAGAGATTAAGGAAGGGGCCTTGGAGTCTCCTTTTTCTTAATGCTATATGTGTGCTTGATTCTTTTTATTTATTTTTTGCGGCTGTGACCCTGAACATCTGAAACTGAGTATGCGCTAGTCTCTATTCCTTCTTGTTGCCCCCACTGTGGGGCTAGGGAAAGATAGTAGGAATGGGACTTTAGAGTATTTTGCCACATTCTCTCCTTCTGTAGCACCATGACGCTTTGTTCTGGACACCTCTGTAAGGGTTTTTGCTCCAGGGTAACCCGTCTTTCTGCACTGTGTGATTGGAAAGATTGGTTTCTAAGTTAAGCATTGAATGCTAAGCAGTATGAATACCCCCTTCTTCTTCCCTTCTGCCTCACTCACACGCTATTTTGTTCAATATGTTACTGCATATGCTGTGTTTGGCCTAAAACCGATGTGTCCATTGATCTTAAGCAGTGATGAATGGAACGATGATGATGAATCGGCATCCTACAGAGATTAAAATCATTACACCTGTGGAAGATCAAACCTACGTAAGTCAGGGAACTGAGGTCTTTTAACACCTGTCTTCTACGCAGTCTTGACATGTAGTGCTACCTGCCTTGAGCAGTGGGTCACAGTCTTTTATTAGTTAACTCCTCTTCCACCCTTTTGATCATTTTGACCTATTATATGCCTAGTTAAAACTGGTTTCCTGCAGTTCCTGCAGCAGATATCAAAAGGTGCATTTCCTATCTCATGTGCCTATCAGGATCATCTCCAGCAGCAGCAGTCCTGAAGCCAAACAAGCTGATGTGCAGGTCCCTATAGCTACAGTCACAGATTGTGCGTTCTGGTGGATGGCCAAAGAGCTATAGCTTTATGAGGATAGTAGCTCACACTCCTGATCGTTTGTTGTGCATGCAGGATACAAAATGTCTTTAAATAGGCCTTTCTTTGGCCATATCTAGCAAAAGGAATGTGAGGCATAGATCTAAGGCTCAGCAGTTTTGATGTCACTGCTTTAACAGAGAGAATCTAAGAGTTAGGTAAAAAACCTTGTGAGTAAGGGATAATGGCAAGTAATGAGTTCCTAAAAACCCCTGGCTAGCCAGCAGAGAAAAGTTATATAAAACAGATTTTGCAGCACTGACTGAAGAAATGCAGCTCTGAAGAAGAAATAGCAGTAGTGATATTGCTGTCTTGTAACTATTTTTAACTAAAAGTATAAAGAGAGATGGAAAATTAAAATATAAAAAGCAAAAAAAGTCCCCAAAATGCCTAAATAAAACCCATCCTTATTTTGTATCATCTCAGAGAATGACACCTCTAGTTTCTTGACATCTCCCACTGTACCTTTTGCTCTTGTCCTTTTTTTCTTTTTTTTTTTTCTTACCCATTTCCAGGTGCTTGCTATTATTATTATTGCAGTTAACTTCACTCCTTTTCCATTTTTTTCCTTCAGAGAAGCAATAAGGTGTGGGAGAGAAGTAACACAACTGAAACTCATGGTGAGCTGTGCGCCATGGGACAAAAATGATCCTGCATGAATGAGCTACTTCAGTAGCAAAACACATTAATTGTCAAAAAGGAGAACAGGAGAGAGGAAGTGTGAGTCAAAGTTGTAGAAAATATGTGAATCTAAATGACTGCACATGTATATCAAACTGATTAAACTGTATAGCTCCCATGGGCAGTGATGGGAGTCCTTGCACGAAGAGAAGGCTTGGTTCTTTCAACCATCTATGAAATAATATCCACTTGTCTTGGCTGATGAAGTTTTGTAGCAGTTCATCCATGTTGTCTCTGTGTATGTATACACACAAATATGCAATATATATGTATGTGTATATGTATATATACACACATATACACATATGTATATACGTATACATATATTCAAAAATGCCCCTCAAGAGGGAGACAGTGGTCTAGATCCACCTATTCTTCTGGATTGGGTTCCAGAAAATGTTTTCTCCTCACCGTCTGATCTGTTACATATACAGCCATCCTCTCTCCTATGTGAAACCACTTGAATAAATCACAAAAGTCCTGGATACTGTTAATGCAGTATTTTGGCAACTAATGATATCTCTGATAAGAGGCAAAGGGCTGACACTAGGACTCTTCTTCATGCACCGATCTCCCTTTCTTCTCTCCCCATTGTGCTGAATTCAGCTGAGCTGCGGAGAGGGAAGGTGTACTTCAAATTGTTTGTCCTAAAAGGTTTTTTTAGTGTGCCCTTTATTTATTCCACATTTACGTAAGCCGTATAAATAAAAATAATTCATGGTGTCAGAAATAAAGCGTGGCTTACTGAAACTAATCAGAAGATAGGACTAAGGATCGAAAGAATTAAATGAGATGATATCTTTATCGTATCTTCTTAATAAGTAATCTGCAAATCTAAATAGCTGTTCATTTGCTATTATGTACCATGCAAAATGGCAGCAGTATCTACAGTGCATGGGTTGCTAGCTGTAAGTTCACTAAAGCAGAGGGAGAAAATCCAGACAGGCTGTTTAACTTATTTGAGATTGTTTGCCTTGCAAAATGAAAGCTGAAACATTTTCTCACCTAAAAAAAAAAAGAAAAGAAAAAAGGAAAATTTAGAAAAACGTCCCATTAAAACAAGAGTAGCTTGAGCCACTACATTAAAAAAACCCCAAGTTTTCAAAAAACGGAAATGCATAATTGTACTATACAGGATCCAAATCAAAAGTAACTAAAGGAGAATTACAAGCATTAGAAAAATAATTCAATAGGATAGTCAAAGCATTTGACCTATCCAAAGCAGATATCCAAATGGATATGACATTATTTAGAAGTATCAATATATAAATGTCAGGATATGCTAAAATACATACTTTCACCACAAAGGAGTTCATAGTGAGGACAAGAATGCCACTTCTGTGTAGTATTTCTGTTGAAGAAAGTGACAGAAACCCGTCGATGCACATTTGCAATAGTAGTGGATTGCACCATGCAAAGGAAAAGAAACGCCCATGCCTAAGGAAGATAATTACATTAGACATTATGTTTGAGTACATCACATAGGCAAACAGTGAAGCAGTGGGAGTAATACAGTTGGAGAACACCTACAAGGAGAGAGTTTTAGCAACAATGATACTGTTTGGTTACAAAACAGAATAAAGAGAAGGAAAATGATGAAGCAAGCTTAAACGCCTTGGGACTACTGTGCTGGTAACTAATATCTTCCTGGATACAGCTTCTGGAAGAAATAATACTAACATTTACAGCTGACACTGGGGCTAAGTGACATTCCAGAGAAAACTATAGGAAAAGTCTACCTCTGCACAGCAGAAATATTGTCTGCATCCATGAGACTGGCAGGATGTGGACAGCATCTATTGTACACAGTAGGTGAATGAAATGTTAAATGCAAAGAGAATAAAAAACCATCAAAAGGTAAATTCTGTTAGCAGACCAATATTAAGACTTGATACTAGAATCCATAGAAAGGCATTGTGCCCTGGAGAAAAATCAGGCACTCTTTTTTGAAATAAGTCATGTAGTATCTGCGAGATTGTTGCAGATTCAAGACTGCTATGCATATGCAAACAATTCTGTATGTGACAATGTCTTCCAAAGTCTGGACAGAAGGAGGACACACCATGAAGCTCACAATCTTCCAGTGGAGGAGGGAACCAAAGGATAAGCATAGTTCAGCAAATCCAGTAAAAAATAGAAAAGTCCAAACATGTACCAATCCTTGGAAAAACGAAACAAAATAAAACAAAAACCAGTAACCTGTCCACCTTGGATCCCACAGAGAAAATTTATTTACTGTTTATGATGAGTCTGGAAAAAAAGCCGGGAAATTTAGCTATTTTCAGCCATCCTTTCTGAGGATGGTGCTTTATCACAAAAAAGATGCATGAATTACAAATCAAAAACTGCAGAAAATTCATACAACTGGTATTTGAACACACACAGCATCAAAGAATTACATGACAAAACCACAAAAGAAATGGTGAGTTGTGGACAGGAGTCTCAGAGATATAAATGCAGATATAAATGGTTTCCAAAGACATGGGAAGGTTCATGTGTCTATTACAGACGTAACAGCTTTGCCTTTATTTTGGACACTGACTTTTTGAAATAAAAAAGCAAAGTTGACAGAGTAGTGCTGAAGACAGAAAAAACTGTTTCCACAAAAAATCATGGCAACTCATAGTCTGTTTTGCTCACTGTCCAAAGTATATCCGTGGTCCAAAGCATAACAGAAAAAAATGTACAAATATTCAAGGAGAAATGTGCCAAGAAAAACGAGGACAGTCAAAATATTTACTTCAGCTTTGTAAAGCATCTAATCATACCTGTGGAAACCAGCGCTTCATTTGAGCACAGACTGAGGAGCAGAAAGGTTATATGGGTGCAACGTGCAGAGTAGTCCCTTCCCATGTGCATTTGCTAAGCACAGCCGCTCTTCTGGATAAATGGAAGAAGAGCAAAATCATTCTAAGGTAGTATCTGCACATCCCTGATCTTTTTTCATGGAAATTTCTGGTATATCAATGTGAAGTTCCAATAATTAGTGGCATGGTAGCTGAACACACAACTGAATGGGTTGTATGGAACATGGACAGCAAGTTCACAGCTGTCTGACTAAGGCTGGAGGTCCCCAAGGGAGCACAGTCTGGGAGCAAGACCACCTGTAATGGGTGACAACAGCGTGTGAGAAAGCAGACTGTTACCCTACAAATCTCTGAACATCCAATTACGCTGGAGATAAAACACATTCCGGGCAGGAGGCAGTGTAGGTGTTAGAAGAAACTACTGCGTACCTACAAGCGTAAGGAAAGACTTGCTCTAGATATGGGCAAAAATTCAAAACCAAAGACGGGTAGTGTCACAACAGCTAAGATTTTTATCCAGGCAGGTTGGAAAAGGTGTCTCAAAGCTCCTTTTCACTACAGTGAACAGCCCTGGCAATGCAGATAAATGGAAGAAGTTCTTTGAAAAAAGGCACCCTGAAAGTGTGTTTTGTTCCTTCTCTATTTTTCTCTTTTTTTCTTTTTCTTTTTGTGCATAAGTGACCCACAAATTGTAAATAAATAAGAAGATGGAGAGATGGGAAATTTTCACCAGTTTACGCAGTGCTTTGCAGACCCAGGAATAATCTAAAGAGAGGTAATAATGGCACAGACCTATGTGCTGCAAAGATGTAGCTGACACACATGTATTAGGTATTGCCTTCATCCTCACCAGAAGAACCCAGTGTCTGGAAAAGATGATCCAGCAGAGGCAGAGCAGTTGGCTCAGGCTAAACTGAGTAAGAAGTCTATTCAGCTAAAAGATGAGAATATTTTGAGTTACGTGGGAACCATTAGCTGTTAGAGAATCAGACCACGCGACAGCATCAAACGTGCTGGGTAATAGGAGTTGGGGACAAGGTTACCCCACAGTGAGGTTTTTCATTCTCCTTTGAGGAAATTCTGATATCTGTCCTCTGCTCAAGAACTACCTTCTCCTGAATACTCCAAGCCTTGTTTTTACAGGATTAAATGAAAATCCCAAGAAAGGTGGAAACAGTGTGGTCTGCAACAGTGCGTCTCAGAGCAGCAAAACACATGTGCAAACACGTCTACCCTTTTGTGTCAGAATTTGGGGGTCAGACTCTATGACACTTTTCTCAAGGGCTCTCTATGATTTTGTCCATCATCTGAAGGTGTGGCAACTTGGGACCTTCTCATTCCCTTCCCTGCCCACTTCAGCCCCCTTAGGAAGAAACCAGGAAACTGGAATCTTGGCCTGGATCTCCATAGTCCAAAACTGAGGGTCTTCATGTAGAGCACAGTGCAATTCTGTATAAAAAGTGATTCTAAGTATTACACAAGTTAAAATTTTAAAGGTTTACCTTTGAATACAAAGAGATGTAAATCCTGAACTGCAGAGGACATGTTTTAGAGAGGTAAGAATTTTATAAAGGTGAAGTAAGGCATTAAGGTGCAAAAGTTTCATCAGTGAGAGGAAGCAAAATGGGAAGGATTGAACTTCTCCAGTACTGAATTTGAATTAAACAGTGATGGCTATGTGTTTTCAGGTGAATTGTTCATACTTCACATTGCTGAATATTGTGTGACTCCTGAAGAGTTAATACTAGATAATCGATTGGGAGTAATTTTTTCAGAAAGTCTTCTAGATATATCAATTCAAGCTGCCATATCAAATTCATACTATTTACAGTTTATCAATCCATCTTTAAAAGTCTGTGAAGATAACAAAGCTCTTCATATTTAAAAACCCACATGAGATTCAAAAGATTGTTAGTGCTTAGTAGGGTTACAAGTGAAGTTAATTGAGAAATTAAAACACTGACGGCCAGGAAAAAAAAAGAAGAAAAAAAAAAAGAAGGAAAGACATTTCAGCCATTCTTTTGGCCGCCTTTAGCTGGAATATCATGATGCTACTTAGAGTGCTCCATTAGTTTCGTCATCGGGAGTGAACTTTGTGGAAGGAAGAATAAAATCTTCACTGACAAATACCTAACAAGCTTCTGGAGCCAAAGAGCTGTGCCTGCCAGGGAAGTAGAACAGAAGAGAAAAAAAAAAAAAAAAAAGAAAGAAAAAAGGAGAAATTAGAAGCGGGGAGCAGGCTTACCCACGTTGTAAAGGGAAGAGCCGGGAGTGAGTGGCAGCCTGCCAAGACACCGGTGACGCCATCTGCAGCAGGGTCAGAAGTCGGAGCCATCCTTGAAAGCAAGCCCCACGGAAGATAACTAAACACAACCACGGAGGGCACTCTCTCTGCTTCGCCAGGATATCCAACGTGCTGCCGACAGGCGTCCACGCTGGAGGAGCTGCCCCTGCTCCCTCTCACGGGGTGCTGAGCACACGCCGTGCGGGGTCCTGTCCCGGAGCAACCTCTGCCCTCGGATAAACCCGCTTCGACGCCGGGTCTGAAAATGGGACAAAATGGCACCGGCGTATGAACGGGCCTGCTGGCAAGCACAGGGGAGCAGCAGAGGCAACCTGGCTGCAAAAGGCATTGCCTGGGGGGGGAAGGAGGGCTGGGGGCATCAGGGAGCACCCTGCTTCGGTGGCGGTGGTGGATCTTGGGCTTCTCTCTTTGGGGATGTGGCAGAGAGAGATTTGGGGATTCGGCTTCTGAATTATTGCCAGGTTTTACTTGAACTGGGTTTTCTTTCTCCCACCCCCCCAAAAAAAAAAAAAAAAATTGGAAAAAGTTGTAGCATCCAGCAAACCGTGGCTTTTGGTACGTGATCTGTGTCAAATGACAGGGACAGCAAATAAAGTCTAATCTCACCAGCACTTCAGTTTATCATGCCTGGAAGCCAGCCCATTGGAAATATTTTATCTTCTTTTTTTTCTTTTTGCCTTTTCCTTCCCCCCCCCCCCATTTTTCTCTGCTTTTCTTTTCTTTAAGTGCATAAATATTCCGACTTGTTCCAATACAGTATTATAGGAGGTATACGAAGAGGAGTCTTGAAACGTTTCTGTTCTAATAATCTTCTTCCAGAGAGAAAGAATAGGGCAAAAGGCTAGCGAGAAATTTATTGTCTAGCATGCAGTGTGTAATTACCATAACTTACAAAAAAAAAAAAATCCACATGTTGGTGTGTTTGATTTAATGCCATCAGAAGTGTAAGGTTACATGAAATAAATGGCTAATTGGGTTAATTTAATAGCAGGTTAAATCTTTCTTTTATTTTGTGCTAAAGGAACATTAAAATGGTGCAGTTTTCAAGTGGTCTTGGAAAAGTAAAGTAGAGTTTCTTGATAAAAAAAATATATAGTGTTCCTACTGCTAGGTTTATGGTGGGAGTTACTGGCATTCTTCCAGTTCACCGCATGAAAATCTAAGCTGCCTGTATAAGTACAGAATTTAGTGTTGGGTCTTAAGGTTTTGGTTGGCATGTTGCCAAAGATGTTATGTATTTAGCTGGGAAAATTGCCTAGAAGTTAATTGAGAGGAAAACACTAATATACATCCTCCACCACCTTAAAAAAATGCTATGGATATGCATATGTTGCTGATCCTTGATAAGAGACGAGTGTTTGCAGTAAAGAATTAGTTTGAAATTGGTCCGAAAATTGGCTAGACTGAGTTTTTCAAGCCTCTCCATTCACGAGTAATATTATTGTTTCCCCTCGTTTTTTTACTCTTTCTTCTCGCACCGTGCTTAGACGGGCCAGCAGCGGGCCACGACGTGACCACAGTCGCCTTTGGAGTGGGCAGAGCTGGGGCACGACAACTTTGTGCCACCTCCGAGTACCAGGTGAGACTAATTCTCCCCCTTTTCCCCCCAAATTCCTCTGCTTGTGACAGCTCCAAAGCTTATAGCTGCTTGTCTTACTACTCCCACCATCCAGTAAATCCTGGAAGCTCTGGTTACAGCCTGGGCTTAAGAGCAGCAGATGATTTTTTCCTGCTCTGCAGCTAGCCACGCTGCACGCTATCACCTACCAGAGCATCTCCGGAGCACCACGTGCCTGGAAAAGCCCCATTGCGCTGGGCGGTGAGACCTCGGCAATTCAGTGATTTTTCATATTGCCAGAAAAATTAGGGGGTTTTTTCATCTTAGGAAGTGAAATGATGTCTTTAAACCACACTGAGCCGGGCTGCAGCAGCGGACCTTAAGTGGTTAATGATCACATCTGTAAGTAGGCTCCAGATCAGACAACAGGCTACCTTTTGGAGCAAGGAGGCTGGGAGGCAAGAGGCACAGGAAAACAAAATCAGGAGCTATGCTGAAAGCAAATGAGGAAAAGGCTTTCTTCCAATTGTGACCAGCTGTCTTCTTTTGTACACCCACTGGATGCTCCTGATGCACCGTGCTAGAAGAGACATGAGCAAAGTAGAAACAATGACATTTCGCTACTGTATGAATTCCCTCTCCCTTCACTTAATCCTGTTCTTATTGGGGCCTTGTGCTGAAAGCTGATAATTTTGATGGCCCCTGAATAAAGCCAGTAGCTTGAATTCCTGCCACCAGCCCCTTTATAATGAATAGGGCTAATGAATGCTAGTAAGTGGTAGGAATCTGCGACCAGCTGCATCAAGGCAGGTAATACAGCTCAGATTTAATTGGGAGCAGGTATTGGAAGGCTGTATTACTTTAATTGGTGAGGGGGTTTTCTAAATGGAAAGGACAAAGTATAATGGACAAATTGTGCTGTACAATAGCACTTAAGCCGGGATTGTATGCATTCGTTAATCTGTTGAGGAATGAGGCAATTCTAAACAATTTTCTCAGTGAAACCAACTCCAGAAAGCTTGTCCCTTTTGTTCTCCCTTGGGAAAATGCAAGATTGAAACAGAAAATACCTTTACCGAGGCAATCATTTGCCACGTGTGGAAAGCGGATACAGCTGTAAACTATGAAAGAGGGATCTTTGTAGTACAATAAAGGATGGAAAAAGAGATAAAGCTGGGGATAAGAGTGGGCCTGTCACTGCATCCAAAGGAGGAATAAAGTGATGACATTTACAGTGACAGATGAGACTGTAAAGAGAACTCAGGACAATTTAGAGAGGGAAATTTGATATTTAAAAGAAAGGGCTCTGATAATTAAAAGTAGCATTACATTAAACTGTTACGCATGTCATTAGTGACAGAAGGGAACTGATGCCTTTTGAAAAGTTAATGATTCGCACAGACCTGCTCTTGAAACTTTGTATGTAGTAAAGTTCACTTGAACACAGCATACTGTATGCAACACGGCATAAATTTTCTCTGTGTTTCATAGTGGGAAATAAGAGAGTTATATGATAATATGGAAGGTGTACTGTAAATACCATATGCCAATGTGTGTACAGTGTGGGTGTGTATGTGTAGAATCGTTGTACGCTGGAGGTCCAAGGTAGAGTTGAAAACCCAGCATATATAAATATTGTCAAAAATGCTCATTCTGTGGAATCCTTGGAAAAGGCAGGGCGTCTTTTTCTCAAGGCGCAGGTTCACACGTTTTATTTTTGCCTTGTTTGTGTTTAGCTAGATCTGTTCAACCTAGTGTGCCTATGGCAACAGAAGAGAGCTTAAAGAGTAACCTCTAAAGGTGGAGTGTATTTAAAGTGAAACAACACAGCGCGTACAGCCAATTTATGTGACTGCTGCAGCTGCAATGGGTTAAGAGAGCATTTGTAACCGAGTTCTAGCAGGGTTTTTGCTCCCGTATACTTCGTTACAGGTGGGAAAATGAGAAGGATTGTATGTCCTTCAGAGTTCATGTAGGCTGGGCAGTGGGAGGAGAAAAACAAAACGAAGCTGAAAGTGAGTGTTGAATGGGCTTTCCCAGGATCCCCAGGTGGGTTTCATGTATTGCCTAATGCTGAAAATGAGACAGATTCAGCTTTATGTACTGGTTGTAAAGGCTGAATTATCTTACACTTACTATTGTTCACCACTAAAAGTCAGTACACAAAGCTGCAGCTTATTTCAGAAATTCTTTGTCAGTCAGAACTATTTTGTGTTCTTCAACATTTTTTCACTTTTACAGATAAGGATAGAATTTGGTCTCAAGCTCACAAAATATTTATCTCTATGCATAAGGTAAATTCTAAATTAAAACTGATATGCAAGAGTAACATTATTAAATTCTAAAAAGGAGCATGAAATTAATACTTATCCATTTGTGTGAAGAAGGATCAAAAATGTTTTTGCAGAAATCTGCGGTTAGCACTGTGTGAACTGTAGCAAAGTTTGTCTGAAAATAGGTGAGATACACAATAAAATAATCTATGGCAGGAAAACAAAATGACACACAGGACTACCTACGTGATGAGCTATCATTTTCTTAGTTCTCTAAATAAGATGTTTGAATGGTGACAGACACAGAAGAATGCAGCTGGAAAATAACTTAGATTTAAAAATAAAACATTATTTATGGGAACTGAGCAGACTCCTTTGAAATCCTAAAAAGATGTACTGATCAATCACTGAAAGTGTCCTAAGATCAATTTTATGCAATAATCATGTTTATTTGATACAGAAAAAAATAAGGCAGCTTAATGTCACCTTGTCTCCTGTCATATAACATGTGTTATCCCTGTAGAGCATCTCTATCCCTAATCATATGACATTATAAAGCACTCAGGAAAACTCACCATGCAGAGGAAAAAGGAGTTTCTTTCAAAAACACCTGTGTTCCTGATCTTTACAAATAAACAACAGAGTCAGAAAGTGCAGTGACTTTAGTAGGCTTCCTGAATGTTTTTAAGAAAGCTGGGACCATAAACTCTATGAAACTACAGACTATCCACTCTCTCTGAGGCACGGATAAATATCTAAACACAAAGAAAAAAAAAAAATCTTCTTTAGCCTGAAAAGAAATAGCCAAATTTCATTAAAGTTTGGATAGCTTGCTTCCTCCGTCTGTGCATGTGTGTGTATGTATATTTATGTATGTGTTTGAAAAAAGAAAAAAAATGTTTTGAGACGTGATGAGCTTTGAAGCTAGTTCTGAAAATAGTAGCCCTGTCAGAGCTTCATTATCTATATCTGATTGGTACTGCCATTAACTTCTTATTCTTTGGACTAGATCCTTGCATTCCCTGCATGACCTAAAGGAACCTTAAGGAAAACAAAAACCAACAGTTAATTTACAAATTGAGAAAGGTCAGAGATCAGTATGCCTTGGCACTGAAGTCCTTTAGAAGAGGAGCATGTGTTGTGTCCTACATTTCCTAGTTAATGTGCATGAATCGTGACTTTGAAAAGCCAATTCTGTGGTCTTTGGAGTTAGAGTTCTCCCTGGCACCCGGCCTTCACAGCAAAGCTGGAGTGCAGAGCTGCGCATCTCTCTGACGTGCAACGAAGCCACCACATTGTTTCAGAGTCTTCGAGCAGCTGCTTTGTGGTGGTAATAGCTGGTTATTACTCATCTGTGTTAGGTGAGGTTGGAAGAGAGGAACCAGAACCGAGTGGGTTGCCTGTCCTCTCACAAGATCCCAAAACAGATGTTGGCACACTGTTTTGTGGCCCATGAACATCTACAGAGTTCTTTTGTTTCTGGAACACCTATGGTTTTCCATGCAAATTGGCATACCGGGTTGTTTACTTATGCTTGCTTCTCAAAGGAAAAATCTGTAAATTGATAAATTAAGTATATTACGTATCTTCCTGAAATAGTATTCTTCATGAAAACTATTAGGCTGCTTGTGGGATTTGATGTAGGTGGGACTGAGAGGAGACACTGCCAGTGGTAACGACATGTGGTCTGTATGTTGGAAGAACTTAAGGACACAGTCCGCCGCATGTGCAGCTTAACACCTTTTGTATCATTGTGTCACTGTTTTTGGAAAATGGATGGTTTTGACCTCCTTCTTTTGACAGCTGCTCCTTAAAGGTCAGACTATTGTCTGCCCCCTCCACTAGTCAGCATGATTAAGTGACTGAGTAACTTCTGAGTGCTTGTTTAGCTGCAACTTCTGCAGCTGGGGCAGCAGCCTCCATGCCATTCCCGTCATATCTGGCTCACACGGGGAAAAAGCCATGGGAAAACAGCAATCTGCACCCTCACCGGAATGCCAGCATCTCTGCTGAGTGAGCCCAGCACAGCGAGAGAAGCTGATCCCTGATGTGACTCCCAGAGCCAGGGTCCTCTTGGTGGTCTCCCCAAGGAAATACTGCTCTGCGTTATCCCCAGGGTAGGTAGGGGTGTTTGCTAATGGCCCGGTTCACCTCAAGTGAGTCTCTTTATAAAGGAATGAAAGAAAGGTTCATGTGGTAAAAGTTGTGGAAAAAAGAGAAATAAAATCTGAGAAGCAAGTGGAAAAGGAATCCACTGAATATAAATCAGTCACTGGAATTTACATCCAGGATTTTTCTCATTGCTACAGATCTTTGATGTTTTGCTATATTCGTTTTGCATCAGGAAATTCTTACGCTGGATAGATTCTGTTTCTGCCTCCACATATAAGATTGAAACAAAGAGGGGGTCATGACGTAATGTACATCAGTTTATCCCTGCCTCTCCTTATTTTCTTGTAAGTGGCAGAGGTAGACTTCCACAGTTTATTCTGATTACTTCTCTCCTGATGTCATGCTTTCAAAATAAAACAAAAAATAAAGTACATTCAGCTTCCTAGGGTAGTTTTAGAGAGAAAGAAAGAAACAGAGAATACCTTTGCTACCACAGAAATGAGTTTTCTCTGTCTGTGCAGCAGGTCCCCTGCTCCTGAAACCATTCAACTAGATCCAGTGTAAGTACGTAAACTCTTCTGAAAAAGTTATATTTTGTGCAATTGAAGAATGGAAAATTGCAAAGGAGAATTCTTCTTTGGGAAGTACTCTTCTTGTCAAAGTAGACAATGAAGCATAAGTGATTGGAGAAAAAAAAAAGAAATATTTTTTTTTCTACTTCAGCTCCAACAAGGGTAAAACCGAAGAAACCCTGGAGAGGTCAAAGGAGTTGTACATAATATGCTTGGAGTTCATGAGGACCCAGTCACAATTTCTACACCGACAAATTTTGCTCTGCTTCCTTGTCTTTACTGGAATCTGGAAGTGTGGTTTCACACCTGATAGACCTATTGGCCCCCCACTCCCTGTGCTTGAGCTACAAAAGTGCGCGGTAATGGATGTGGAAAGGAGGATGAAATATGCCTGAGTAAGCCTGTGTGCTGTACTTTGCAATTTAAACTGGGGAAGCCTCTGTTTACATGAATGAAAGCTTATGAACGGTTTGGCAAACTTACTGGGAACAGTTTACTTGTCAATACAAGGAAGGCTCTTAACAATTGACTTTCTTAGTAGATTTGTAGGGTTTCCTTGTTTTACTTTTAACAATTATCTTATAACTTTATCTTCAGCTTTGGCTTAAAAATAACTACAGCACAAAAATACAGCTGGTAACACTGATAAAAATATAAAAGAAATTAAAATCCCTAAGCATCTTAGATGGGGTTTGGATTTTGGAATGATGTTCTCTTTTCAGTTATCACTATAACTGAGTTCAGTCTCTCTTTTTTCTCACTCATTAACCTCCTTCCCAGAAATAGAGGCGTTCCAGATATAATACCCTATAAAGAAACAGTGTAGGCTTATCCTGCCCACTTGTATCTATGACCTGAGAAGTGGAAAGGCAAAAACTTCTTGAGAATCAAAGTAAGTAAATGAATTTTGGAAACCTCTGGAGCCAAAATGTGTGTGGGTATTTTGATTATGCAACCTGTCTTTGAATGAGCAGCCATTGCCATGTGAAAGTTAGTAAATCATGAAAATGTTGTCAGCTCTGGTTCTAATGATGTTGTCGGCAACATTTTATTTAAACCACTTTAAGACGTTTGTTTCCTATCTGAGTTGGTCTAAATTTCCTCCCTTCCTACCAGGAAATTATTGTTCTGATTTTAGTTTCAATTCCAGTTACAATAGGAGAGATTTTTTTTAACTTTTTGGCCAACATAATTTATATCAGTTCCTGCCTGAGCTTTCTGAATCTAACCATTGTTGATTTTTTCTTTAGAAAAATATTTTTTTTTTGCCCAGCACTTACGATAATTTTTGAAGTTAACAGAATGGTGCCTGACTGGAAAAAAAAAAAAGAAAAAAGAAAAAAAAAAAAAGACATGTAATAGTCAGCCATCTCCAATTTCCAAACAAGTAAAGGGTTTTGTAAAATGATCCTGAGTAGATCCCTCTTGACATGAAACACAGTATCTGAAGTCCTGAGCATGGTCTGTCATAACTGTCTAAGCATTTTGATAAGCTCAGTCACAGAATTAACTTCAACACACTCACTGTTATTCTTCTTGCTCTTTCTTCCAATGTCTTGTAGTTTGGGGAAAAAATGTTATTTCTCTTCATGGACCCTTATTAGTAGCAGCTGATCCTTCTTATTCACTTAGGTGGACAGAAAAGACTGGTGTTAAAATATACAATAGAGGTTACTTAAATTTGAGTAGGCATGGAGACGGTCTGTTGTTTGTGCTGTACTCGGGCATTCTGGAAACATTGTTCAGTGGGAATATTCAGCAATAACAAATACATTTCTTGAGGCAAAGGCATTAATCAGCAATGATCTTCCATCAGGACCCTCCGATCTTTCCCATGGCCAGCAGACCTTCGTGTCAGGAGGGACACTCACCTTTCCTCTTAGCACTGAACCACATCAGAAAAGTGTCTACCTGGAGTGGGAGAGAAGCTCATGCTTGCTGTATCCATTTTTCTCCTTTTCTTTTTCAGTTTTTGTTTCTTTTTCTCTCCTCAGGTTCCATTTAGATGTATTTTAAATGTGGAAGTTTTCCTATTCAGAGTCTTGCATGCTAGCTGAAGGCGCACAGCTGGCTGTATTGGAGCTTTCGTTACAGTTAGTGGCCAGCTGCTGATGTTTAGCACCAAACATCAGCTTGTTTCAACTAGCGCTCAATACCTAACGCTTCACTCCGCCGAAAAACAGAGTGCTGTATACTCCAGTGCTGTATTGTTACATATTTATCTTCCACATTTCTTAAGGCAAAACTCACTGATGTGTTTCTCTGATGTGCATATAATCGAAATACCATGTTTGCTGTCAACAAGTCATCTGATTCAAGAACCTTTGACTTTTTTTTTTTTTTTTTTTAAGAGGAAGGTGAGGAGCAGCAACCTTCACATCTTAAAATCATTTATGCCTCTAGGGGACCAGTCATTATCCTGCAGTAGGTATTTCAAGTTGGCAAATCAATGGAGAAGATCAGGGATGAAGATGAAAGACCCAGCTAGTCTTGACCCTTGCCACTTCTTTTTTTTTTAAGTGTCCTTCAGTGTTGATCATGCAAAGAGTTGCGCTTAGGCTTATTTTACCACCAGCCAAGATGGAGAAAACTCATCCTTCTTTTGAACTTATCCTTCTTTTCTCCAAAGGCTTTTTGAAGCAGCCTCAGGTTTAGGGTTAATGTTTTGTCTTTCTCTTGCTCAAGACTTTATTCTTTGCCTGAAGAATTTGTGAGAATATTTCTTTTTCCTTATGTTGTAATGACCATCATGTAATGACAATAATTACATACATGGTCCCATCTTACAGCCCTAGAACCAGGAAACAGAGTGCAGGTATGTGCTCATAAAAGCTTTTGCTCTGAAACAGGGCTAAGCATGATGAATGAATGATTTACTTTGGGGATTGCTGGAGATGGTTCCTTTAACACACAGACATTTTCTGCTTTATAGCGAATCATGGAGTGTGAAAGCATGTCAGTGATTAGGAAGAGGAAGGCTTCTCCATATGGAAGTGGGCAAAGTTATTCTCTCTGTTGCTCTGCTAAGCAAATTGTAAAAGGTACAATTTATTTTGTAATGAATGAAGGCTACCTGCTGTTTTACTTATTGCTTCTATTGGCCTACCTTGTTGCAGTTGTCTATATATAACAGCAAATCAGCAGCATTTTGAGTGAGCAAAGGTAAGAACCAACTAAAAACTAATCTTCATTTTTAAAAGAGATTACTATACATTATCCTTACTGTGACACTCTGAAAATATGTTTTAATGAGAGTGAGGAAGATCCCAAAATAAGGTTTATGAAAAGTTCAGGAAATACAAAATTACTGACAACAGTCTGTTGAAGACAGAGAGATATTTTAGTGCCTCGTTTGAAACGCCTCAAATTTGCCTCATTTTAAAAAGTATCCAACACTTCTTTGAAAACATAATGCCTTTCAAAGTGTCTCTTGTAAACTAGCGAATACTACACGCTCTAATCTCCTCCACACGTCTGAAGTTTTAGGTTGGAGAGGTTGTACGGTTTTAGGTTATTTTAGTCATCAAAAACACAGTGAGTCTTCTTTTGACTTTTAAAAGTAACCTGGGTAAAGAGGTATCCGTGCTTTCCAGGCTTAGTGCTCACATTATAGTTGAACATGGAATTCTGAAGGAAAAGACTTTATTGTTTCCAAAATTAATTCTACTGAAGAAGGAAGCATTTTCCCATTAGTCCATTCCCTCCACACATGCTTTCTCAGCAGTGACCATCTCCTAATAGTGCAGTATTTAGACATATTCTCAATCATGTCAATTTTAGCATATGCTTTAACATAACTGGTGGAACAGCAAGTCCCCAAAATGTGTTAGTCACAGTTGTAGATTAATCCTTAGATTAAACCTCAAATGAGGTTTTAGCAACCTCTCAGATTCCAAATTCTTCATGGTCTGTAAAGATTTTAATTTACGAGACTTCCACCAGCTTGCTCCCCAAAAGATGTGACCCGATCTCTCTCTATTTGTACCAAAGCTGTACCGTGACTCATCAGTTCGTAGGGTGGAAGGATGGCAGGAACATAGGAAGAAGGCCACTGAAGACTTGTGAGTCTCTGATCTAGGCGTGTTTTCTTTGGTTGTCACCAAAATGCCTTCCTCTGTTCTTTGAAGATGAGCAGAAAGGATTTAGGCTGTAAAATCAAACCCCAAATCCCGTATCTCTCCATTACTCGCAAATATATTCCTTCAGTGTTGTAGGAGCTGCAGAAGTTAAAGTCTGAAGCAAAGAAATAGCCGTTATGAATTAAGAAAAGTTAATGGGGATTAGATTTACCTCAAACCTAATTATCCTGAAAAACGACCTTCTGGGAACTGCTTCAGTTTCGGAGATAACCATGGTACCTTACTTATTCCCAAGTGTGATGAGCCCTACCTGGCAGTCAGTCCTGCCGCAGTTGCTTGCTTCAGGAGATGTCTGAGTAACACATTAGTAGCCCCTCTTTGATAGATCCATATTCTAATCGTGCTTGATCTTGTGTTAGCATGTGAGGACTCTTTATAGACCTTGAAATGTGCAACTAACTGCTCATGCTATTCATCAAGATAGTTTGGGGTTTTTTTTTAACTGAAGTTGCTGAAATGTGAGTCAATGACCTATTGCTGGTGATACTGGAAGACAACACTTGACAAATACTGTAAAAACAAATCAAAGCAAATTTGTGCCTCTTCTGGGTATTTGAAAGGCCATTTCCTTACATTCATTTCTATCTTTTCATGTACTTCCCAAAAGAAAGCTGTGTAGATATTTATATTCATATTTCTGTATTCCTTTTTGGTTAATCCAAGAATTAAGTGTTTTATAGATTCAACTTGGTCGCCTTTGGTTCTTAGTGGAGTTCCATAAAATAACCACAAACAAACAACTCCTTCTCATGTTTGAGCACTGTGAGTACCAACTCTTTAGTCTTATTGCTACAGAAGACCTCCTGATGCAAGTACCTCGTTGTCACCTCTGAAATGTAGTTACAGCATCGGAGAATGTGGAGGCAGCATTGTCCCATTGAAGAATGAAAGCAGCTAGATCACCGCTTTAGTTCACTGCTTTGCACTTAAAGCATAGCCCTCTACTGCTTCTACCACACCTTTGTTCCCTCACATATGAGACTGAAATAGGTAATGTTTGTTTTGTTGGTTTTTTTACTTTTCCAGTTTCTTTAGTGCTCGTGTTCAGCACACATAATCTTTTCATGATGGGAAGTTCGCTGATTTATTTCTGTAACTTGCTCTTGATTCCCATGAGCTTGTTGGCCAAAGACTTTTGCTAATAATGTCATACGAACTTCATCTTCAGCTATCAGGAGAGGTTTCAAAATCCAGTAGCAGAAACAGTTATGTTAATAAAGTGTATTTTCCTTTTAGACATGATAAGTACTTTATGGTCTGGGAATAGTCAGATTTCATCACTGAGGCTGAATTGTTGAGCACAGCAGTATTACTAGTTAGGAGGGAAAATTGATCTGGAAAAAATAGTTTGCATTATCAGTTGCTTCTCTGTCAACCTTCTATCTCTCTTGATCAAGGAATGAAGTCCTTGGAAAATGAATATACAAAACAAATGTCTGTTGTACAGCAAGATGTTCTTTAATTTACTTCCTTTTGTTTAAAAGTGACGTCTGTTTAGCACATCGGTTTAGATATGATTTAAAGCAGTTGACATGACAGATTGAAAACTTAAAATGTAGCATGAATAATACACAGTAAATTGATGTTGGGATGTTTTTATTCACTAGGGAGCCCTGAATAAGTTAGCAGCACTTGCAGACACAACTTGTATACAGGGGAATAATTTGTATTTATTCCATTCTTCCAGGGAGCTAACTGATGCATGAGTGTGTGTATATATATATATATACACACACACATGTATGTATGTAAATGTGTATATGTATATACATGCATAATATATGTATGTATATATGTATATGCATATAGTCAGCTGAGATTCACGCACACACAATCCATGCAGTTTATTAACAGTTAGCATATCATCTCTAAATGGAGCTCACTGCAATTTGAGATGTGCCCTGCTAGGAGCTAATGAGCAAACTCCTGCCTAATATTGACAATTAATCAGGCATAAAAGCATCTAGGATCAGGACCCATTGCCAAGTATAGACGACTCATACAGACTTCAATGAAACATGATATGTGAACAAATTTGTCTAATTGTATATCAGTCCTATGAACAAATTCCCACCAAAGCACTTAATTATCTACAGTACAGAAGCAATGCATCCGTCTCAGAATCTGTTAGTGGCTTTTTGGTTTGTTGTAAGCCATTTACCGTAACTAATAAATTGAAGGAAGTATTATTATGTTTTCTTGCCAGTGTTCCTGTTTTAATTGGTCTTGTATACTTGAGCCAATATCTGTGCATTGGCTAGAGTAACCAAGTAATGGTTACACAATAAAAAGTGATTGTTATTGGCTGAATACTTTTCTTCTGTTGGGGTGGGAAGATTTGGTCTCAAACTGATAAAAGTAATCTCAGAAGTCCAAAAACCAGTGCATTAAAAGGGTCGCCTTTGCGGTCTATAGCAAAAGAATAAAAAACATTATTGCTAATACGGGAAACACGTATTTGCTCAGGTTCTATGAGCTTAATACTAATAATATATCTGGTATATGACTTTTTTTCTTCTAGAATAAAAACTGTGTACCCCTTTCTAGTTTAAAATCATGGTAGAGGCTTTTTTGGTAACATCAATAGAAAGCCTGTTATGACACACAACAGAAAATCACTTGAAAAAGTATTGCTGTTACTCACTACAGAAGAATGATTTGTGCAAAGATAAGATGCTTTGGCCTTGAGACACACACAAGTAAATTGGGTAGTTTTCCTAAGAAGCATTCTTGTTGAACTGTTTTTCTTTTCCATTTCAGTTGACAATATGGATCTGTAGTATATTGTTGGATCTGCTGTGTGATAACACAACAAAGCCTGTGTTCTGCTCTCAGCGGTGCTATTTATACATTGTAACATTTTTCAAAGTACCACTTTGGTGTTCTTCCACTGTTTTTTTAAAAAAGACAAGATAACCTGCCCCCAAAACAGATAAATAAATAAATAAAAGCACTACAAGTCAGATTCAAGTCTGGATATTTCTCTGACAGTAAAGCCTCTCTTTATTTTTTTTTTTACGGATGAAGAGCTGCATTTTGCAAATGATGTAATGGGAGCCAGAGTCCACCGCTTACAATTGGAGAAGGCAAGAGCTGCTCAAATCTTTTTCTTTAGCCTAATACTTTGAATGGACAGCAAGGACTGTCTCTGGCATTGGGCTGAGGATCGACTATGAGTAGCTGTCATCCGAAAATCTCCACAGCAGCGAGGGCACAAGCTGCGGTCTCAAGTGGAAGGCAAGAGCAGTGAAGGAAGCAGGCTAAGCATCTCCTCATTTTTATTTGAAGACGTCTCGTAGTAAGAAAGCTCAGTATCGCTGCTGAGCTTTCACACTGAAGTGTATCTTCATGTGGTCTCCGGGAGAGACCCTTCTGTCCTGGATGCCAATCAGTTGTGCTCAGCCAGAAGCTGAAGTGACACTTACTCGTTGCTGGAAATCAGGGAAAGAAGCAGGAAGGGATTTATGCTAGGCAACAGCACAAGGCTTAAGTCATCCTTAGGCAGCAAAGAAAGGGGAAAAAAAAAGATTGTTTAATGCTGTTGTATGTTGGCATACACAGGTCACCAGAAATAAAACAAGACTAATAATGATTTTTCCTTTATGCTTAGAATTTACATTTTCATGGTCAACACTGCACTTTTTAGCAATGGCTAGCTTTTACTGTTAACCATTTTGTGTGAGTGTATGGTGTGTTTGTGCATGTCCACGCCTCAGCTAAAAATCAAGAAGAAAGATAATGGCTACTTGTTAAATGCTGAATTTCCCTTATGATTACAGTATACAGTGGGATTAAAAATCTGGAAGAAATACATCCAATAAGTTATATTTTGGCTGGTGGCGGGGGGTATTATTATTATTTCCAGTTGTTGTAATAAGCAAGGACAAGAAGTAAAAGGAAAAAAAACCAAAAGTAAGGAAGAAAGAAAAATCAACACTTTATTAATTGCCCATTGCTTCCTTTAGCATCCCAATGTCCTGATAAAATGGCTGGATAGCCTCTGTGGCTCCAATACAGGTAACATGCTTTTTCACAGTGCAGAATGAATATGTATTCTGAATAGGTGGAGGAAACAAATTCACATGAAGGACATTATATTCTTGGATATAAACTTTAGAAAATGTGTGATCTTTCTATTTAGGACATCTTTCTCATTCTCTATAGGTAGATAATTTCTTCTCTTTTTTGAAACGTTATTTGTTTTAGTTGATCACAATCAAAGGAAAATATATTAACAGCTGTAGTGTCATAGATCTGCTTTTCTCTTAATTCAGAGTAAATCAGTAGTTTCATGGATAATTTGCTACACCCAAAGCATGCAGGCATGGCAGTACAGCCATCATAGAAAATGTTTTGCTGTAAGGAACAGGAAGAACAACTCTTTGCTAAAATCATACACAGCACCTTAAGCTTCTCTCTTTTCCTCATATATTTCCTAAATAGAACCTTTAGAACTTGTGGTATCTCTCGGAACAGTACAGATTATTCCCCTCTCACCATTAAAAGTCTGTCCTCAACAAAAAAACCCATTTTTACAATTAAGAGTCAAGGTGAAACTATGCTATGCTCAGGATCAGGGGAAGCACACTGAGGGAAGAGGTTGCTGAAACTTTGATTGCTCTCTCCTTTACTTCCCCTGCAGCTCATACTACTTCGCTGGAAGTTTTTGGCACAGTCACAGGACAACACAGCATTCTTACTTAGAAAGGGACATCTGCCTTTGCCCAGCTTTAGAGAGTTCAATTTTCCTACATACTCACCCTCATACCCATTGTAATGCATTCATTTCAAGCATGTTTTGGAGTACTCTGGGTGAAAAATATCAAAAACAATTTTGCAACACACTGCAATCGAAAGAGAGAAGGCACCTGTGTGTGTATGTGTATGTATAGCTATACATATATGCACATAAATACATAATTATTTATAATAATGAATATATAAATATATATATATGAATACATATATCAAGTTGGCATCTCAAGATAGCATAGAATGTTTTTTGTAATTTCTGGCTCTTTATTTTTAATATGTGTTTAATTATAAAATGCTTAATAAAATTCATTGACTATCCCTCCGGTCACCCTTGTGTCCGAGCCAGGCCCACTTGGACAGAGCGGTGATGTCAGCGAAGGGCAGCCACGTCAGAGCAGACTGTGAGGGAGGAGCTGGTTGCCGAGGGAATGGATGACGTCATGGGGGGGGGACAGATCAGCTCCCTCAGGGCTTGGGTCACAGAGCTCCCTGATGCTCCTGGGAGAACAGTCCTCAGCGCAAAGTACTGCTTGAAGAGTTAAAAATATTTAGCAACTGAAAGTAAACTTTTAAAAATATTTAATTTTTTTTTTTCACTTTTCTGCTGAAAAATTAATTGAAAAAAAATCAGGGAAGAAATTCTTATGTCAGAATTCTTTATGTTTTAAAATATATTTGCCAAGTGGAGTGAGGCTGAGCTGTTTGTAAGCCTAGCCTCCAGGCTCTGTCAATTGTCCTGAAGACTGATTTAGAATTACAAGTGAAGGCTGGAGACAGAGATAGACAGTGCCTACCTAGACCAGCCAACAGGTCTGGGACAGCTATAAACTTAGGGCAACTGTTCAGTCACCGAATGCATTATGCTTTTTTTGCCTGTATGTGCTGGTGACATTCAGCTTTAATTTCCTTAGTTCTGCCTAAAATTATTGGCATTTGGAGGTGAGGGTGCGCTCATAGTGCTTTTCCCATCTAGTAATGGTTAGTCAATATTAGGTACAACTGCTCCTGCTAATTTTCCCTTGAAGAGCAACTGAACCAGCAGCTGGTTGAGGCATCCGCTGACACACCAAGCCTCATTTTAAGGCAACAAAAAATAAGCCATGAAGGTCATGCATAGGTGAAGTGACAAAATGTTGAGATGGCTACAGCTTGATGGATACAAAAGGTCTTGGACTCTGAAAGGGAAAATTATGTCCCTCCAGACTAGTAAGCTTCTTTGGAGAAGCCACTGTAGTAAAAGACTTTTATCCAAGCAACACAATGGGTCGGTTCCTCCAGAAAGCCTTGAAGTACAGTCCTAACTGGAAAGTTGTAATAAAAATATAAGTAGTCATGGGATTAGAGGCAAAGTTCTTTCATGAGTTTCAATCTGGTTAAAAGGGAGCAAAAATAAAGCATAACAAAACCTGATTAACTTTCACGGTGGAAGGAGGATTTAGAACCAAACCTTGCTGAAGACTGTTTTTCTTTGAGCTGTGTCTGTAGTACACAGCCTTCAATGGCACTGCATGTGTTTACAGTGTTATATATATATCATGTGCTATTTGACTTTGAATAATGTGCACCTTCTTAGAATATGACACTGTTAACAACCATAGAGGAAGAACTTAGTCAAATTGCTGACATAATCACAAAGAACTGAAAAATTTCTCAGAAGTGCCTATGAAGTTGCTACATCTTGGAAGTTTCAGAAGTTCAGAACATGGCTTAAAACAGGGTAGTGCTGTTTGTGCAAATATTCAAAATTTTAAAGGCCAAAAGTAAAGTATAGGAAGGAAGTAGTAAACAGCGCAGAAGACAGCATAAAACTGTGCTTACGTCCTGAGTGAGGCGATCGAATAGAAGTTACAAAAAGTTTGTAAACATACATTATACCTTTTGTTCTACCATTTGATAGAGTTGGAAGAAACAGTCAAACTTTTAGATATACAAGACCTTTCTCAAGTCTGAAGCAAAAAAAAATAGAACTTCATAGTAACACAGTCACTATTAATTCAAAGTAAAAAGTAAATTTCACCATTTATGTGCCTTAGCAAATGATACTGAGACAGAAGATGATAAGAAAAACACTTTGTATTAGCATTCATTCCAGTAAAATATCATTTTTTGCTTCCAACTTAGAATTATCAAGGAATGTATTAGAAGCCTGAGGAACATCATTTGTCATTACACATCTGCCTTTTCATATGATAAATAACTTCTTAAAAATTGATATAAGTTATGCTTGTAAATATCCTTTAAATCATCTTCAAACATTTCTTCCATATACTGAAGATATAGGAGAAACTTGATTTTGATATTTTCTTGCTTTTAAATGTCATAACAGAAAAAAGTGTATTTATTTCATGGTTTAAACATGTATAAGCTTTACATTTTCTTTTAATGAGGACATTAAAAGCAAAAATGACATGTTTGTGCAATGTTGCTGTCACAGAAGTAGAAAAGGCAAAGAGTACAAAATTTAAGATTTCTGTCAGTGCTAACTTGAGTACTTTGGTAATTTGGATAAGAGCATTACTAATTTTTAGTGTAGCAGTGCAGTGGCTAAAGGCGGATGGTGCCGTATTGGCCCCGCGTGGACTATGGGAGTCACTGCTCCAAGTACACGTTCGGTGGGAGTCCCCTCTGTGAGCAAGAAAAACCAGGTGAACTTCAGGTGAATGAAACTTCAGCTCCCAGCAAACAGAGCCCACCTGAATTTGCCAACCAGTGGAAGTAGGTGACTAACTGGAAAATATGTTAGCAAGAAGTAGGGCAATGAAGGGAAAGGCTGGAATAAGAAAACAAGTCACCGAAGGATCCCTTGGAGGTGTTCAGTGAGGTGTTCCTTCCCCACCAAACCCCTGCTCCTTCCCCACCAAACCCAATTCCATGTATATGCAACAGCATAAATATGAATCTGAGTTTTTGGAGTATTTATTGGAAAGGCTATTTGGTGCTGAGATATGCTTTTAATTTTCTTCAGAAAATTGCAGCTGACTAGAGCTAATTCCACTTAAAATGATGTGAATTCAACTTTAATTGAAGAAGTGTTCCAACAACATTTATTAATCGCAGAAGATTCAATAAAGATGTCTGTAGCTCACCCAGTTGTAACAGAAGCTGTATTTAAATAATTTCTTATGAAAATACAGGGAAAACAAACAGAATTTTTTAATAAGCTTTCTTTTAGTCAAAATAGAAGCTCCCACAACTTATCATTTGGTGAAGCAACTGTCCACGTCCTTGTTTTGTCTTTGTTAACATAGATTATACATTTAAAGCTTCTGGGTTCAATTGTTCAACAAGTTCTAATGAAACACATGGGAGGGGACTGGAGAGAATCTATTTTTTCCTCCTAAGTTCATCCAGTCAAAGGTGGCTACAAAAAACTTCCTTGACCCCTCTTTAGAAATACAAATTACATTTGGGCTGAGAAAAAGAATCAAAAATTCCAGACCCTGAGGAACTGATCGAGAAATCTCAGAAAACTGAAATAGGTGATAAAACCAACATTTCCCAAGTCTTCCAGAACTAGTGAAAAAAATTCTGGGTGTATATAAAAAAAACTTACAGAAACATATCCAAATAACCATGTCAAATATAATTTCTCGTTAGCCTTATATAGGTAAAAATGTTTAGCAACACTAAACAATACGGTATTCAAAATATAGAACATCTAGTTTAATGCAGATTAATTTTTAACAAGAATTCCTATGCAGTAGGCAGATAGTTCCCACATTCCATTGTGATTGACAAGCCTGACATATGGAATAGTTCACAAATTCCCAGGTGACTGACAGATGGAGAATAGAAAGGCGGATAAAGTTGCCTAGAGAGCTGAGGACGATTTCATATTCAGCGGTTTTGATCAAAAGGATTCCAGATCTCACACTAAATTTAGCACCGCTGGCAATTAGTGCATGATTTATTCAGTCCTTTCATTTGCTGGTTGACAAATGGAAAACAAGCACAAAATTAAAAATAAGTTTATTTCCAGCATTTCGGATATTTAAAATGTGTGTGTCTTTGTTTGCACATAAATTAACATGAGATGAATTTATAGTGAGATTAAATCTGAAATGGAGATGCAAGCAATAAATAAGAGCTTTTTTATGTATCTTTCAGGCAGAACAGGTGTTTGAATTAAGAAATACTAATATGTTTAGCAGCATGACTCCACCTTTAGCATTAGGGAGTTGATGCTTCCCTAAATTTAGAATAATCTTTCCACAATTTAAGATTCTTTCATAAGCTTCCAGCATAGGTGACCATCTGTAAGTCAATACTAATGCTTTTTAGACCAATAATAATAAAGAAAAGCTATCCCCATGTTTTCTGAACACAATTGAAGAACTGCATTTTTCCTACTGATGTGTCTGCATAATTCTTACAAGTGGCAGTTAAACACAAACACAGAGTATGGGAATCTTCCCAGTAGTGGATAGCATCACTCTTTTATGAAAAATATAGAGGAAACTCTTCAGGTCTGCGAGTAAAAATTGTTGAAAATAAAATTCCTGTTTCTCTTTCATTCTACTCGTTTTGGGGTGAAGACCCATTCACTCCAAAATAACAAATTCTTTGGACAGAATATGGCAATATCTCATCCAAGAATGGAGAGCGCAGCATGGTACTCCACTCCTGGGGGAATCTACAAGTCAGGAAATTTCAGGTGCCTGCTTTCAATGCAGAAAACAATCTATCATATAGTACGAAGAATGATAAAAAAATGCTCATTTCTGAATCTAACCCCGAATTTAGCACGAGCTTGTGCTCACCTTCGGAGGGATAATGCAGGCAGTGTAAAATTCAGGGTATATCTTTTAAACACCCAAGTATAGCTCTGAATGGCTTGTGAAAAATACCATAATTTGCAGCCTGTAAAGTTGTAAGCCTCTAAGTCTACAAAAGGTTCTCTTTTGCAACAAAGAAAGAGATATTAATCCAATCTGAATAGAAAAATATGTCACTGCTCTTAGCAGAAAGGTGGAGACTATTGATGGTAAATGTTTTAAATCCTGAGAGACAGAGGAGCTTGTTATGAACTGGGAATAAAACCTGCATACCACCATTGAACATTATTACCTACTTATAACTGAAATTATTTTAAATTTTTTTGGTGGCTTCAGAAACTTGGAAATTATAATAGACAGGGGTGCAATGTAACTCTGTAGTTAAACTTGTCTTCTAAGAAAGAAATGTGTGTTTCCAAAGCCTCCATGAAGATTCAGCCCAATTTCTAGCCCATGGCTTTAGGAAGTCAATGAGTTAGCATAACACTAGCACAGCCCAGCTTGAGGAGCACAGCACACTTTGTGCTTCACTGCACCCTCTTTCTCCTCTTCACAAGGCCCTGTGGCTTAATATTGCTGTTTTCTCCTCCTCTAGATAGCTTTTCCTTGCTCCCAGAAGCAACCCAAAGTAATTCCCAGACAAGCAGCCTCAGAGCAGTCATGTTTTTATCTCTTTTACAGAATTCCCTCTCCTCTCCCCTTATGCGCTACAGCAAAATAAAATCATTGTCTCTCCATAAATGTGAGTCCCCTCAGATGTTTCTGCACCTCTGAAAGACAATAATTAAGCCTGCCAGCTTTTCCCCTTCCTTTATACTTCTTTTTACATTAAAGAGAAAAAAGAAAAACAAAAAACCCAAAACAACTGCGTTTCCAGTATCTACAGCTGTGTGCTCTGGATGGCAACATTTGGGTGAATGTGTGGAGTATCCATATTTCTTGTGGGAAGGGACGGAGGAGGGGAAGAAGACCTCACAGCGAAAATATGTATACTGGATTATCCCTAGTGAGTCTAGGAAGATAGACTTTGTGTCTGCTCATTTAAGTTATGGTATTTCCCTTGTCTTCTCCAAATCCTGAAAGATGAACATTTGATTCAGTGAATCGCTGGGGTTTACACGTATCTAAAACTTTCACTTGGTCCAAAATAGTTGTCTCCTCCTTAGGGATGGGAGACAAGGCGGCAGGACTGAAAAGGGAAGCACCACATGCTCACAAAAACCTTCTGAGATCCCAAAAAGCCTGGAAAATCTGCCCCACTTGGGATCGGTAGAGAGCAGAGCTGCCTCGGTGTTCTTTCCTCTCTTACATCTAAGCAGCAAATGCTACCCTTTTTCAAAAAAAGGCAGACTTTCTGCTTTCATGGGCACAACCACGAAGTTACCATTGTGTAGCAGGCTCTGAGTGGTAGCTCAGTGGGCATTTTTAAAGACATGCCTGTTTTGGTCTTTTCAGTTTTTCTTCACGTCCTCCTTAGATTTTTTCTCTCCTTCTGACAGACAGGAAGGCAATGCTTAGTGGTTTCCTGTAAGGCAACATCTCCTTTTATTTGTAGCTACACAGACTAAAGACATGCATTTGAAACATAATGTGAAATTCTGTAAATTCAAATTATACTAGGCAGGTTGGATCCAGTCCAGACACTGGATTTTTTATGCCTCTGTCCTGTGGTTACCAGTGCTTCAAAGTTCTTCATTATTCTGTGACGAGTATTATTGCGAGCTTTGTACTAATATGCTAGGAAGGGAGTTTTGTTGAACTGGAAATGGAGTCAATCTGATGCCAAATAGGCTTGTCCCTTCTTTCTTGCCACCTTCATACGAGTGGTGTCAGTGGCACTAAGGAGTTCCCAAATATCCACGGCATGGTATTTTTTCTGTGTGTTCTTCCTAAAGCAGTTTTTAAACCCTTGTGTTAAAGATCTGTCTTGTTCTCCTTTTGCTGGTGAAGCCCTGCACCTACTGAGAGTATGTTCACACCAGAACTGGCTGAGTAGTAATAGAGGAATCAGAGGCAAAGAATTTTTTTTTGCCTCCTTGTGAGCTACTTTCCCTGCACGCTACTGATTACTGATAACGAATTCTTCGGTTTTTCCTGTGTAGCTCAGATGGTTCATTTGGTGAATTGTTTACTACATTTACACTTTTCACATGGTATTGTTTCTTCACCATGACTGGATGACTAAAGTTTTAAATAGGAGACTAGGAGAATAATGAAGAGTGTGACTCCACTGGTAGCAAAAAAATCAGATTTGAGTCACATCTTCATGAATCTGTCTTTCATTATTTGACCAGCTGGAGTTTATATCCATCACTATTTTAGCCTCTGCTGATTTTTCACTTCATCATAATGTTTTGGTTAAATTCAAGAATCCACTTTCTGGGCCAGATTCTGCTTTCAATTATATTAGTGTAAATCTAGAAGAACCTCACTGAAAGGCGGTAAAGTTATTGTTATTTATTCCAGGGTAACACAAAATGGAGTCTGACCCCTCTGCATGTGCTGCTAGGTCCCTTATACTCATCTTTACAATCTCTCTATTTGTTTACAGACACTTTACAATTTTCCCCAAGAGCCCTTATCACTTGCTCCCTGTGTGTTGCAAGGAAGGAGAGAAGGGTTCTTGCCTGATATTTTTTTCTTAGCCCTTTTATTTTTCTCTCCAGACACTATATTATGTGTTTAACTACTTAATATTATTTCCTCCCTGTCCACCCATCTGTTTATTTTAGTTGCTTCTTCCTCTTGGCTGGCTTCTGTATAGACTCTCCCCATATGCCTGCTAGGAATGTGAATGAATATGATTAACAAGCACTGAAATGCACAAATAAGATCCTACTTGAAACTCTGTTTCAGGATCTGCGTATCGTCGATGTTTCAGACCGTCTCTGTTTCTTAGCACGTTAAATATACTTAACACAGGTGTGCTGATGAGAGCTAGCCCACATGACGAGACGGTCTTTCCTTGCAACGGATGAGTAAGCCTTGTGAAGCGATGCTTTCTGCCCAATAACTGTCTTCAGCCATTGTAGCAAGACAGTGGCTAACAGCTCAGCAGAGAAGCATGTGCTGCGCGTTTGTATCTGGGTAGCAGATATGCAGAGCGGAGTCCTGCCAAAGCCTCTGGAAGTGTCACATCTTACACGGGTGTTGCAACTTCCTCTGCCTCTGCATAAGCCCTACCGCTGCCGAATTCTTCCAGAGCTCCGCTAGCTTTTACACATATAATTTAATCCAGTGTTACTTCTCTGCATGAAAGTACCCCGTGGAGCTCAGACCTTCGGAGCTGAGATAAAGCAACAGGTTGAGAGACTTGAGAAATTAAGACTGTGGCAAAAGGACGGCAAAGACGAAGGCTACTGAAGCTAAGCGCGTTGAGTTCTGTGACCCAGAATACCTATCGGCTAAGCAAGTTATACAAAATGAGTCCTGAATCCATGTACCTTGCTAAGAGTCATCTTAAGGCTGATTTTCAGAATTGTTTCACTGGTTTTCAGTAGATTTTTTCCCAGCTGTGGGTAATAATAACACACAATCTGTCCCACACAGAAAGTTTTCTGCCAGGTGAGGGGTCCTCCAGCTCCCAACCCCCCTGGCCTCTTTCTCCATTAATATTCAATCAGCAGATAGCTGCTACTCATGAATTTTCTGCCCCAGGAAATGAGAGTACCTGTCTTTCATACACTTTGAACTTATCCCTAACTGGCAGAATACGTACAGAGCAAATGGAAACAATATTTATTTATTTTTCGCTTTGGCCAGGAAATTGAAAAGGATTCACTTTCAGTCGACCTGAAAATTCGATTTGTACACGTGCTGCCATAAATGATCGATTCCTTGATCGCTGTCGATAATACTGGAAAACCCTTGCTACAAATAATTTTCAGTGATTGTTCATTTACATTTTCATAGTAAATTCAGTTGGCTCTGTTTGCATCTTCTTGGTGCTTGAAGTCTGCGAGTCTGATTTAGTCTTAGCGGCACCACTGTTTATGGAAAAAGACCTTTAAAATCAGCTGCCGCAGAGTGCTTGTACTGGGAAGCCCAAGCACAAGGGCCACCTCCATCCAACAGCAACACAGAAATGGTGCCAGCCGGCTCAGGACTGCTCACTGTTGGACTCTACAACTTAAACAGAAATCCAAAGACGTAAAATGTTTGGCTATATTTGAGGGGACAGTGCATATATTTCATAAATGTAAAAGGAGGTAACTAATAAAAAATGCTATTTTCCTGCAGAGAATAGGAAGTGAAATTAATTAAACATACTATTTACTGATGAATAAGTCCTATATTTGATCAAATTCCAGAATATGCCAAGGGAAAACTTGGCAAAAACCCAGAATGCGGTAGGACCTCTGTTCTGCAGCTACATGTGAGGTGTACAGCTCCATCGACAGAGCTCCCAGTCTGCCGCACAGTATGGACCTTCGGAAAGAAAACTTGTGTGCATCTGAGTATGTGTAACTGGTTACATATTTGGAACCCAGATTTTATAATTAATAATAAAGTCAGAGCTAAATGGTTGGTGATAAGATGCTGAAATTCAGACTAAGAAATTTGAAAACATATGGTAAGATTTGGGTGAAATCCAATGGAATAAAGTAATAGAATTTTGTACAAAGGCCACAGAAAGGAAATGGAAAATGTGCAATGATAAATTAATGTATGGCCAAGGGTTACGTGTCCTATCCAGCAATATATACACTAGAAAGTAAAAAAGGTCAAAGTGGGTAAATAAAGATGTGAAAAAGTAATTAAGGGTTGAGACACAGGCATATGTGAGGTATAAAACACCCAGGTATGAGAGAGATCTGGAAGTATTAAAGAATGAATTTCACCAAAAATTATGAGGAAAGCAAAGGTGAAAAATTAAATGAGGATCACAGAAAAATTTAGATATATATTAAGGCATTTTTCAAGTGTCTAAGGAACAGGAGGTCAGTGAAGGAGACGGCAGCACCTCAAAGAGAATAGAAGGATAATTTATTGAGATGTAGACGCTTCAGAAGAATTAAATGTTTTCTTTGATTTATTGTTCATAAAAGGAATGGGGGACATATGCCAGGAATAGACAAATACCGAAGGAAAACAGGATCATGCCAGAATAAAAAAAAAAAAAAAGCAAACCCAAAAAATCTGAAAACTTTGGCATAGGCTCTCAGCTGGTGAAAATCTGCCAGGTTCCTTTGCCCTCAGTAGAGCCAGTTAACCCATTAATGTGGTTAGGAAAGATTTACCCCAATATTTCCCAGATCTACTTAGAATAGCTTGGAAAAGTATCCAAATGTTTTCACATTCTGTTTTGTTTTCTTTTTCTTTTCACTAACTTAGCTGAGAGCTTGTTGCATGGGCTTCAGGGTAGACTCTCTATTCCCTAATCTGTTCACTGCATAAACTTATCTATAACTTGAGGATGCTAGCTACAGGTTTCATGTATATTGCTTTCTATCATAGTTCTGTCGATAAGTAATATATAAATAGAAAAACAGCCATACTTACTTCAGAGTGGGGATTCACAAAAAAGGAGAGACCGTTTTGGCCAACACCAGTGTATATGATTTATGGGGTACAGAATATGTTTTCCTTCTGGCGCTTTCAGTGCAGGGACTGACTGTGTAAGCCTGCGAGTTAGATAGTGTAACACTTCAGCTGTGAGCAGTGAGACGTGCGACGGTGGAGGAGCAAGTTAGAAGTTCTGCAAAAGAAGACTCCTGTGTGAATTTAACAATTTTTGGTAGCACATTTAATGAGTCATCATACTGACTCGTAGGACTTTGGGATTCCATAGCTTGTCAGGATCAGATATACTTCAGTACCCCCCGGGAATCCAACGGCAGAGCAGTCCTACCATAACGTTTTGCGTATGTAGTGCCATGTGTGCTCCGGGAAGCGTCTTGTCTTCTTTTTCCATCAGTCCTGCTGCTAATGCTAGATGGAGAAGAATCTTTTTCTTGTGACCAGAATCATGAAGGGTTTTTTTCTGTTTTTCTTTGGCATGTTCATTTTCACAAAGCTCTAAAATTAGCCCACCACTGAAAACTGTAGCACTTATTTCTACATTCTCTTTTTATTATTTGGGTGGATTGACTTAAGCAAAATATTTCCACTGAGCGCTAATGATGAAAATCCTGATGCCAGTGACATGTTACTGCCATATGGGAATCTATGGAAAAGTACTTTGTGTTGACACCTGGGTCAGGACTTCGCGGTCACATTCACTGGGTCGGGCTTGGGAGGAGGAACTCGAGCAGGGAGAAGGAGGGGGACCCTCAAAACTTAACGCGGTTGCTTCCAGCTCTGTCTTCCTCCCTTTAAATACTCAGCAGGAAGGCAGCAAAAGAGCTACCTTGTTTGCTTCCATTTAATAATACCAAAAAATGGTGTGAGCCTGTAAACAGGGTGAGCAGAAGAAAGTGTGTTTTGCAGGTGAGGCATTGCCAGTAACAAAATGGAAATCTACAAGCCAAATTTATTGTGAAAACATTTTAATCGTTTTTGCACAGCTCTAAAATTAGCCCCAGTGACAGAAAACTAAACTTAGTTAATGTATTTGTAGCTGTAAGGTGTGCTGATTTATTTATGAACAGTGAATATTTTAGAGAGTTGAATGCGTATTGCAAAAAAAGGAGATGAATATTCACTTCAATTTTAGAAATGGGTTATTGTGTTTATGCCTCTTCTATGATCACTATCTATGAACCTTCCAGTGATTGAAATGCGATCCCCTTGAACCGGTATCAAACTGTACTGTCAGAGGGCATTCAAGGATAGTGAATATAAAACTCAATCTGAATGAATCACAGAAGGACCTGACCACATCCGTCGCAGCTAGGATAAGGCTGCATACAAATGTACAGTCACTGGATTTGGAAACATATTTTCCAGCAGAACACTTGTTTGTTGTTTTTTTTTTTTTTCTATTGAAAATTTCAATTTAATCAGCATAAAGCATTTTCAGTAAGGCTGGTTTATTTCTTTAAAATTTTAATTTCAAGAAAAAACATTTCAGTGAGGTTGAAATATTCTGGTTCAGCACTTTCAGAATGCAAAGTTTCATTTTTCTGAAGTTTAAAATTAATTCCCATGTAGAAATATATTTTTCATATATTACCCAAATCAGTCACACATTGGAAACAAAGCTAAATATTTTGACTGACCAAAAATAATTATTTTTACAAAAGTCATTTGATACAAATTAAAAGAAAATCTGCTCTCCTGGAAATATCAGATCTTTCAATTCCTTATTAATCATATTCTGTCAGCATTTGTACACTTTCCAGAAAAAAAAAAGGTAAAGAAAAAAAATTATAATTTTTTAGGTACAACATTGGTATTCAATGCAATGAAAGTATTATCCATATATATGATGGGCTTGTGTGTTCACTTCTAACAAAAACCTCCTAGACAAATTTTCATGACAGGATGTCAGTCAGAGCATAGCGGTTTTTCTTACTAGGTCAAATATTTAAAGGCTTTTCAGATCAATAAAGTAGAGGCAAACTATACTGAAAGTGCTTATAAGGAAAGAACAATGTGAAGAATTGCTATGGATGCTGTTTCGATAAATTAGCCTGTCCAAGCAAAGGGTTACCAGCAAAGGAAACTTTCTGATAACAAGCATATTGTTTCTCCAGCACAGTGCTCAGAGACAATGAAAGAATTTGAATGAAAGAATTTGCCTGACTCCAATGGTTTTCTCCTAGTTATACAAGAACTTTTGTATGCCGTATAAAAGGACTACCAATAGTAAAGGCATAGAAAACAAATGTGTTCATTTACCCATGCCATGCTAAAAACAAGGCCACGTTATCAGCTACCCTATTTCATAGCCTGTCATGGTAGAGCAAACCTACCTACCTACCTCTGCTGCAGTTCTGCTTTAATACTCTTGGGCACAACCTGAGGAAGAGGAGGCTGGGACATCCATGCCGTTACCTGCTGCCTTGGCTCAGGATGGAGCGAATAACTCCGGCACTACTGTCCAAACCCTTTTTTACTGAAGTGCCTCTTGGTTTGGGTTTGTTTCTCATCTGCTTAAGGCAAAGAAAATCTTTGCACAATCCCTCACTTCTGTTTAACAAGAAGGCTTTCTAAAATTACTTGCCAAAACCAAGATACATGGGCAAGTTAAAAGTGAGAAGCACACAGGGCTCGGTGTCAAGAACTATGCGTACCTGCAACTTATGTGAAAGGGGAAAATATTAAAGACTGCAGCCTGTCTTCAAAATTAAAAATTAAATTGAAGATCCTTGCCTTAGGGTGAACAGTGGAAGCAGGGAATGACACAGGCGGTGTCCCCCCCCAAACCCCGGAGCAGCAGCAGGAGCTGGCTGCAAGATCAGCCGTGCCAAGCAGGCTTTGCTTCTTATCTCACCCCGAGAGTGTTTCTCTACCTCTGGAAGATGCTGGCCCTTCGGTAAGATGATAAGTAATCTGAGATTTCAAGCTTAATTTTTCTCAGTGCCTTTTTTTTTAAAGTTGTCTACACCGTAATTTTCTGTGATGTCCTGATAAGGATGCGTCACTATAAAGGCAGTAGGCTGGGCTTCCTCAGCATAGACCTTCAATTGAATCCCTGTTTATGATAAAAATAGAAAAGGTGCACCATGTGTTGACCTTGGCCACTAGCCTGTTAGTCAATATAATCCAGGCAGAGACACCTCGCTAGATATGATCATCAAAAAGTGGATTATGTAGCTGAACTTTGCTCCAATGCTGAAGCATTCAAAATCTATTTGGAAAAGTGTCAGCAGTGTAGTGTTTGTATCCATGAGAAGCCCCTGGCAGAAGCTTCTGCACAGGTTATTATGCTATCACCTGAAACCAATTGCCTGAAACAAACTGAAATAAGTTCTTCCTTAAAACACCCTACTCTGAATTCTCATTAGGTATTTGGACTAGTTTAGCAGCTGTGTTCAGACTTCCTTACAGAAACAGAAAGATGGCTTTGATCGCTAAGCAGAGGGCTGCAGTAGATTTTTGGTCGTGGTTTGGTTTTTATTTTAGTGTCCTTCTAGTAATAGAGGCTTTTCAGTTTCCTTAGAAATGACTGATAAATTCATGGGCATCACTCTATTTATTTAATTTCTCTAACATGTGTCCATTTATAGGACAAAAGATAAAGTTTTAATATAATGACGCATAGCTATGGTCAAGGTTCTGCATTAATTAGAAATAGAAGAGAAACTAATGGCATGTTCACAACATGCAGTGAAATATGTTTAATTAACATGGAGAGGCCTCCAAAAATAGTATCTAGCTGAGCTAGCTCCAAAAGCAGTAATATTGCATTTACTTGGCAAACCACTTAAGCTAATTAGCCTTGCAATGAGAAGGGGCTTAGTAGCTCAGTTATATTGTCTTTCCTCTCCAAACATATTGCTTCTGGGGCCAAGTGAAGGGACTTCACCTGGCACTGCTTTTCTCCCTGCAAGCCTGCTGCCACGCTCCCCGCCTGCCTCCCAGGGTGTGCTGCACGCTCCACTACGTGTGCTGCAGACACACCTGCCCTCTCTTCCTTTTTTTTGGGGGGTGGCAACGAAAAAAAAAAAACAAACAAGCTCAAGAGGTGATCTTACCAGTCACTGAAAAGAAACGGAGCAAAGTCAGTGTTTGTCTCGGGGGCTGACCATGGTAATATCATCAAATTCAACATATGCTTAAATGTTCAATATATTATGAAAAAAATACAGCTATATTTGGTCTCGTTCAAAAGGAAAATGCAGTAATAAAGGCTAGACAAAAAGAGAAATTAGAAAAATAGCTGGAAAGAAGAATAACTGATAGCGTAACATGATGTCTGTATAGGAAAGGCCGAATACTTTGTGCAAAGGTGGGGGGAAAAAAAAAGAATTACGTGTTCAAGTGTCACACACTCAAACGGCAATAGGCATTTTGGATAAGACGGCATTTGCAGAGTTGTTGAGGCACTTAGCTACCAAGCAGAGGAATATCTCAAATGGGGCAGCGTAGGACAGCTGAAGCAAAATTCTTAATAGGAACATGGTAGTAAGTGCCCAGAGAATTGCAGTAGCCTTCTTCTGCAGTAGCTTGCTTAATGTACAGATGTTTCTCCAGAGAGACCGTAAAGATATTCCTAGAGCTGTGACAGCCTGTCCTACGTGTGGGAATGTAGGAAACTTTAAACCCCCAGGTCATCAACATATCACTTTTTAGAAATGTATGCCAAGGCATTTAAAACAGTGATATTAAAATATACTGTTCAGGACACTTAATGTGTAGATTAGGGATCTTGGTTTACCATAACTGCTCTGGAGCAATAATCATGAATGAACATATAATAGTATCTGCATAACTTATGGATAAATATCTGTAATATTAATGCTTTATAGCCAATACCTGTCCCCTGAGGATGGGGTTTTTTGTTTTGTTTTGTAGTGAACGTGCTGCCTGCTTTGTGTGGAACCAAGTGACTAAAAGTTTTCATTTATAGCAGCATTTACATTGGAAAAGTGAAAGCACTACATTTTTACCGTGATCCCAAATGTGAATAAGTGGTGCATTTAGCTAAGGAGTTAAAGTGTCTTTGTTTACTACCTAATCCCTTTGCAAAACAAAGTAATGGGTGTGGATTAAGATTCTATATAATTTAATGTTTTGTCAGAAAGACACAGAGGTGTCATTACCTATGTAATATATTAACTAATAAAAATTGTATAGGAAGAGAGCTATGAATCCCCCAAAGCTTTTTCAGTTGTTCTCTGTTTTAAAAGCCTATAGAGCAAAATAAAAAAATGTATTCTAATGTTTTTCTTTTTTTTAAAGGCGAGAATTTGTTTTCATGCAGGTGCCTTGTTTGCCAGATTTCATCCTTGAGTGCATTCTTAAAGGCTAGCTATTTGTTTGTCATAGAAATAATGGCTGAAACTGAACCATTGCAACTCTGGTAGACAACACTATAATAAAGTGAGTAAAATACCTCTAAGTATAAGGAGAACTGATTATTGCATTTATTACCTTGAGACCAAATCCAGAAATGGAAGTGAATGAGTTTTGCTTTAAAAAAAATTGTGTAGGCTGTTCACTTATAGTGACTTCATCTCAGAATCCCTTGGGTATGAGAGCTGTGAATCAGCTGGCCTGTGATTTGATGCCAATATTCAGAAAATTACAGACTGAAAACCAGAGCCTTGTCTCAAGTGTCCAGATCCTCAACACAAGGGCTAAAGAATAAAACTTTTTAGAAAGTGTTTCACAATAGAGTGACAGCTGTCACCACTAGTTTGTGAAGATCTCACAGCCTCACTGGCACTTGTGAATGACTAACTGGTTGAGACTTCTGATTTATAGACAAAGAAATAAAATTAGTGTAAGAATTTTGAAAACAGAACCTTACCCTACCAGAAAGATAATCTGAATAAGACGACAGATCATTTGGGTATACGAATGACAATTTTGAAGGTATTTTTGGCATATCTGTCCCGACTGTGAGCTAATTTTTAGTTTGAATAAGGACATAATCATGGGTTAATTATAATCAGCATACTTCTCTTTTGTAAGTTATGTCTCCTGCATGCATAATTTGCAATACAGTCCAAAAAGTTTTGCTTCAGCAAATGAATTAACACATAGGGGCAACGTAACTCAGGACTCTTTAAACAGAGAGACAGATCGTTTCAGCAGGGTGAGCACAGGCTAACAGAGTATTTTACCCAGCTTCTAGCCCAACTTCTGCAGCACGTGTTGACTTTTATGTTACCCCAGATGGGCTGCTACGGATGTCCAGTAAGCCAGTTTATAGCTAGCTTGCTGGTTTGGGGCAACCACCAAGGCAAAGAACAGGGAAGCACAGATGCTCTGATAGATACCCTGTTAGCACGTGAGGGATTTACAGGTTAAAGTTTGGTGGCAGTTGTGGCAGAAAAGACAGTTCCAGGTAACACAGTCGTTGCTGTGAGGAACAAAAATGCATGAAGTGATCTGCAGCTCAAGGTCATGAAGGATCTGAGGGTGGTATTGTTAAGTTGCAAATTACTGCTGAAAGAACACTACAGCATGTGTTAGAGAAAAATGGGGTTGCTCTTGTTTTCTGACTCTAGACTGCAAATCAGAAATAACTGGTGATGCTAACACTTAAGGAGAGCTTAAAAATTTCAAAATGCATTGTAAGATATTGGCCACAACTTTCAGCCCCTGGGACTTTTAGCCAAGCGAAAGCTGAAGAATTTAGCTTTTCAGCTGACTATGCCTCCAACACCCACTCAGGTTGTATTTTTCTCTGAAAACAGCAAGAAGAAACAAAGGAACTGAAGAATGGTGAAACCTTGGCTATATCTTAAAGAGAGAGTTCATTGTTCTTTTTGCAGCTATCTGTTTCAGTACTAAAAGAAAAGAAGCTAGGATAACATTACGTTGTTAGTTTTCCAGGTTTATAATGAAGTTTCTAAGCTATCAAAGAGTGAAGTGAATTGTATCTGAGAAGGAGGTAATGAAAGTACTGTATACAACAAGTAAACACATACCTGCTTGATAAACTTTACTTTGAGCTTTTAAGATCAGATTTTTCTTTATCAGCCTACTTAGAAATCCAAATAGCCAGAAGTTTTTAAAGCATCACCAGATACAATTTGCCTGGGTGCTTTCTGCACCACCACATATCATGACAGTACATTTCCTCAGCCAACATAGAAATTCATTACTTTTTGATTGGGTTTTTTCCCATTGTGGATAGACTGGTGGCCCTTTCAGAGCCTGTCTATCCACCTGTACTTCAAGCTCCTTTAAAATGAACAGAATTGCACTCTGAGCTTTAAGCATACAGAAAAGGAATAGCGTGGAATACAAAGGGTTAAATTTTTAGCCAGTAGTTGCTGCTCTTTTAACATTGCCTTTTTCTTTAATCTGGTATTAATTCCATCCCTAACCTTGCTCCTGAGATCACTTATTGTCAGTGTAAAACAAGAATCCCTCTTCGTCGTCTACACTGTGATCTTTGAATTAAACTATTTGAATGGGGTATGCACAAGGTACAGTTCCATAGGGTTTATTAAAGGAAATTGTCTTAGCAAATACGTCTGTTTCATTTGATTCTGAGGAATAATTGGTTAATGAGGGAATGATTACTTTGTTCAGACATGATTACTGAAGAAATGTTTGGTCCATATGTTGCTGAATAATGGGAAATTCTCCAGTGAAAGGGGACAATGATTAGAAGAAATAAGATAGCTGGAGAATATATTCCCCAAAGTGTTACACTAGTTTTTGTTAACAAGCCAACTCTAAGGATAGTGTTTCCCTCAATAGGCATGGAAGTTCAAAATATCTAATCAGTTTAAACTATTTGTTGAAAAAACACTAGGTAACATTCTTTGTTTTTCTGAGATCAAAAACTTTAGCTTCCTCTGATAAATGATGTGAGTATCACAGCTGTTTCTCCCCTTTAACATAATGTTAATTTGTTATTGTTGTCTTGATGGGCATATAGTAATACAACTATATGTTAAAAATTATCCCATCCCCCTCCGCTGCTTATTAGTTGCACCTTACCATAGGAATTTAGTGTTTTGACACTGTGAAATACATGCAGTGTGTATGTGTGCATGCACACACACACACGCGTGCACATTTTAGCTGGTGTGCTTTGCAATGCCTATATTTAATTAAAAATACTCAAGTGTTTTCATTATTCAGGGTCATTTTCACTTCTTTATAAATTTCTCTAAGTCTTACTTTACAGCTGAAACTTGGTGTGCTTGCTCGCAATCACTAAGTGTCTTTTTTTCCCCTAATAAAAGTGATATATAAAATATCTAATAAAAGATATATATATATATATACACATAGTAACTTCCTTAAAGCAACATTAGCAATCTAGCAGAAGATACTGAAAACTTCAAAACTGCCAAGTACTAAGCATCCAGTTTAGGGATATGCTCAAATGAAGCCTGTGGACAGTCCCACAGAAGTCTATGGCAGGGAAGACAGGCAAGCAATGGCAGAAGGTCAGATGAGGGATCCACAGAGACAGATCTCTGAATTTTCAGAACTGCAGGAGTGCCTGACTTCCACTGATTTAAGCTGGAATTGAACAGCTCAGTGCTCTTGAAGATGCCTCTGGCATCTAGCTTTGAACATCTGCCAGATACCCTAAAAAGCACCTTGGAGCAAAGTGACTTGCCCAAGGTCATACCACAAATACGTGGCCTCTTTTCTAAAGTTAGAGGAATGCTAAGTGATTATTTCATAAGAAGAATGTTATAAATTTGAAGTAAGGGGGGTTTTGTCCATTTCCTTTTGGTCCAGTTAATTCTTTTATCAGATCTGACTATAGACAATGAATATCCAAAATTACACTTCATCAGTTCTGCCGGAAAATTTCTTGTTTCATTTTCTGTAAGCAAAGTAGTCACTATTTGCCAGTTAAATCCCCAGGTATTTCGCTTTCATACAGTTGAAAATAAATGTTGTAAATGAAACATCTGTTCAACACTATTATTTTATAATAACATTAATTGGCAGATGTCTTTAGATGACAAAGCAAAGTGTATCAGTTCTGATTTGTTCTTTTCCACTGAGCTGAACTTGCGGTCATTGAAAAGTACTTACCTAAAAGACTGTCTCAGCATGAGTAATAATTCACTGAGTTTAGTAATGTGAGATTTTTCCATGCAGAAAAGTATGAATTATAAAGGCCAACTGCCCACTGAAAAAATGTTAATGCATTGTCCAAAAACATATTTATGTGGAGAAACTTACCCTCTCCATTGGCAGGACTGGTACTTCAATCTACATATAGTTTGCACAGAAGTACTGTGCCAATTCAATTACTGTCTGATTAATGAAGTGTAGCAGGTTTATTTCAGGGGTCTAGCTAGCTATTAATTAGCATATTGGGGCCTATACTCTACTGTTTTGCCCTGATATGCTTTGAAAAATCCCAATGCAATTAAATAAACTCTAATATGCTGTAAATAGTTACTTGAGAAAACACATTCAGATTTTTTTAAAACCCTTATGGGATTTTTAAGCACATCCAGATTTATTGTAAAGCATCTGAAGTTCTTTGTAAACACTATTGTTGTGTTGGTTTGTGCTGTTCAGCAAAATAGCACTCCCCTTGCTTTAACAGCAGACTTCCTCTAATACCAGAAGTTGGTGTTGTTTCCTTAGGGTGCTTTGGAGCAAATAACGAGGATGCTGGTACCCCCAAAACCCAGCGAAGTTGCCTGCACTTTTCAGTGGTCTACCTAGTCTTTGACGGACATCTTCACTTCTACAGTCTTTTTTTTTTTCCCCCCCCCCAAGGACATCAGTGCTAACACAGGGTGGAAAACTGGAAAGCTTGTTAGCGTAGTGTTTGAGGTCAGGCAATGAAGAGTAGGAAACACCACGTTGCCTAAACTAGAAGTAGCCGAACTCTTTCTACCCTGGACAGTAGCACAGAGTGCTAATAAATGCACTATATGTTCCTCAGGTCAGAGGGATTGTCTGAGCAGGCACATTTCAGTGCATACTGATCACAAGTGGGCTGGAGAGATGTTTTATTCAGAGCATTAACTATTTAGTATTCTGGCATTCTGGGAGACAGAGGAGTGTGAGACCAGTTAACAGAGCAATGAAAAGATTGGTTAGAGACGTCCCTTATTTATAGATTTTAGTAGTCCACCAACTTTAAATTCTTTCAAGGGTGTCCTGTGTGTCACGAGTGAATTACTCAGTCCTGTACCCCATGTACTGCACAGTCCAGAACTACGTTTATGCTCTTGCCTTCACCAGTCCCTTCTCTTTTGCCCCCCCCAAAACTCTTCCTCCCACCTACTTCATCCAGACCTCAAATAGCTCTCAACTTTTAGTCTGCTATTCTCCTTTGTCCTCTGCTTTAACACTTATAAACCAGTTAAATCCCTTATCCCCCTTTTTCCTACAAATATCAAATTAAAACACATTTTGCTCAGGAGGCCTTCTTTTGTTTGCTTACTCACCAGCGACGTCTGCATGCTCCATTGCCTTGCGTTTGCTCGTGCCTGGGTTAAATCCTGCGCTCTTAAGGGTGTCTTTTTGCCTCTGCTGAAGTCCATGGGAGCTTTGCCATCTTCTTCATTCATGAGTCTTGGCTCTTAGGGTCCAGACTGGTCTGTGCTGTACCAAAGGTTCTGGGCATTTACAGTTTTGCCTACACATAAATTAAAAAAAAAACCTACTCATGTTCCCGCAGTAGCAGGTCCTCTGCAAAAAAGGCTTGCATGAGGACAGCTGCCACTATTCCCCCTATATTGTCTAAAATATAGATTAAGGTCTCGTTTTGTATGGAGCCACGCTTGTGTATTTTACTGCCCTGTTTTGCATGGAGCAGGCAGCTGATGGGCGGCTGTTTCCTTCTAGTTCTACTTCAACGAGAAGCTGCAGTGATTTTACACCGAGCTGCCCATTCGTCCCGGGGCATGCTGCTACAGTGGGTTGTGGACCCACAATCGAGTAAACTCGTAGAAAGAAGCTACCAAAAGGAAGGTGCTGTTGCGGATCCAGTACCCAGCGCAGCGTGTCTGAGAGGAAGGCGAAAGGCGAGGTGAAGCAAAACCACGTCCCGGCTCGCATGCTGAAACTCAGGTCCCAGAGCAGCGTCGCAGCCCCTTCCGAAGGGCTCGTGCCAAAGCAAGACAGAGCCAGCATGCCACGCTAGTCTTGGCATCTTCTTTTTCCTGAACTTTTTTTTTTTTTTTTTTTTTTGTGTTTTCACTCACGGAGCCCTTGTATACATACAGTCCTGAAATCCACCCGACAAACCTTTCTGTGTATTCTCGTAACTGATGGAGGCCTTGATCCATCAGACAACTCAAGTGCACGCTGAACTGTAGGCACCTGGAGAGTGCTTTTGAATCAATAGAGTGATTCATGCACTTAAATCCAGGCACATGTTTCATTACCTGGCTGAACCATGGCCGAAAGCCATTCACTTAACATTAGGGCTGTTTTGTTTTATAAATAGCATTATTAACTTCCTGCCTTTGCTATTTGTATGCAAAATATAGTATATATATTCTGCATAACTGAAGCTAACTACAAGGTCATAATGGTGCTTTAAATGGGTGTAAAGAGCTAAATAACCTGGGTTTAGTGATGGTTTCTATGGGTGATTCTTAAACGATTGATTGATTGACAGATTGGTCTAACAGGGTGGCAGTGAGATGATATGATAGCCCTGTTCCATTACAAATAGTGCTCTCACCCGCCTTTAGCCTTGTCTTTACCACACTCAAACACACACCCTTTTTTATGAGGTGGACTTTGAACTATCTTTCCGTAGTTATTCGGAAAGGCACAATGAATGTATTATGCGACTATTCATTGCAGCAAAGTTAGCACATAATAATTTACAATTTTATGGAACTGCTAGGATTAGCTATGTATCATCTATTTTTAATACACATCATTGTGGTATGTGAGCAATAATGAATGTATTTAAATAAATCAAAAAACCCAAATGAATGCTGAGTTGTTGTCAATCACTTGCAGATGAGCCTACCCTGGTGAGAAGATATAATGGAAAATTTTCTGAAAATGATTTATGGAGTCAACCAGCATCACTCTAGAACAACTGATACCTTGCCAGCATAGGGCTACATGGGTAGGTAAAGTTTACTGAGAATACCTAAGTGGCAAATCTGAGAATAAATTTTTGTTGAATTTTTTTTATCTGAAATTTTTGAGTTACAGTGCAGAATGAAGAAAAAAACTGGCAGAAAAAAAAAGAAAAAAAGCAGAGTCAAAAGGGAGCATAGTCATGTCTAATCTGTAACTTGTAAGCACTGGAGAGCTTTGCACCTGTTATGCACTAATATGTTCACTTACTGAGATGAAGGAAGCCCTTTTTTCCCCCCTGCTTTTTCAGGAAAAGAAAACTTAAGCAGCTTTGTAGTAAAGAATACTAAATGTGGGTTTACTGCATTCTCTTTGTGAAGTGCTTTTTTGCCTTTTACTTGTAGAGACTTACTATCTTAAGTTGTATCATAATCAGCTATCTTAAGGTAACGAGACATAAAATAATTATTCTAAATAATGAGATATGTGAAACATAAAATATTGTATGTAATGTTCTGTAGTCCTGCAAGGCAAAATGTGGTTTTCCTCGAGGGGGCAGGAAAAAGCATGTGTATTTTCTGGGACTAATGGCAGAGAAAACATTTCTATCTCCCAAGCATCTGACTGCATGCCACCTGCTCTATGTGTTCTGATCTCAAAGCTAAGTCGGATTAGACTGGGTCAGTTCACAGATCAGAGCTCCAGGGAAAACTCAAGTGCTATATACAGGAAACAATCTTGATGAACTAACTTTATTGGGCATTATTTCAGTGAACTAGTGTGCCAGAATTGTGTCATGGGGCCACTCCGCTGTTAGAGGTGCTGTCATACAATGACACGTAAAGATTTTATGATCACTTAGGAGAAAGTGCCAGGGATATATATATATATATATGTATTAAGCTAAGTGAGGCTAAGCCAAAATTCCACCTCCAAGAGTTTAAAATTGCTTTTTAGTTTCAACTGGAAAAGCACTCTTCATTCCAAAACTGCCACGTAATCGTGATGACCACTCTTAAAACCATGCTATAGTTCACATCAGAAATGCATTTCATTGATGCTGGTTTTACTCCCTTACACAGTTTGTTAAAGGCCCTGGTCTTGCAAACTGTTGCAGTTAAATGAAGATTTTGGGTCAGAATACAAAACTGCACTAAAGTTAATAACACCCTGCACTGGCCTCATCTTTTACACATGTAGATCAGGCTTCAGTACTGGAACTTCCATTTTTAAAGTACTTGGAGGTAAAAATCAGTCTTCCACTGAAACTGCAGTACTCCCGCTGAGTACTGATGGTCAGCGCAGGAATGCCTGAAGATACAGTGCTGGTTCCCTTGGGAAATTGTCCGCTTCTGGTAAGTCTCTTCTGTGGAAGTAACTGGTATCATTTGCACAGAAAGGCTTGCAATGTCAACCGTGAAGTGAGGGGAGAAGAAGAGAGACGTCTGTGAGAAAACCCATATCCTGAGAAGTTGCCTACACTTTTTACTGGGAAAGTTAAAAACCCTTGGGTAGATATAAGAAAATAAAAATACCATTGAACAGAGCTGTTCTACCTTTTGGGATGAATGAGTTTGCTCCCTTCCCATGGTGTGCCATCCCATATGCATAGCACCACAATTCATTTTCTGAGAGAAAAAACGAAAATGAAGTAAAAATTAGTGTTAATAATGAAGGCGTGTTTTTACAGTTTCACTTTCATTGACTAGAGCAGCAGAGTGCAACTGGAGATGTTGAAAGAAAAACTCTTCACCTGTCGTCTGCTTAATTAAAATACATTAGATACATAGATTTATTTGAGGGTTTGATGTTAAATGAAGATGAATGAAATGTTTTATGGAAGGCGATGAAACGTTATTTACTTAAATAAGCAATTCTGTTCTATCAATACTTGGGCTCACCTAGAAGAACATGCCCTATTCCTACTTAGTTATGAGTCGTATTTTACCGAGCCTGCCTACAGTCCACTCTAGCACTAATTCTGCCAGTTGCTGGGAGCAAGCAAAACAAAAAAGAATATCTATTTGTGAAGGGCAATGCAGGATATGCCAAGGCATCATGGCCCGCACAGTGATCTTCACTTCTTAATAAGAACAATGGGCTTTTTGGTCTTCTCCAGCCAACGCAGACCACAGGGCCATCTGCCCTGGGGTGATCTGAGTCTCCGGCTCATGTAGTTCATGTGGGGCAGCTTTAGATATTGCTGCCTATAGCTGTCTATCCGCATGCTGTGCTCTAAACCTAAATAAACCTCTGCCAATTTTCCCTTGGGTTAAAGTGACATGAGCAAGAGTTGAATATTTAGACAGCCATTCTGCCCTCTTCACTTCAGAGGGCCCTAAAATGGTGAAAAATGGGCCCCAGCCCTTTTTCAGCCAGTGAAGGCTGATGAGGGCTATCACAGAGTTATCTCACAGCCTTCTGCACAATCGAAAGATTCTCGCTGGCTTCTTATGGAAAGAAGCCTTCCCCACCTTAGACATTCATGGAGCTACAATTTATGCCATAGGACACACACACTATTTTATTTGCTATCTTGGATTGAAGTGCAGCTATTGCAACCCAGACAGGCTGCTTGCAGAAGCTCTATCAAAGGGTGACATATTTTGGCACACAGTATTCCTGCAAGACACAAAATTCCTACTTAATCCTTAACAGTTTTTTCTGCACTCTCCAGAATAAATTTCAATTTTGCTCTGTATGATGATGATCAGCTTCTCATCCAACATCCCATTCTGCTTCCTTTGAACTAATTAAGCTGTGGTGGCAGAAATGCTTGTATAAAAGTTAGCAAACCATTTGACTTCATTGTCTATTGCAGTTTGGGTCGATATATTAAAGGACGAATCCCATCTCTTCGCCACAGTGGCAGGGGCTATAAATAACATGTATGCAGGACAGAATGGGAGAAATGGGAAATGCCAAAGAGCCATTGCTTTGTAGATTGTCTTATATCTCTCCTCCTGCCACAGTTTTTTTAAAACCCCTCTAAAATCAACTCCAGTTGTTGGCTGCAGTGAGGTTGCTATCCCATCAGATCTGTTAGCATTCAGTCTTCACTGCTTCTGTGTTGTCAGCCAGCTCTTACAGTGAAATCCCAGGCTGATCTTACCACTTTCTGAATCAGTTCTGCCATTTTTCACTAAAATTCAGAATAGAATTGTTTTTAATCATGAACATTTGCAGATGACTGGTAAATGGTTTAAGGAAATGATATTTTCTTTCAAGTTGCTAAAAACAGAGGAAGAACACAGAGCACATTAGTGGCTAAGGGGGTGCAGAATTTCGCTCCCACAGCAGAATGAGCCAGGTCTGTAATGGTGAAAATTTGTTCTCTTGGCTGTGGCTGAGTTACCAACTAACATGCATTCTGAATCAGTCCACACATCCTTTTGACACTACGAAGAGAATGGGATTATTGTCTTGACATTTTCTCCTAATTTTTCTAAAAAGAAAATAATAATTTGTAGCTTGTCAATCTTTGCCAAGATTCAGCCTAGAGAGAATTTTTTATAGCTGAGATATAAACCCCTGAAGTAAAAATGCAGACACAACTTTAAGTACAGTGTTGCAAATGCAGTGTTGTAATTTTATATGTTAATCTATCAATACACAGTATGTGCAAACATATGTTTATAGACAGAGAGACAAGCATGTATAAATGAGAGGATAAAAATCCCTATTTCTCATTTGGTGCTATGCAATTTCTATCAATTTAGAAATGTGTTATGATTTTATTTTAAGCTGACATACTGTAAATTGAGCTTATTTGAGAATACTTACTTAACTCTTAGGGTTCATAAGACAGAAAAGGAAGATGTCTTTGGAAGTTTTCCAGTGACCTAAAATGAACTAATAAATAATAGAAAAATTTTGTCCCTTCTTTGGAAACTTTGGACCAGTTGCCATCTTTAAAGCAACCCATAAGCATGAAGATAGTCTTTCAATGATTAAGATTTACTATAAAATCTACTAAACACAGCAGCGGCTGCTTCTTTAGGGGCAAGCTGTATATTACGCTCATGTTACAAGAGAAATTACCAGATCTGTAGGTGAGGTATTTTAGAAATTTGGCAGATGGCTTTACTTTGTATTTGTGGCACAGAATCCTGTTCTAATTTTGTGTTTGATTGGAATATTCAACAGCTTCTGGTGCTACTAGGACTTGCTATCTGAAAGACAGAGTTTGCAAACTATAAATATGAACTTTGAAAATATATATCCTAGAGTTAGTCCAGTAGATTGTGTTTGCAACGCTCACTTATTGGCTGACTGATGCGTTTTGGCCCCAGACCAAAAACGATGGCTGCCTGGCTGAGCAGTGCCTCCTGCCGACTGGGAAGGCAGAGGGATATCGGAGCGGTGGTTAGTATTGGACAGGCATTTGGTGTTAGGTTCTGACACCTACCAGTCTTCCCCACTCTCCGTCCCTCCAGCCGGGCCTTCATGGCCCTCGACCGTATCTCCTCAGTCGTCCTCTTTCTCCCCAGCTGCTGCTTTGTCCTGCTGGGGAACAACTCAACTGCAAGACGAGGAAGGTTACGTCAACATGAGCGAGGGATTTCAGGCTCAAGCTTATTCACAGCCTGGCTGGCAACCCGCCGAACAAGGCTGCTGACCCGTGCCGCCCCTGTCCCCACTGTCACACCAAGGAGAGCCCCGTTTCTGGGGGGAGGCAGGGGACACGATTCCCCATCTGTCTCCCCAGCCGCCCCCACCATGCGAGTTCAGTCATGGTGGAGCCAAGTGGGCACGGAGGTGCGGGCCGGCGGCGGCCCTGACGTTGCGTTCCCAGCCAGTGTTGGCCAAGGCAAGGGCTGGGAAGCTGGTCCTTGTCCTCTTTCAGCTACCAGCTGCCCGCTGGGGCTGACTCCACCAGGAGCCTTGCCTGGAGGTGCGACCTGTTCTGAACACCCGTAGCAAGCGAGGGTAGTCCCAGCTCACAGACGAAAACTCAAGAGCGTTTCACTGTGGTGTTGGCTTGGGTGGACAAGACTTCAGCTTGAATTTGTAGCATAATGACTAGCTTGTGGATGCAAGCGTGCTCATATAAGCTCAATAGAATTTTCAGTGACCTATCCCACATCATGGCCTGCTTGCTCATACCCCTCCCTGGGCCTGAAACCTCCAGGCAGATATATAATAGAGGGATTTCCTACTGCCCCCCACAACTGGATGTGTCAGGAGCCAGCAGGCTTGTTTCACGCATCAAAACAGAAAGTATTTATTTATCCCCACTGACAATTTTAACTTTAGGTGAATGTCATCTTCAAGGAGTTATTCTGAAGCAGAGCTGTGCCAGAGGAGTTAGTCGCTCCTTGTTGGCATTGCTATTTTTCACACAGGACTGGTCGAATCTTTCTTCAAACTCTTCCCAATCACCACACCCTGTGTGTGTCTTCCCAGAGTTTTCTGTGATGGAGTGCATATTCCCAGTGGAAAGGACAGAGGAATTCAGAGGAAAAATTTAAAAAGACCTCCCCGACGTATATTTGACACCATAACAGTGGGTTTCTATCATGGATTTGTAGGTAGGTGACACTGTAGAGAATTTTCTGCTTTCTGTGTCAAGTGAAGAGCCTCTAACTGCTAAGAAAAGGCCAGAGTGTTGTGAGAGGTATCACATTTGAATTCAGGCTTTGCGAGTCAGAGGGGAGGAGAGTAGATAGCAGCCATTCAGCTGGCTTTGTGAGAGCGGCTTTTCTTCGGAAAGAAGGATTTAGCACTTTTGTTATCCACTGTAATTATTTTGTGTACAGTCTGTCCAGTCCCTCTGTAAAAAATGCTTTTCCTAGAAACAGCACTGAGAAGCTCTGATGTGGGGCAATTGCACTTTTTGGCAAGGGATGATCATCTTTGGAATACTGGCAAAGACTGTCCTTTTGTACCGTAAATTCTGGCAACGACCAACCTTTTCTCCTTAAACCACCAGCTTATGTTGGCTCCATTTGTTTTAAATCCCTTGTTCTCAACAGGCCGTGTAATCAGAATGACAGGCTGCTCACAGCTTCCCTGGTGCTCAGCTGCATGCGGGTCATGCCAGAGTCTCCTTTCTGGAAGGATGGCTATGCACTGATGCCTGGCTACCTGCGAGTCTGAGCATCTGAAGCTGCTCAGAGGCGAGGAAAGCACAGCAGCTTAGTGTTTAACACCAATAAGTGTTGAAGGATTGAGCATCTTATTCTTTGCACTACTGTTTTTAAATTGGAGTCTCCCCGCTTGCTTTCGGCAGCCCAGCCAAATCTCCTCAGCCAACATCATCAACATTATATTGTCAATAAAAACTTTAAAGCAAAGGTCAGGTATTCACTGAGCAGTAACCGGTCTGTTAAAGAAAAACAAAACACTTGTTAGCACCTGTCCTTTTGGCAAACTATGTGATTGCTTTGGCTGATGCACCAAGCAGACACGCTATTATTTTATTAGCATTACAATTCAAGAGTTTATAAAAAGGCATCAGCAAATACCAAACAGTGAATTTTTGAAGAGATGCATTTTTAAGAAAGCTAATTTACCTATTTGCATTGCTAGCTTAAAAGTTTGAGAATCATCTCATGTGTCACTTGCCTCGATGATATAAATGAATTATCATAAACAAAAGTGCCATACATCATCATTAGCACACAGGGGAAAGCTAGCTATTGGGTATTTATGATCAATTTGAGGAGAAGATATATAATTACCATCCATTATTATAATAAAATACCTAATATAAAAAACAGGAAAAACTAAATGCAAGCCTCAAAAAAAAGTAAAAATCAAAATATTCTTCTTCTTCCAACTACTTTGCTACTTAATACTCTTGCTGTGTAAGGGCAGATAGTTTCAATGTATTGGAGACAATAATTGAGCAGTATATTGAAGCAGCTTCAAATGCACTGCAAACAACATGCTTAAGTGGAACCTTTCCTTTTCTTGCTATTTAGACCTTTTCCATGTACAGCTTTTCTTAGCTGTTAGGGCTTTGTTTAGTTTTACTTAATTTATTGAACACATTTTACTGACATAAGTTTTACTTAATTTCCATGCATTTTAACTGACATTTTAAGTGACCTTGTCCTTCTTGACGTTAATTTTTTAATGGCCTTAGTTCATAGCACCCCAGGGTGAACGGGTGACTTGAAATCCCATCACTTCCCAGTGCTCTCTATTTGAATAATGTCCAGCAAGGTTTAAGCCAGCAAAGCTGTTTAAAATCCACACATACATTTTCTTCCCTCTCCTTAGTGCTATGGAAAACTAATGAAAGTTCTTATAAGGGAAACCTAAACTAATAATAATTGATTTCCCTTTGTGAAGCATTTAGATATTTTTGCTGACCAGATTTCATTTACAGATAGAGATCTGAGCCATCGCCTTATATTTAAAGGTAAATTTGGGTATGTTCAAAATCCCGAACCACATGAAAATTTTCTGTTTGTGCTTTACATGGCTCCTAACCATTTCCTGGTTTGAACCCTGCCCAACATCCAAATGCTTCCTCACTTACAGAGTACATTAGTGCTTTACACAGTACCAAAGGCTCTTATCAGGTTAAGGAGTGGAGATGTACAATGTTTGAATGTGTTTTTCTCTGGACAGTAAAAGAGAGGCAAAACGTGATGAAGAGGAAACGATGCATTTTGTTAGACCATTCACTGTGGTCTAACGCCGGTCACTGCTTCAGACACAGAATTTTTCAATGCTGGGATTTTTTTCCCCAAAACACACAAACTCCCTCCACAATTCCAGTAGAACTGTAAAAATAAAAAGAGTCATTTTTTAAATGCTGTATTGTTTTTCCTAGCCCAATTCAATAACTTGTGTTTAAAAACCTTTACAGTTGTTAAAGGGAAAAATTATTTCACCAATGTATTATATGCTTTACTGTTCAGCTTCCATTAGACAGTCTTTCTCTCAAAATACTGCAAATGTGTTTTATTTTTAAGTTACTGATATTAATTGCTTGTACTACTTCTAGACTACACCTACACTATTAAAATAAGCAGTGCCGGAAAACATTCCCAGACCTTGAAATCAAATCATTTATTGTATTAAATGTCTAGAATTATTCCTGTTTTGACTCAAGCCAGCTAGCATTGTGCTAGGTAAGTCTTACACACAATATGGGAGTCCACGTAGGCCACATAACAAATTGAATGCAATCGTTTGGATGCTAAAATAATCTAGTAGTATACATGCAAGCCGTTTCATGCCAGTTGGCCTCAGTGATAGGGCAGTCTGAGGTTATATACGTACATAAGTCTATGGGACCTAACAAGATGCATCCCAGAGTCCCGAGGGAATTGGCTGAAGTAGTTGCCAAGCCACTCTCCATGACATTTGAAAAGTTATAGCAGTCAGGTGAAGTCCCTGGTGACTGGAAAAGGGGAAACATTGCACCCGTTTTTCAAAAGGGTAGAAAGAAGGACCGTGGGATCTACCGACCGGTCAGCCTCACCTCTGTGCCTGGGAAGATCATGGAACAGATCCTCCTAGAAACTATGCTGAGGCACATGGACAACAGGGAGGTGATTTGAGACAGCCAACATGGATTCACCAAGGGCAAGTCCTGCCTCATCAACCTACTGGCCTTCTAGGATGGAGTGACTACATCAGGGGACAAGGGAAGAGCTATGGACATCATCTATCTGGATTTCTGTAAGGCCTTTGACATGATCCCCCACAACATCCTTCTCCCTAAATTAGAGAGATATGGATTTGATGGGTGGACTGTCTGATGGAAGAGGAATTGGTTGGATAGTCACATCCAGAGGGTAGCGGTCAACATCTCAATGTCCAGATGGAGATCAGTGACAAGTGGTGTCCCTCAGGGGACCATATTGGGACCAGTACTGTTTAATATCTTCATCAGTGACAAAGACAGCAGGATTTAGTGCACCCTCGGCAAGTTTGCAGGTGACACCAAGCTGAGTGGCGCAGTTGACACACCTGAGGGATGGGATGCCATCCAGAGGGACCTGGACAAGCTCGAGAAGTGGGCCCATGTGAACCTTATGAGGTTCAACAAGGCCAAGTGCAAGGTCCTGCACATGGGTCGGGGCAACCCCCAGCATCAATACAGGCTGGGGGATGAAGGGATTGAGAGCAGCCCTGTGGAGAAGGACTTGGGGGTACTGGTGGATGAAAAGCTGGACATGAGCTGGCAAGGTGCACTTGCAGCCCAGAAAGCCAACCGTACCCTGGGCTGCATCAAAGGAATTGTGGCCAGCAGGTCGAGGGAGGGGATTCTGCCCCTCTGCTCCGCTCTGGTGAGACCCCACCTGCAGTTCTGCGTCCAGCTCTGGGGTCCTCAGCACAGGAGAGACATGGACCTGTTGGAGCAGGTCCAGAGGAAAGCCACAAAAATGATCAGAAGGATAGAACACCTACGAGTAAAGGCTGAAAGAGTTGGGGTTGTTCAGCCTGGGGAAGAGAAGGCTCCAGAGTGACCTTATTGCAGCCTTTCTGTACTTAAAGGGGGCTCATAAGAAAGGTGGTGACAGACGTTTTAGTAGGATCTGTAGCAATAGGACAGGGGGTAATGGTTTTAAACTAAAAGAGGGTAGATTCAGATTAGATATAAGGAAGATATTTTTTACAATGGGGGTGGTGAAACCCTGGAACAGATTTCCCAGAGAGGTGGTAGATGCCCCATCCCTGGAAACATTCAAGATCAGGTTGGATGGGGCTCTCAGCAACCTGATCGACTTGAAGATGTCCCTACTTATTGCAGGAGGGTTGGACTACATGACCTTTAAAGATCCCTTCCAACCCAAACCGTTCTATGATCCTATAGTTTAACTTAGCAGCATAGATACAGAGCTGGTCCTTTCTAACATACACAATTCCTAAAGGGCCTCATAAAGAAACTAACAAAGAATAAGAGAATCCAAAGTTTTGTTTCCCTTTCCTTTTTCGTTCCCTGTACAACTTCTGCAAAATTAAATCACTGAATGTATTAGTATAAATTTGGGACCCTTAGAATTTTTCTTTATGGAAACAAAACATTACAAATATGGTCCTGAAGAAGTAAAAATGAGAATTTTATACTGTAGAAAATCAAGAATCACATCTGTAGATGAGTGTTACAGACCTAGCTTTCAACTTTGGAAATGCTGTGAATGTTTTATATTTGAAGTGATAATATTTCTGTGTACTGACAAATTATTTTACCTTGTGGCTAATGGTGCTGGTGACTGTCTCTGAGCACTAATATAACTTCATTCTTAATCAAAGTGCAGATGGACAGAGTGATTAAAATAGACCCATTGGGGGGGTGAGGAAGGAAACAAACTAAAATAGTACTCTTTAAACAGTAATTTTCTCTGAGACATATTTCAAAATGCCTGAAAAGTTCTGTGATATGAGAAATTCTTCATTTTGCTTGTTTTGGCCAACCTGCATCTCCTGCCTATATATACACCCAGTTTATGTAACTATATTCTACCTCCCTACATTCCCATCTGCACTATTCTTTAAAAATTCTTCCCCTAAACTATTGTGTAGGATTTATGTGTTCTGTTAAACAGCTGCCAAGTTTCGCTCCATAGGCGGCTGCACTTCAGTGGTGGATGAAATGCTTCTTGTAAAGTTTGTAAAGCATTTTGGGCTTTTTGCAGATGGAAGAACTGACTAAATCAGTGATACGCAACTTGTGCTTCTAGAGCTGCACGTGGCTTTTTTTGGAAGGCATATATCTGATAGGAGCTGTTTTGACTTCTTCCTGTGAGGGAACAGGCAGGGTGTTTAGCTGTTCCCTTCCATCTCTCCAAGCAACCAGGAAAGTTGGCTTACGCAGTTATTTCTCTGTACTTATATGCACAGTAGGATTCTGTACATGGCATTTGATAAAATATGTTTCAGAGCCATGTATGTTCAAGACAAATATATGTGAGAGATAACAAGGTAACAGAAAACTGAATGTGTATCCTATCGTACGTTCTATCAAAATTACGGTCTCAATACATTTCTTAATCCTGGACTGAAGAAATAATGCAGACTATGAAATTGCAGGAGCCTATGACATCATCAAAACAATGTTATGATTTCACTAGAAAGCTGAAGTTGGAGGAAATCAAAACTGAGCTGTTTCTTCAGTCTCTACTATTACCGAGAGCCAGAACACAATGAGTGTGCATGATGAATGAGCAATGCAACTAACACTTTTAACAGGGAAGCTATCTTTCTTATGCCTCTGACCTATTCACTGAGCAGCTGGCAAATGGCTCTAGTAAAGTCATCCTGTTCTTTTTTCCAACCAAAAAATCTATTGTGTATGCAGTCTTTCTAATGGATAGCAGAGATATGTCATTCATATCAATCGGTCTTCTGTATCTCTATGTTTTATTCAGCTCCTGAGTATAATGCTAAAATGCACTCTGATATTCATCAAGTTTTCAAACACTTCGTAACAGCAACTGAAAGTGAAAAATAGCCCGGGAGTCATTACTGCTTTCCTCAATGACCTGGGAGGGGCTGATTGGCATAGTGTGACTGTGGAACTAAGACAGAATTAGGAGACATGCTTGGGAGTGGGGAGGAACCTGGAGCATCAGTCTGAAAGTGGTTTATACTGTCCAAAGTAAAGGTAGGCAAATGTTAGTGTGGCTGTGCCATCTTTTACATATTTCCTTTTAATTGGCAGAAATACCCAGAAGTGGGCATGGTGAGGATGTTCCCTTTTCCATTACAGTTCTTAGGATCTTCCTTCCATCACTGCATAGGCAAATTTAATATCTTGTTATCATCATCAAGACTACTACTTCAGCTAAGCATAGCAGTGTACTGCCTTTCAACTGACAGAATGATTGATGTATCACACATTTAAAATTATAGAAAATAATCTTTTAAGTGATAATTTTGTTTAAGCTAACTTGTATAAACTGGCCAGGATAACTCTGAAAAATAAACAATTACAGAACAGCAACACATCAAACAAATAAACTAACAAACAAAACAAGTCTGATGGAACAAGAGTCTAAAATTGCCGAACTCTCACTGAAATGCAATGGTAGCCCTGAAAATTGCAGCCTGTATGGCTAAGCATTTCAACGGAGACATCCTTGCTGGTTTCATTCATTGATACCATAACAATGCATAAGAAACAACTAGGAATATACACCATTGTTGCCAAGACTGACTGAAATCGCTATAAAATGTCACTGCTCTGAAGAACACATGATCCAACAAGACAATATTGAAAAAGAAAGGCAAAGATGATACAATACGCAATAAGAATTAACATCCCTATTTCCTGATTCGCCCTTTTTTTTTTTTTTCCCCATAAAGTAGTCTCATGTAGGTTTCTTTTTTCATTTGTTTTCATCTTACTCAGTCAATGAGTGGTGGGCTCAGCACATAATTTCAATAAAATGTCCTTCCAGGCAGAAAATCATCCATTAACAATATTTTGACTATGGAAGAAAAAGAAATATTTGATCTTCTCATCAGCATAATGATAATACATCTCGTTTGCAGAGTGTAACTATATATTATTTCCAGAAAGATCGTAGGCTGCTCTGCAAATGAGTATTTCTATTCCACAGGCACTATCTTACATTCAGAAAAACTGAATTTCACTCCTGTTCACTAAGCTTATGAAAAGCCTGTTCATTATTAAGCTTGAAAATAGGTTTACACAAGGCTTACAAAGTGAGTAAGCTTTGTGTGGGTCTCCCTGTACAAGGAGAAACATTTCATCCAAACGGCAGATAGAAGCAGAATAAAAGGAAGTAGAAACAGGCTTATTCTTGATGATTACCTGCTAAAAACGTCACTAAAATAGTAACTTAACTAGTTCCATTTCGTTTTAATAATGTTTAGGATGGCTATTTAAAAATAAAATAAGCTCGTAATAGATTGTTGGCATTATACTTGCAGAACATTTTGAGTCGTGGCCTTAATGACTAAGGGAAACAGCTGAGAAGAGTTTCTGTTCGGTTTGAGGGTGTGTGTCTGTGTATGTGTGCGTGTGCGCACGCGCATCCGGATGCATCCGCATCACGTATAAAGGCATATTAGAACTGTTTCCAAATTTTTCTGTCAGAATGATTTACTAATGAAAAATGCCACTTTTACACAGTCATAAAAAGGCATATTCTATTAGAAGCTGTAACTTTTTGCTGCCTACAAAGAGAAAGTTAAATTAATTAGAACCTGCAAAAAGGAGCATGTACATATTTTCTTTAAAAACAAAATCTAGGGAGGAAATTCTTTCAGAAAAGCCTGTGATTTTTTTTTTTTTAATTTCCATTCTGATTTGGATTTTTTAATGATTTTTCCTTCTTGTAAGAAACATCCTTTTACTACCATATCATTTATATATATATAACATCTTGATTGTAAGGTTGCAGTAAATCTCCAAGTATATATGTAGTTGTCTTTGTGTACTTCAACTGGTTTCTTTCCTTTTTTTTTTTTTCTTTTTTTTATACTGTTTTAGGTTTTGAATTTTTCCATTGTAACTTGCTTAGAAGAATAACTGTACTGGGTCAGGCCAAAGGTCCTACCTAGCTCAGTATTCTGTCTCCAGCAGTGGTCATAAGTGATACACCATTAGTGTACCAGTAGAAAAATTCCTGTTAAGATTGTTTGCTTGGGGTGAGAGGGGTCATGGAAGGCCATATTTTTTATTATGTAGGTACTTTTCAATATTTTTTTGCTTTTCTTTAAAAAAATACATGTTGTAAAACCAGCTTCTTATTCCTGTTATAGAAAGGGTTATATTTCTGTGAGGTGTCATGGCTAGTGGCTCTACTGTTGTGCTGTGAACGTTTCTTTCTTTTCTTCTTTCATAGAAAAACATTAGGAAAAAATAGTGAGAGGTAAACATCTGAGTGCAGCCAGTGGTGGTTAGTTGGGACACAGATTACATGAAAATCCCTGCTTAATACTGCGACAGCATTTCTGAATGAAAATATTGTTTCCTTCCTTTATTCATTCATTTGTCTCTGTCTTGGCGTGTGGGTTTTTTTCCATTTAAGTTGATGTTATTTAGGGTTAAAAATATCACAACAGTTATCTTTTTCTACAGGACAGTCAGGCAAGAAGAAGCATGCCATTTTTTTACAGTTACTATTTTTACAATTATGACTAGGTAGATCATCAGATGTCATGGTGAGGAGTTTCTTATATACATCTAAAATAGATGAATAAAATACTATTGATAGGTATTCCAGACAGATTCTGTAAGGAAAACTGAGACGGATGTTTATTTTTATCTATGGCCTAAAATATAGAACAGCATAAATGACTGTTAAATGTCATTTAACGTGTTAAATTGCTGCATTTAGCGTAAGCTGACCAATATGTGTACCATAATAATAATTAGTATTGATTAATGACTGTATTTATCTTTTTGACCCAAATGTTATTCAGGAGATCTTAAATGAAATGTTTTGTTTGCAATAACTACTGCTTTATTTTAAAATATGAGATATGGGGGATGCTCTATTGTAAACTAGGAAACTTCATTCTGCCTGCTGTGAGTTATGACTGTATATCAAATTTTAATGAAAAAGGATAAATAAATTGTCTCACAGTTCACCATCATCTACTATATCACTCAGTTCATCCCATATAATATGTAATAAACTGAATGCTTCAATTTTTGCTTTATGTGACCATTTACAACCAGTACTATTGCCCAAGAAATTGTCATCCAGCAGTAGTTCACATAACCAATGAGTAGACTAAGGTTCCGTGCTGTACATCTTGACTGAAGAACAGATGTTTTTTAAAAATCTTTAATAAAAGCTAAGACTGGCAAAAAGCTGAGATATATCAATTAAAGTATATTAACGGTAATATAGGACCTTATTCCTCAGCTCTGGTCTTGACATCTTCAGGACTTAAATTTCAAAAAGAAAAGAAGAATTAAAAAAAGAAAAAAAAATGCAAAGGAGAAACCAGTGAAACAGTTTATGCAATGATTGCTCTATTCATTCGCTGTGTTACACGATTAATTCTTCTATTCACTATTAATGTCCTTACTCTTCTAAGAAAAGATATCTGAGATTTTAAAAAAATGTAGAAATTGTCTGAGCATCTATTTCATTAAGAAACCTCTTGGACATTTGCCGGTAAGTTCCAAAGAAATTAGAGAAAAAAACCTGACAAAGCAGTTGGGAGGCTAGGCTAATTTTAAAAGCTCTGATTGTGGCAGGAAGAATTTTTTGAAGAAATCTTTATTTTCAACCCTCTTTGTATTCATCATACCATTGTACCTTGTTCATCTGTGTGAGGATACAAAAAGAAATGTCATAGTACAGTTAGTAGTCATTAAAGAAGGTGAGGTAAGTTTACTTCTCCGATATCTACAGCCCAGACAATGAAAGTGAGGAGCACCAGAAGTCCCACTGAAGTTTGCTGGATTTGAGTTAAATATCCTTTTCCCTAATGAGGACTTTCAAGTAGTTTTCTAAATAATTTCATATCTAATGTTATGAAAGTGACCTACCACAATTCTTATTTAATAATGAGACAAAAAATTATTTTTTCCCAGAAAGAAACATATATTAAACAGACCTGATTGCAGGGATTTTTTTCCCTACTCTTGTTAGTGGTTTCTATGGAGGCAAGAATGATCACGGTCTAGGTCCTTCCTCTTTGGACAGTCTGTGCAGTACTAGGTGGAAGAAGCATTCAAGAAGGAACCTTCGATGAGTCGGCAGAACAGTTCTTGATATTTTTTTATTTCTTGGAAAGCCGCTGTTTGTCACACATCTTTCACTGTTTGATATGAATAAAGGCTGAAGATACTATGAGTAAGTCAAAAACCCATGTACTATATAGAATCCTGAGCCACTAGCAATCTTTTTTTTAACAAAACATGAGCACCTGCTGCTTTAGAATCATTCCTGAGAAGAGGAATATTCATCGTATTTCGATTCTAAAAAGATATTTTTACATTATGGATGCTGATGCGAAAAGGAAAGGTGCAGAATAGAATGTATTTAAAGATCTTTCCTTAATATGAGATGACTGATGTACTGTAAATGAAAGTTAAGGGGGGGTTAACATTCTTTTGTGAGTACCAGATTCCCCACTCAAAGTAGGAAGATAATTCCGTGCTAGCTCCAGAGATCTGAAAGTTTGGGGGTTTTCCATTTATTTCAAAGCAAGGGCGCTAGCTCAATTTTTAAAATAAATTAATTCTTAGGATCAGATATCAACCTTTAGCCTGTCTCCTAAAGAAGTGAGACTTATGCAGTATTACTTAAAACTATCTGTGTATGTATGCATCTATCTCAATACTGTTTGTACCTGCTGGCCAATTTTAACCAAATTTGATGACTGGGTAGCAATGAATTCCCTTTGTTAGTGTCCTCACTGAGAAAGAGACTGAATCCCAAGATAAATCTTTATTAGATACCAGAGAGGCCATGCCAGCATGTACTACCATGGCTCTCCACACTAGGGAAAATGTAGTGAAAGCTTTCACTTAATAAAAGCATGAGAATCCAAAGCTTGACACATGGACACCAGCATTTACTAGCTCTACTGCTTATGTTGTTATGCATGTATAGCACGTTTGTTATGGATTTCCTTAATTTTGATGACTTTTTAATGTTTCGAAATATTTCTCAGAACTATGTGTCTAAATACCAATAAGACTCAAGTGTACACACTACTTACTGAAGCTAATGGGAGGTAAGTGTTGTCTGGGCCTCTTAATGTAGAAATGCTTCTTCCTTTTTATTAGTGATTCCATAATATTGAAATGGCTTGTACCTAGATGGGAGAAAATCCATTATGACAGATCATGTTTCTACATTCATGCACTGCATGTCAACAGCTCATAATTTTCTTAAATGCGTTCATTATTCTAAATAACACACCAGATCAATTTGTTGAATAATACTTGCTGCTTAGGTTGGTCAAGCAGAGTAAGTTGCAAAAGGTTTGTATGCAAAATTGGAGCTGTGCTGGCTGAAGTTCAATCTGTGGTCTTAATACCACAGCTACAAACACCGAAAGATTGCCTCCCTAGACTGTTCTTCCATGCTAGCTTAAAATATGGTGTTTCCAAAAATATTCTCAATAGTCAGTTCATTTATTAGTGTATTAGGAAAACATGATTGAAAAGGGTTGTGAACTCCATCTGGTTGCTCCATAGTCCCATTGACTATATTGGGCTTTATCTTGAGGTTTTCTTCTGCTCCGGCACTAGCTTTTAAAATTCCAGCAACTCAGGTGGCTAACCATATGTGTTCTTAATGAGGCAGGGAGTTAATTACCCATCTAATTTCTTTTAAAAATTCCCTTGCTTTCAGTGAAGAAGCTTCCTTGAAACAATTCTATCTCCTTGCATGTCCTGTAGCTCTTTATTAGTGATGGATATTTGGTGCTGGACATTTCTGAGACCAACATGCAGGAATTGGCAGGAATGCATTTGTGCATTATTCTTCAGAGGTTTCAAAGACTTGCACTGAAAACTTTCATGACCCTATAGCAACAGAGAAACTGTTATCCAGAGAAACTGATTAGTCAAAGAAAAATTGCAAAGTAGTCCAGTAAAGAGCAAACATAGTTTTCAGTAGATTTTTAGTTTCACTTAGAAGATCTTTGAAGCATTTTCTTCTAGTGACACCCTATCTGTACTACTTCATGGAAGCAGTCTAAAAGTTGATTTCAAAGGATTTTTCTTTAAATATGAGAGCACCGAGTTTCCTGGAGTCTCCTGGGACAGATTTCAAATGTTTGAATGAAGGCAATCAAAATTTGAGCATCCCAATTTTGGCCAGTCACTCTTATATCTGTTATCATCAATAGAACAAAGTAACTACTTCCAGAAAATTAGTTATCTGATGTGTCTTAGACACTATTTTCTGATAATTGAGTCACTTGTCAGAAGTGCATCTTTCCCATCACTGACTATAAAGGGCATTTTAGATAACTTGCATAGTCTTCCAGGTCTAACTCCTGGGCAGCTAAAGTTCGGTAAAACAAATGCTATTGCTCACATGCAAGTTTTTTCAAGATTTTGGATTTCTCTTCTACCTCAGATCTCTGACACTATCAAGGGAGAAAGAGATAACAGAGATTAACAATAATTATTAATAATAATAATAGCAACAACAACAATATTAATAAGATATGCAGCCTTAAGAAAAACGAAATAGTGTTCCTAGTATTAGTCACAATCACTGTTAAGGGTCATATTGCTGGACTTAATAAGACAATAAGCCAGTAGCCAATGTTCTGCATAAATAATGAGCCAAATCAAAATCAGTCATGCATCTAATTGGGACATTTGTACTACACTGCTTGGGGCACAGAATACTTTTCTATGCTAGATATGTGCTTGGCAAAATTAATCAGATAATCAACTCTCAGTCTCATCTCCATTTTCTGAAACTCTTTGTGGCACTAGATGTGGGTAAGATAGTATTTCTGCTGACGGTGGTCTTTAACAGGTTTTTAAAAAAAGTAGATAGCTATGTCATTCAGGACAATAAATAGCAGTAAAGGGGATTTTGTGAATATTATTACTCTTTAAAAAGTATCCAAGCCTATGGGGAGAGAACCAGACTGGTGACCCAGGTTCTCTATTTAGCTCTTCAGATAACCTGACGGTTGGCCATTTTTGCCCCTTTTTGTGCCTCATTGTCCTCCTTTCTAAAAGAAAAGTAATGATAAAGTATTCCTTTCTGTATTAACTTTGAGGTCTGCTGACACAGCCATTTCATAAGACCAAGAGATTGTTTTCAAACTATAGCTTACATTGAGAACTCAGTGAATTATTAGAAAAGCCTAGGAATGAGACTAAAATCCTGTCAGGATCAAGCACCGGAGCTGATTAGGGCAAAATAGTGTACACAGTACCAAAAAGGTAAATTAGAGTGTTTCAGGAAGATTAGATCGTTATTTTCATCCTTAAACTAACAATCCACTGTCAGGAAAGAAATTATTTCCACATCTCATGCCTGTGATGGCCAGAGGTCCAGCTGAGCCCCTGGATAAATTCACCCAACTCACCTGTGGTCACCTGAATTATTCAGTGGCTCTTTTCCATGCTGCCTTCTCTCCTGAAGAGGAGATGTGGACACATCGTGCAGCAGAACAACACCCTGAGGCTTTTTGGACCCTATTGCAGGTCATGTCACAAGGTCATATTTGACGACTTGCAGAGGAGCCTTTCTTTGTGTTCAGGGGACAGTAGGGCCTGGTCATATGATGGAACATGGACAGGAAATATGTGATGGACAAAAAAGCCTGTTGGTAATACAACAGGTAAAAGGACAAACACACGAGAGGAGGAACCACCACGTTTCTTCCTCAAGAGGCCTTGTGTCAAGGTCTAGGCCACTGTACGAGCTCTACTGTCCTAAACTACAAAAACATGGTAGCACAGAAGACCCTTTATACAGTCTTTATTGTAGTACTCATATCTACGTTTATGATAGAAACAGAAGAGATTTTTCTGTTTTGTTTTTTAAAACTCAGGAAGGAAAACTTACTGTGTCGAGAAGTATATTTTCAGGGAACTGGATTTCAAGACTCACTAAAGAAGAAAAGATGCTGAAGAGAACCAATTTCTGAACATTAACATTCAGTGGCTATGTCTAAGTTAGGCATTAGTTATTTCATTTTGTTGAGCCTGATAGTGACAGTACAGTAACAAAGAGCTCTGAATAAATATCAGTTTGCTGCAGTGTTAATGAGAACTCTTTGGGGGAAGATTTTCAGCCAAGTATCTCTCAACCCAATTGAAATGAAAAAGCACACAGTCTTTCAAAGTGCCTGTTTTGGTGCTTGATTATGTTGGAGAATTTGGCTGATCTCTCTCTAAATTAGACAAACTTTTAACAGGACAAGAAGATCCTGAGAGCCAGCTATATGTCGTTTCCTGGGATAGGTTTAGTGTACTTACACTAGCCCTGTCTTTCAGGAAAACTCTAATAATTCCCCGTGCATATGCTTTCAAGCCCCAGAAGAGGTATAAACACATCTTAGTATGGGCCATCACCGAGGCTTTTATGGTTAAGGTCAAGATGAATATAACAAGCTGTAACCTAAACCTTCATTCACATTGCTGTTGACAGAAACCCCTTCTGAGGTTTTAAAAAAGTTTGATTAACTTTCTCAAGTTTGCTATTTTTCATGCCTGTCTGCCTCCTTAGTAGGGCAGATAAATCTCTACAATGGAAAACTGACATATTACAAGAGACTATTCTTGCTGTGTTTCTGATTTGGCTGGCATGCCTATAACTCAGTCATGTTTAAATGCCAGTTTGCAACTCCTTTAAAGTAGTGGCTTGGGGAAATCAGGCTGTCCACAAAATCCTCTTACATTATATGCAGCCACAGGCAATTAAACAGTTAAAGCTGAGGCCAGCCTAGAGAGAAAAACACAATATTCCCTACAGCACATTAGTTGCTGGGCCAGGGCAGGTTGGGGACCACCTGATTTTAAAGTAATGCTTTGGCAAAAAAAAAAATTGTTTGGATGCTTACCAGAATCAAAATTTTGAAAGTCTCAGTTTCATCCAGCTCAGCTATCATCTGCCTGTGAAATAACATTAACTGAATTTAACAAAAGTGTGATGGGGGTTCAGCAACTGCAAAACTAGCTTTGCATTAAACTAGAAATTTTAAAATTAAGTAGTTATTTCTTACCAAAGTTTTAGGCTTTATTTTATCAAACCTGATATATTTTGAATGTAAGAGATCAGAACTGGGTAGTTAGTAACAGTTTTCCTTTTCTAGGTAGGAAAAAAAATTATTTACAGGTATAAATCCATCAGAGAGTTCATCTATGTTTGGTAAAAATAAGATGAAAAAGCTTAGAGAATTGATATAAAATTGACAGATCTGGGAAGGATGTGAATTCAGTTGCATTTCCTCACGAAAGATCTAGAACTAAGTAACTTGCATAGATATTATGCAATGCAATGATCATTAGGGTCATACCTATGATTAATTTGGCTCTTACTTGGTAAATCCAGGCTGAAGAGAAAAGCCTGTCTAAAAGCAATTAATCAAGTGCTTAGGATTAACAGAAACAGCTTGTCTGAAGGCTGGTAAATTGTAATATTAAAATATTTTGGTCTTTGTTACTAAAATTTATTCTGGAGATCTCAAAAAAGTCTCAGAAGTGACTCAAGTCACAGAAAAAAACCTGTGAAAAGTTGATGGACCTCTTTGTTTAAATTCCAGTGGTCAGGCACTACTCTTCTTGGGTTTGCCTGTCACCTAACACAAATTTTATGGAAGTGTATTTTCACTGACTTCATTGTTGCTCCAAGCTGCTTTTTGAAATGAGTAAGATCAGAATTAAACCATATTCAAATTTCCATCAGTACTGTACACCTGTACTACTCATAAATAAATACTAAACTATCCTAAACATAGTGATGTGTACCAGTTTCTGACCATTGCTGTAGAATTTTTTTTTCAAGGGTACAACAGAGTTTTTCATTTTTCTGATGCTATCACCGCCTTTATGTCAGGAACAAGAAAGTTTCTATTGCTGTGTTAAATCTTCAAATGCTTCAGTTTGACTTTCAAGTACATATTGGAGCTGGTAGTGTTTTTTTCTCACTGTCCAACCATAACTGTTATATCCAGAAGTCCCTCTTCACACTGCAGTTTTTGTTCTAAGCTTTATAAATTATAAGTTTTACCTCAGATGATCACAGGGGTTTTTGACAAGTTCTCTTGTAATATCTAAAGTAAATCCAACACTATTGTCACTTTGGAGGATTAAAAAATAATAAGCAATGGCACCTGAAGCCTTGGTCAGTGCTGCTTCTTGCTACAGACACCTGAATTTTCCCCAAAAGTTTACACACTGTTGGAGACAAGTAGTGAACATGACTAATCAACAAAATGAATGCAGGGTAACACTGAAAGTATTGTGATTAGCACAGTAAGTATGCACAATTTAGTGGTATACTGACCATTTCTCTTTGTTTTGGAAATTTCATGTGGGAAGCAGATTAATTTTGTGGGGATATACATTGTTAAGACATCTTTTCCCTGTGGCTTAGGGATGGAATAGGGGTAAGTATAAAAGTGTTTGAATGAGAATTGTATTGAAGGGTAGTAATGGGTGATGTCTTTTGGAAAGCAAGGAGAGGTCTGACACACTCCACAAAAAGCCTTGAGATAAAAAAGATAGAGGTAAGGTGAAGGAGATAAGCCTGGAAGGCCTTTAAATTGAAGATAGTTTGTGAGTGATGACATGGGAAAATGTTCATTAGCAGTCCAGAACCCCAGAAGGAGTGATAAAAGGTTCAAACCAGACATACAGGACCCTGATCTTCTATGTCTGAAAGAGAGATAGCAGATTGCCATATTAGAAAAAAAGTTTGCAATGCTTTCAATGTAACATTAGGTAAGGAGGGGAGACTAAATGACAATTTTAGCTCCATAGATAAATGGAAAGGCATAGGTCTGTATTGCCCAGGAAGGATCAAGAAAAAGAAAGTTCTGCCAGTTTTCAATCTTGAATGTATATTTACAATGACACTGGTTTCAGAGTTGTCGTGGTTTAACCCCAGACGGCAGCTCAGCCACACGCAGCCGCTCACTCGCTCCTTCCCATGTTGGGATGGGGGACAGAATCAGAAGAGTAAAAGTGAGAAACCTTGTGGTTTGAGATAAAGACAGTTTAATAGGGAAAGCAAAAGCCGCATGCACCAGCAAAGCAGAACAAGGAATTCATTCCCCACTTCCCATGGGCAGGCAGGTGTTCAGCCATCTCCAGGAAAGCAGGGCTCCAGCACGCCTAACGGGGACTTGGGAAGACAAACACCATCACACCGAACATCCCCCCTTCCTTCTTCTTCCCCCAACTTTATCTGCTGAGCATGATATGGTCTGGAATGTCCCTTGGGTCAGTTGGGGTCAGCTGTCCCGGCTGTGTCCCCTCCCAACTCCTTGTGCCCCCCCAGCCTGCTCGCTGGTGGGGTGGGGGGAGAAGCAGAACAGCCCTTGGCTCTGGGTAAGGACTCGTCAGTGACCAAACCATCCTTGAATTATCAACACTGTTTTCAGCACAAATCCAAAACATAGACCCATACTAGCTACTATGAGGAAAATTAACTCTACCCCAGCCAAAACTAGCACAGGAGTAAAAATGTTAACTGTGTTACAGCCCCTGTGAGCCATTTTAAGGATCATCTATCTCTTATTTTAACAAAATTATTTTTGAGCTTAGTCTTTTAGATTTAGGATGACCTTTTTATTTCAAGGATTTGGAAAATTCCCACAGACTCTCTCTGGACAACTCTGTATTACTTTGCAAATTCTTTCGTCGCTGGGTCATATCTACATGGTCTATGGCAACACAGCTTTGACTTATGATGTCACTTATGCTTTACATCCTAAAAGTGCTCACAGAAATTCCATGCTTTTGTAATTTGACCTAATCTTTTGAATGCTTACTTTTTTATCATTGTCAGACCAAGGGGAGAGGGAGAGAGTAGTTAACTAAAACTAAACTGCATGTTAACATATTTTTTTAATAAGTTTTGCTTTTAAAAAAAAAAAAAACTTGAAGAATCTGTCAAAGTAATATATATTTAGTTCACAAAAACATTCTTACCTTTGATCATCAATGTGTAAGCGAAAAAAACATGCTGCACAGTTACACTTTTCTTCACTTTAGAGGTCAGAGAGGGTAGGAAAACTGCTTTTTCATTTAATTGCATATAAACATGTCCCCAGCCACTGCTTAAGCCAAATCGTATACAGAATGTTAAACTACTGCATGTGAAGTTAGCAGCAAATTAATATTTCATGAAAATCCTGCATTAACCCCTTGATCCTGACCTTCAGGTTTAATGGGGAACTGGAACAAAGATGTAGACCAAAGGCTTCAGTGCTGCAATAACAACAAAGAACACTGCTTCTAGAGCTCATCCCTTTCCTCTCTGTTCAAAATACCCATGAAGTTCTGTCACAGCTCTAGATATTTCTTCTTGGCTTCAAAATTCCGACTGTCCCCACGCAAATCCACTCAGGAGAGGAAAGTGGCTTTCATTTACCCATTTCATTTACCTGTTTACCTTGCATCTTAAAGAAGTATGCATTTCAGAAAGGACAAAATTATTTCCTGGCTTGCATATCTCTCTGCAAGGCTTTGGCCAGCAACCGTACATAGTCATAGGTCTGAAGATATGGACACATGCCTTTGTTGGTCTTGGCCTGGGTGTCCTGGGGCATCGCCTTTCCCTGTGACATTAGGATATCAAACACTGCTCGTCGGTATTCCTTATGTCTAGCAAGTGACTTTGCTGAATATATTAATCTCTTGCTTAGAGTCATCCATCACAGTTTGCTGCTCTCGGAGGCATAATTCAGCGACAGGGCGCATGCCCGTCCCCTGGCTGAGTTGTCATGGACATGATTTAGGACAACCCTGTGAGCGCACAGGAGCTGTAGATATGGTGTGGGCCAGTCAGGAGATGATGCAGGCAGTGACGCTGCACCTGAAGAAGGGTGCTCATTGCTGGAGATCAAGCTTAGCAGTAGGAAAAGCCTTTTGAAGAGGAGATGATGGATATTGTTGATTCCCATTTCTCAAAACAAACCTAAAGGCCAGAGAAGGACAAAACCAACGTGTGGCATTTTCAGTGCTTGCCCAGGGCTCATTGAAGAATGCATTTACCACAGTACTCCTCAAAAACTTTTCTTGTTCCAATGGGACTCTTCTTCTTCTTTGTATTTTCTATGTTACCTGATCCCTGGCTCTCCAGAGAAGCTAAAAAGAAGAAGGCATGGTAACTCCCACATTTTGCACAGCACTTGGCATTCATAAAGGTACTGGCCCCAGTAGAGAAAAAATTGATGAGACCATTTGCCTTTTCCATATGCCTATTGTTGTTAGGACCTGCTTTTGTATTAGAACTGCCACATAGATACAGAATTGATAACTGTATTGTAAATCTACCACTAAAAGGGCTTAAACACCTGAGCTTTCAAAATCAATCAATCAATCAATCAATCAATCACTAACCCCAGTGTGGGTACAGAATCCTCTGGAGTGGGAGGAAAAACGGATTGATGCTGTGTTGTCTGCTTCAGTCTCTCAGGAAGCGGTAGTTCCAAGAACAACTTTCCCCATCACTATCACATGCATTATTTCTGAAACTTCGTGATGGCAAATTTAACCATTAACTACGTCTCTGCTAAACATTTTAGTACACTCATAAAGTCCGAGTGCCCAGTCATGGCTTTTACAGGCACTGCAAGAAGAAGCACTCGGGGGTTTAGCACTGCTGGAGGGTACCCAGGTGCAGAACACAGAGCTGAGAGAGGTTCTCCATCTTGTCGCAGAAATCTTTCCAGGTTATATTTCAGTAGTAAAGACGTGCTTTCACAAATCTTCCTTTGAAGAATTCAAACCCTTCTATTGCTAATATAAAAGACAAAACAGATATGGGACCTGCTTATACTTTCAATCTCCACAGTAACGCAGGTTTCAATTAAAAGTAAAATTATTACATTCTTTAGTTTGTGCAATTTTTTGATAGAATAGTACATTTATGTGTTAATTTTGTTAAGATCAACTTTATTTATCTACAGGAAGCTATTCCAAGATTGTTGTACATTTTCTTCACTTCTGAAATGTTATCACATTTAATTGCCTGATCTTATTTGGGTTGCAATCATAGTCATTAATTAGCAGGAAGGTGAGGGACAGCATCATATCTAACTATCTGTTATGGCTGCTTTAATGAGGAAAATACCTGCCATCATTTTAAAGGCATCCTGTATACTTCACAAATACAGCTTGCTGTAGCATTCTCATTTAGACTGTGAACATCAAAGGAAATTGATGTCAGGTGTGAACAGAAGCTGTTGAATATATCTGTTGAGGAAGCTGAGTGGTATGTCTGGATGGGAGAGATGAAGGGCAGCTTAAAACATTAACAAAACTACAGGTAATTAGTGTAAACTTTCAAGGGTAAGGTATGCTTGAGGAATAAAAATGTTGTTTATAGCTATTCCCTGTAGTGCCACTATCGCTAAGGGTCTGTCAATGTTTTCATTTATAAAGCTCTATTTTTATAGGATTGTGCACTAGTAATAAAAAATGTGCTTGGGGCTAGAAGTTGACAATTTAAAGAAAAATAAGTTGGTTTTGTTGTTTTGGTGGGTTTTTTTAAATTATATGAGTATATGAATAATAGAGTTTATCTGTTTTGAATGGTTGTTTTCCTTTGTATAATTCAGCTGTTGGTTTAAAATCAAATTAATGAAATTTGGCAAGCAATTAGTTCTTAGCATGGACTAATCAGTGTTGGAATTCTTGGGGAAAAAATAAATAAAACAAGATTATTTAGTGTTTCACAGGCAAAATTATACCTTTCAAAGGGAATCATAAAGAATTCAATGCCTCTTTAGAATATGTTGAATGAATATTTTCATTGCAAGGAAAGTGTTACAGTACATTACCTGAAAAACAAGCTTTAGGAAGTGTAAAATGTAAACAAGTGTGGTCAGTTATAAAGATGTTGTAGGTTTAGTGTGCACTATCAGGCTTGCCGATTGGCTGTTAATTATGTTGTCATAACTCTTCTCGATAATTCTCTATAAATAGAATGTAGTAGGAACCTTCTCAGGCTATTGATATCCTCAGGCTCCTACATGCTTAAGAGAGACACAGAGTAATTTCCTAGGGAAGAAACTGTGCCTTTTGACTCTTACCGTGCAATTATAGCTGAATATTTTTTTCACTGTAATTTCACATTGAAGTCCCTTTACTGTAAGGAACACTTTTTTTTTTTTCTCATCACATTATAACAATCAGAGTAGTGAAATATGGGTTGCACATTTGTGAAAGGGATGCTTTTAAATGGAAGTTTAAGGGCCAAATGCGCCGTGGGTCACATGAATGCATATCTAGAATAGTACTTACTCTTCACACAAGTTTTTTCACCTTCCAAGATCTCTGATTGCTTTAGGAGGGAAGTCAGGTATCATTACCATATTATACAGATGAGGGAACCCAAGGCAAGTAAACAGTTGGCTCAAATGCCTCTCAGCAGAGCAATGCTAGCAAGGGACTGGGAGTCAAGTGTCTTGAACACCATCCTAGTAATTTATCCGCTGTTTGAGTATGCCTCTGCTATCTGTTGAAGTCTTGGAAAATACTGGCCCAAACTCAAAAATGAAACCTTTTAAGTTTTGCAAATATTGTAAAGATTTCTATCAAATCCCTAAACTACAACCTGGATAAAAATATGTCTTTTTTTTTTTTTTTTTTTTTAAGAGTAGAACCCATTGTTTCATCCATATATATATATGTTGTGTTCCTTACTCCTCAAAGATCTTAGTTTCAAACTCACAGGGCATCAGCACTGTGGAAGAAGTAACACTGTAGTCACAAACACTTGCTCCAGCAGCTCTTGATAAGAGATGACTTTTTAACATTAGAAAGTGCATCCATTTTGAATTATGTCCTTAACTGTAAGACTGGGGTTTAACTTTTGTGATTACTGCAGTTGCCAGTTCAGTGGGAACACATTAGTACTTTGCTGCTACTCAACCAGTTCCTGGACCCACAATCCAAGTACGTATGCCCAAAAGGCAGGACCATGGTCATCTAACCCCATCACCTGCATACCATAGGCCAGAAAATATCCTAAACGTGATTGTCTTTGGAAACACCTAAACACAAGCCACCATTTTCTGCATGTAATTTCATGGCTTTTCAGGAACGAGAGTGAAATTGTCCTTGTCACATTACACCTCGTGAGCCCTGGCAAGCCCAGAGCCGGTGTAACTAGAGGTGCCTCTGTCAGGGAGACTGAGTGGGAACTACCAATCTGGATTCTGATACTAATTTTATAATAAAGCCATTCTGTGAATCAAGACCTTCTGATCTTCAGCATGCTCATATATATATTAGGTTTCTTTTTTTCCTGTCTCATGCTCATCACCCACTGCCCTTATATGAAAGGGCTGAATTTTGCCCTTAGATCCCTGACTTCAATTGAATTTCAGTTTAAAAGGCTGAGGGAAAATTTGGCACAAAAGATCCCATATATTCACACTTCCTTTTTATGAACATGAAGCTATGTTTGGGTGCAATAAACACCTGTCATCTTAAATAGTAAAGAATGTACTGCATTCTGCTTGTGTGGGATTTTTTGGTTGGTTTTTTGTTTGGGTTGGGTTTTTTTTTTTAGAATAAAAGTGCCTTAATTTCTATTTAAATGCAAAGCCACAGTGGAGGAACTAACATTTCAGAAAAGACACTGTAAGGAGGACTGCAAGTAAATCCAAATAAATAAAGTACAAAATATCCCATTTTATGCAAAAAGACGCAATATTGCTGTTGTAATTCAGATGACCTTGAAACAGATATGACGCAGCCATTTTGTTTAATAATGATATGCCTAATATTAATATGGAGATGATAAAAACTATTTTAGGCAGTTCCCAATGACTGACAGGTAGCGATATCCTATGAAAATCTTGAGCAGAGCTCTTTCACCATTTGAACAATTATCTTTTTTCTCTCAGAAGTTAAACAATAGATAAGACCTCCTAATGGCTTTCCATGTGTTCATCACAGCTACCTGCGTGAATTTGCAGTAATTAAGCAATCTGAAACACTGACTGACCCAGAGAGAAAGCTATTCCATACCGGTGGTGTCCTTGAAATGTCTTCATCATCAAGCGGTCTCTTCTCTTCATCTCAGTGAAAGCTAATGTCAGCACTACTGTGTAGCAACCCTTCCCCTAAATAGCTATTGAAATCTTATAAGGATGCTTTTTTTTTTATTAAAAAAAAATAGAGTGAAAAAATAAAAAAGAGAAAAATCCCACCAGCAAAGCAGTGTGGGCAGAGAAATGGCCCTGTGAAAATGTTTCTGCTATCAGGAGGGAGGGAAAGGCAGCTTGGTGGGGATAAAAACAGTCTATTTTTTTAAGGTCAAAAATATAATTAGCATTTGAAAGGATGTGAAGATGCACTACCTCAGGGACCACAATGGCCAAATTTGTGCCATTTAATGTCAACAGCCATCGGAGTTGTGATAAAATTAATAGAGCCTCATGTGATTGATAACATACCTCATCTGCCATTCCAGTACAAAAATCCCACAGGTTTAGCAGCAAGGAACAACGTTTAGATCACTTTTGAAGGGAAGCTGTTTGAAAGATGTACTTATGGGCTTTAATTAGCTTCTGAAATCCATGACAACCTTCCCCACTACCACTACCAAAAAGTAAAAATGTATTGTTTAATTATTAACTGTGTGAGGTGAGTTTAGTGTATCTCTTTAGTAACAGGACAGTCTTTGTGGGAAGGGCAAGAGTGATGAGAAAGGCAGACTTTCTACAGTGATTTTTGAAGTGGAAAAACAGTAGTTTATGTGAGGGAAAGAAAGGGGGTGGATCCCTGGCAGTGAGGAGAGTTCAACAATGACTTAAGGACTGAAAGGAAGCTAGGCATTCTGTAAATACCATACACTTTAACTAGGAATCAGTTTGTTTTTCACTTATTGGTAGACTGCACCCATTTTTTCTATCCTATTCTGAAAAAGTGGTTAAGTGTTTTGGCCAGTATGACTTTCAGAGTCACACTGAGATTAGTTCTGTTATCAATCAGAAATGAAAATTTTACTTAAGGCCACAAGTCACAAGCCTTGTAGGGACCATGTGTGATTTTATTGAATTGAAAAGGCAGTTTGGTCATTAATGTAAAGTATTGATTATAAAATTATTTCATGTTTTGGGGACACCAGCTTTTTTCACATTTAAAGAAACAGGGGTTTTACTTGATTTAGAGTTGTATAATAGTACAATTTTTAGGGTATTTTTGTGCCACCAATCCTCTCTTTATTTTTTTATAAACCATAAATTATGCAAATCAGTGCAATAAGTCAACAATCTGTCCTGTTCTTTAGTGGATAATATGCTACATATACATTTCTAGTAACACAGCATTTTTTATCCTACTGAAAACTCTCAATTATCGACTGAAAAAAATGTATAAATACTTAGCTGAATATAAGTCAAGGACAGTGACAATGTTTTCATAAATCTATACATATTTTCACTATTCTTTTGTGTCATTGTTGTTATAATCCCAGTGAAAAGATGTCCAGTGTTTAGAGTTGGGTGAGATCGAACACATCATCAAATATCTTACCAAGGTCTGGAGGAGTACCAGACTGCAACTTATCACCACCCAATTACTGCAGCACTGATTGAGCAAAGACTTCCACCATAGAACCTAAAGTATTCCTCAACAGTTGCAACAAAACAAGTCTATCCGATCTGTCAAGAGTAGAGCTAGCTGGGGGAAATCACTGGGGCGAGAGGTGAACTGGTTAACCAAAAATTGAATCTTTGATGAAAAATTTAATCAAAACTTAAATGTGAACAAAAAGGGCTATCCATCAAGATGGCAAAGCTTCGACTGTAGCAGTCACTTAATGCATTAAATAAAGTGCTGAATCACTATGAATTGCCCCAGTGATGGTAACCACTCCCCAGCTTCAGTGGGGAAAAGACATGTCAGGGGAAAGGAGCCACAGTTATACTGTCCCCAGATGTCATTTCTCTGCCATCGCCTCTGCCCTCTAAAAAATTGTGCAGAACCAACTGAGAAGTTCTTGAAACCCAATTATTTGCTCTGAAATCAATAGTTCAATGTAGGAGGTCACTAGGCCAGAGTTTCTGTTGGTAAATCTCCATCACTTGAGCATTTGGCAGTAGCACACAGTATCTGACATCTTGCTCCCTGATACATTGCACAGGCAGTAAAGGCGTAGGAGAAACAGGTATAGGTGTATAATGACTAATAAAGGCAACAAAAGCTGAGACATGGTTTACTTCACATTATATACATGTAACTTAGTTAAGTATCCTATCACTGCATGTAACACTTCTAATAAATAAATTCATTCAAGAATTTTCAGTGATAGGGAAAAGCTTTCTGAATAGTCTAATGCTGTGATAACTTAATAGGGCTATCCATATCGCAGCTGATAAATGCACAGCAATTCCTGTCAAGATACTGGCACTCAGAAAAGCTGATGGACGGAATTATACTTTAAATACCATTTACCTCCGCAGGCTAACTACTGGCAAAAAGGACTGGCCTTAGAAATTGAGTAACAATAACAGCATCATAAAAAAGGCATGTAATACCAAAACAACAGAGGAAAATATTTTTTATCATTATTGTATGTAATTTAGTGGGTTCCTGTAGTAAAATGTATTAATTTTCCTTTTATAAAACAGCGAGGCTGTAAAATATGATGTGTTGAGGCCACAGAGGTTAGAACTGTATACATATCTAGTAACACTCATAACTATGACAAGGAGACCAAACACATAATTTCTACTGCTGTTACAGGTAAAGCAGATAGGAAAGTCTATGATTAAAATTGTCCCAAATTTCCCAGACAACTTTATCTTAAGCTGGTATGACTATCTCATTGACTTGTTTTAACATAAACCACTTGGGCCGAAAAAATTCTTCAAATGCAGATGTCTCAATTCACCCTACAATATTTTTCAAATTTCAGCTATAACGATTTGGTGTCCAGATTATCTACAATATTTTTGCTAAGGAAGTGTAGTACCTCTAAGCTTTCAGAGAGGTGCTTGAAATTCTGCTCAGAGGAAAAGGGAGAGAAAAGGGTCCGATTTGTGCCTCCTTGTTAGTTTATGACGTAGTTTTCTGACGACTGTGTTCGCACTGAGCATCCTTTATTCCCTCACGGCTCTTAACTGCTGAGGTTCTGTGCTTGCTCCTTCCACGCAATTGTGTATGAATGCCCCAATATAAGCCTCCAGCTCAGGGTGAGATTTCCCCATCAAATCTCTTTCCAAGCAAAACAGTATTTGCTGCAGCAGGGAGCACCAGAATGGATAGCGGGACTTTACTTTCATTGTTAGCAGCTGTGTTTGCTTGCAATATTGAAGGATGAAGAAGAAATGGGTCAGTGCAGAAGCGGTGAGCAAACTGCAGCAGGTGTTGACTGCACCGTACTGAAAGAGTCTAACTGGCCAAAATAAGGTTATCTTACTGAAATGGCTAGCTTAGTTCTGGAAATATTGAGTGTTTAAATGGTTGACTTTTAGCAAGTATAGTTTTTTTAAAGGCTTGGTTCATTTTATGCATAATATCACCGTTGTTCCAAAGGTTTCTGGCAAAAAAATTTCCTTAACAGAACACGAAACTTCATCAAAATCAACATTTTCAAAGAAAGTGTAGATTTTTTTTAAGTTTTTGGTTAGCTACGAAGGAAGCATTTTTGCCATATTATTTCAAATTTATTTCAAGATAAACTCATCAAAACAAGGTTCTGGTGGATGTGGAACAACACACTTCCCTTTTGTTCTCCTCCAGACTGTGGTTCTGCTGGCAATTGCATTTTGCCAACCATCTTCTCATTGTCATTTAGCAGAAATCTCACACACCATAAATTACCACCAGTACAGAAACTATTTGGGGTACACAGTTTAGGACCACTAGAGAATTGAAGCAGGAATAATTATTATTATACAGCCCCCATTAAGTTATTGACTGAGTTATTTATTTCTGAATATGTTAAATTCACCTAGGATATTTTGTTTTTATACTAAGTATCTGCATATTTTGAGCTCTGTAAAAGAATGTACGTATTTATTTCTCATTTTAAATTCATTTAAAAAAAAAAACCAAAAAAAAACCAGTGCTGATTCTGCTCAGTAATTATATTCTTTGTTGTTTAGTGTAGACACAACATCTAAGGGTCACAGAAAAAACTCCAGTGAAGGACAAGGACTGAAGAAACTTAGAAGAAGAAATCAGACCTGGTAAAAAAAAAAAAAGGTCTGTAAAATTTCAGTGTTTCCACCAAAAGATATATGATAATTGCTACAATAAAACTAACTGTACATTTGTGTGGCAGGTTGACCTTGGCTGGACACCAGGTGCCCACCAAGCCGCTCTATCACTCCCCTCCTCAGCAGGACAGAGTGGGAAGAAAATAAGATGGAAAAGAACTTGTGAGTCAAGATAAAGGCAGTTTAACAAAGCAAAAGCAAAGGCCATGCACAGAAGCAAAGGAAAACAAAAGATTTATTCTCTGCTTCCCATCAGCAGATGTCCAGCCACTTCCCGGGAAGCAGGGCTTCAGTACGCGTAGTAGTTGCTCCGGAAGACAAAAGTCATAATAATAAATGCCCCCCCCCCCCCTCCTTTCTCTGAGCTTTTATTGCTGAGCAGACATCATACGGTATGGAATATCCCTTTGGTCAGTTGGGGTCAGCTGTCCTGGCCATGTCCCCTCCCAAGATCATGCCCACCCCCAGCCTACTGGTGAGGGGGAATGTTGGAGAGACAGCCCTGAGCTCAGCAGTGCCCAAAACACCGGTGGGTTATCGACGCCTTTCCAGCCGCCAATACAGAGCACAGCACCAGGAGGGCTGCTGTGGGGAAAATTGACTCCACCTCAGCCTGACCCAGTACAATTTGTTTTATTAACACCATGAGTTCAAAACAGCAATGGATACCCTCCTTGGCTTTCTTCATGGAGGCAACACGTCCATTTAGTGTATATCACAATTTTTCAGCCTTCTGTAACCTCACTTCTCCGCTGAGCTCAAGCAGTGAACCTGTGACCTCTCAAAAGAAAGTAAATGTATCATTCCAAGTTATTCTTGTTTCTGTGCCTTCCAGGTTACCTTATTATCTCATTTTATGGTTCTGAGGTTGGGCACAAGTATCCAGGTAGAGCCTTCACTGGGGATATGCACTGTGCAATGTTTACAGTCTGTAACATTCTTGGTTTTCCTTTCTCATGTACTGCATCGAGCAACTCCTCAGTAATAATGTTTTTTGTTTACTGCTATAATTTTCAATACCCAAAATGTTAGCTTTAGCAAAGTTAAAACTGCTAACACCGAGCCAGATCATAAAAGTACTTGGAAATTAGCCTTTATCTGATTTTATCCTCACTCCTGAAACATAAGAAACTGACTTGATTTTTTTGTTTCTGATTGTGGACTTTTCATTGAAGATTCCTTTTTATTTGATTTCTCATTTATAAGGCTTTTCATGCTTTTGCTATCTGTTTCAAACTGGAGGTGAACTTGACCTTATATGCTTGGATCAGGTAGACCACATGAGATTTCTTCTCCATCCCTTATTTGCCAAATCTGTCATAGCTCAATGGGTGTCATTTTTAGATGTTTTCTCAGCTATATTTCTGTTCAGTCTTTTCATCTGGCTGGAGAAAACAGTGCATATTTAAGGAAGAAGTGAAGAAATCATAATACTCTAGTTTGAGCATAAGCCTCTGTTTATTCTGCTGGGAACTGACTTATTTCCTTTTTTTGTACTTGTTCTACATATATGCTGCATTCCTTAGAGTTGTATGTGATTCTTTTTCACTACAAAGCTTTCCTTGAAGCACCTTACCAGTAGAGTGTGATTCAGAAGAGTTGCTTAAATATCTACTTACCTGTGTGCAAGCGTTTCCCCCAAAAGCAGTGGGGGAATTCATAGGCTGAAGAGGAGATGTGTGCTAAAGTTAATTGTTGCAGGAAGGACAATATTTAAAAAAAAAAAATCTGGTGAAATACACTGATTCCCGGAATTTTTGCAGTGCTTGCATGGGAACCACCTTAAAATTCAATCTCTAACACCTCTTATTATCTTTCAGAATCAGATCCTGTCCACAGTTCAGAGAGGATCAGTGCAGCTACCAATACAGCAATCTATAATATCTTCTGTTTGGGGTGCGAGGCAAGACCAGTGTATCTCCACTCAGTGACATCAACCAGAACCGGCCAGATAAAGCAGTCATAAAGGTAGAAGACATTTTTACCATTAGCTGACAAGTATATTCAGACTATATTGCAAGAGGTGTCAAGATTTTGTCTGGCAAAAGAGGTCACTGTATCTGCTCAATCTGAAAAATGAAATTTCAAAAATGAAATTTCAGGAACTATTTTCAGGTTTGTTTTTTTCCTCTTCTCTCCCTTCTCTCCAGTCACCAAGTTTGGAAAATTGAATTCCTAAATCCTTTACATACTCTCAACAAAGGGAATCAAGTTCAGCCCTGTGAGCCGTATTAGCTTAGTGCTCTGCTAGTCAGAAATGTCAAATTGGTATTGATAATGTCACTCTTTAACTGCTTTACTCTTTAACTGCTTTTTCTTATCCCGTCATCGGGGGTGTAAGTGGTGCTAAGCAACAACAGTAGTGAGATGGATGGATGGATGAAGGAAGAATGGATATTGGAATTAATATCAGTGACAATGAATGAATATTGGAAAATGCACTTGCGTATGTAAATTGGGCACAGCCTAAGTTCTATATTGCTATATAACTAACTCTCCAGCAGTTTTGCACTTAATTTTTGATTATGTGACAGCAAATGAAAGCAGACACATTTTTAATTGTTAAGCTTTGTTACATCATCAGTGAGAGTCATTGCTCCAGATAAGACTTGGCACTTACTTGGCAATAAATAGCCAGATAATGCTTCTCTCATCCCAAGACAAGCCTCTGTCCTCATCAAAAATAACATGTCACTCTCAGGGAAAGAATGTTTAAAGGAGAAAGTCCTTTCCTGGTATTTTTGTACTATGGAAAACAATTAATTCATCTGTCTTTTGTGGCTCACCCGTCTTTACCTGTGTGCATTTTCCCCTCTCTTCACGATGCCATCCTTCTGCTCAGCTAATGACAATAGTTTCAGCACTCTATAGCCTCCTTTTTGAAATAATCATCTTTATTTTAAACATACAGAATATGTAAAGTAGATAGCACAGAAATGAAGAAAAGGAATGCATAAAAGGCACAAGAGACTTTATTTACAAAAATAGTTTGGATCTGGAATCCTAATATATTTTGCTATTGGAGATTCCAGAACAATCACAATTTAAATGATGCTGTGTGGAACACTATGGCTTGTACAGTCTTTAAGTAATCACCGTGCAAATATTATTGTGGTTCCTACGTATGTTGTCAGGTTTGGGGAAAGGACAGCCTGACACACATTTCATTTTTTCTTATCCAGCAGGTACACATTTATTGACTGGGCTTGTTGCTGCTTCTGCAAGTCTTGAAACAATTTGCAAATGCACATTTCAACATGCCTCTGTTGAATTCAAATATTTGAATACTGAATAGCTAAGATGATAGAAAGTAATTCCATTAAGATCCCTGATAAGAAAAAGGGTTTCAGAGAGATGATTTTGAACGTGTAAGTATACTGTAGTGCGTCAGGCTTTACGTTATGTAGCCGTCACATATTTGCCAGAGCTTGGTGTGGAGTATAAATAAAGATTGTCATTACTTAGTCATTTCTTAACAGCTGATCTGCCCAGAAAAAGTTGGATGGTGATTCTGGTATTGTATTCAGATACTTTTCCTGTTAATTTCTTACCTGTGATGAATAAATACACAGAAAGACACTCTTTAAATATAAGGGCAGATATTGGAAAATAAGCCATTGACCTGTTAACACTTTGGCAGGCTTCCCTGTAGGTAAGTAAATAGTTCAAAAAGCATCATTTATCTCATGAATTTCATTACACTTTTTCCAGATCACAAATGGTTCATGAACAAATTGTGAAATCCCCACATTTATTCATTATTTAAAATCATTCTCATATTTCTGCAGTAAAGCATGATTCATTGAATACACTGATAACTTGAAATTTCCATAGTTTTTGTTACACAGCAATGGTTCTGCTGGTAAGTAGTGTAGCATGGACATTCAATCATCAGAAGCAGTGTTTCACACTGTGCATTCCAATAAAAAAAATAGTCCCCAAATCCAAAATACCTGTTACCAGGTTTTTGAATTGTGGAATTTCAAGACCATTTTTGACAAATATGTGTCGTTTCATTTTATAATGTGATTTTTTTTTTCAGTTTGTGTGTTAGTGAAACTAACACCTATCCAAAGGCAGTTTGAGATCTAAAAATTGGTGAAATTAATCAAAGAAATTATTCTATATAAACAATTGTCTTAGTTGTGGAAAGTCTAAAGAACAAAAAGATGACATTAAGCCCTATGTAATAACCCTGTTAATATTAACATGCAGATTCCTGTCACTTCAGTGGCAGCTGGATTAGGGCCAAGAATTCTTACACAAAATGGTGCAACTATAATTAATATGCATTCATTTATAAACTAACAAGAAAAAAATAGTCTTAAAAATAGATTTTGTGCTATTTGCCTACTATCTAGCCTTTGTGCTGTTTCAGTGGTTAACATTAATGGAAATATCTATCTCAGAGTAAATTTGAAGGTGGAAAAATGAAAAAACTACTTTCTTACTTGTTTATGTTTTCAAGAGCTTTATTACTGTTTATAGAAACACATCAGATTCTGAGCCAACATTTAAGGATTCAAAACACACGCATAAAACACACACAGAAAGATGCATATGCACATATATGCACACAGACTCACATATGCAACCCTACAGAGTAAACAGGAAATAAAAGTAGTTGTGAAGTCCGCAAGTTCACCTGCATCCACTGTTTATGTATTTCTGAGCTCGTCTGTAATCCTGATAATTAGCCTCCTGGTATTGGTTCTGCTGAAGTGCCTGCAGTGCATTAGAAATGTCAAAATGAATCATGGTAGCAACCACTATAGAAAATCTACAACAGGTATGGGGGGAAGGAATTTTAAAAAGCAGCAACCTCTCCCACCTCATTCCCTCATTACTTGAAAAGAATTAAGCAAAAACCAAAATACAACTTGATAATTACAGATTAAAAGCAAAGAATGAAAAAAAAAAATTGTAGATTGAGAAAAAAAATGCTGTTGATCCTTTTTTTTTAATAAATCAGAAGAAAGAAATCTTGCCCAGGTTGAAATAAAATATTAATACACTAAATGCTTATTATTTTTTTTTCCACAGGTCACGTTTAGCTACACAGAAACTTAAAAATTCTGCTGGCATGTTTGTTGGGAATAAAAAAGCCTGTAGGTCAAGTCTTTCTGAGAGAATGCCAAATGTCTTTGTGTCCAGTTATTTATGGTTTCAGATAATTGTACAGAAAATATCAAATTTGCATAGTGTGATTATTGCTGATTATTTATCTAGCAGTCAAAATGTTTCAGTGGTTCCTAGGATGACAGATTGACAAGTACTTAAAACTCATTCATTTTATGAAATTTGCATGTAATTAGGCAATAATGAAGGGGATGTTTGTGGACAGCGGATTATACTACAATATGCTGGAAGCGATTCAAATGCTTGACAAAGTGTTAACATTATCTTCAGTTTCAACTAAGTCTTGAATGTTTGGCTCAAAAAATCAGTGGAAAAATGAAACGGGTTATGGAAAGTTGCTAAATGTATTGCTAGAATGAAGTATATATTTTTTATTCCTTTCTTTGTCTATTCTTACTTATTTATGCACTGCTGATGAATTGTACTTTAGATATTTAACTCATATCACATTCGGTGCAGCTCATCTGTAATAGTTTTGCTGCCACCGCTGTGGTCATTATCACAGTGAAATCCTATGAAGAATGGCTTGCTTTGGTTTCTTGGCATCCGTGTGGGATCTGAATTTTAAAGCTCCTGCTTTGAGATTCATACAGAAGAATGTGATTTTGAGGAACTGATTTATCACACAAGATATAATTTGTTTCTTAACCAGTTGTTTCCACACAAATAGAATATTTAGCTTTATGATACATACTTTAAGTGGAGGTAACCTTCACCAGTACTTTGTGATGGCTGACAACTGCAAATGAGTCCTGCTTGAAAAAAGGTACAAAATTAGTTCAGGTGTCCTGGCAGTCCCTTTGTTTGTTTGTTTTTGTTGGTTTTTTTTTTTTAATATAATGTTGATTCTTGTTTCAATGAAATGAGCGGGTATATCCCTGGTTTTAAAGGATTTTATGCATATGCATCAAATGCACTTCTACATTTGACTCCATAGTCAGTGCTCATTTTTTTAATACATACTAGTGTGCAGGGACCTGTGTAATGAAACATACTCTATAATCAGCTGTTTTCAAATATTTATGTCTCATTTTTGGAGTATATTCTCTACCTTAATTTAATATGCTCCCAAAGTAACAGTAAAGGTGCCATACAACTTTTGTAGAAGGAAGTAGGTTTCTACATAAAGGATCTACAAAATAAACATGCTGATCAGGGAATTGCCAAGGCTGGTCAGTAAAAGAGGTATTTTTGGGGAATATAAGATCAATATCTCTGTTACAGGGTGATGCACACTGCTACTAAAGCAGCATAATCTGGAACCCTGTCCACAGCTAATTGTTTTTTCACTAAATTACTTGATGATGGTGCTGCCCCTGCTCCTTTTTGCTCAGGGTAGTGGTTTAAGCTCCCCCTCAGGGGTCTGAACATGTCAGATCAGTGTTGATGGATCTGCTTTCCCAGTCCCTCCTAGTAGGGGTTCCAGTTTTCATGGAATAACCAAATCCTAGAAAAAGAAGAATTCAAACTCTCCCATCTGCTGATTAAGTCACTCACATGAGGGGAAGAGACGTGGTCCGTCCCCACCCACATGAATGCTCCAGCCACTGTGCTATAGCATCACTCTCTCTTTGGTCCAGGGAATATTTAAATATCCTTAAAAACCAGCTGCGACAGAAGAGACTGAGCCAATATTAACTACTGCATGATATTTCGTAAGTTCCTAATGAGGGGACCCCCCTGATAGGCACAGAGTGAGAAGAACTGAACTCATGAGGAAGAACTGAAGGAGCACTGACTGCTCTGACTGAGCATCCTTGCCCCTGATCTGCAGAGGCAGCTAGCTCCTAGGACTTCTGTAGCTGGTTCTGTGTAGGCTCTGTTCCAACATGCCTGTTTTGACAAGTCTAAGCATCACATTTAAGGCAGGCATAAACACCTCGAGCTTAATCAAAGCCTAGCATAAGGTACCTGCCTGGGTCTCCAGTGCTGTTAAGACAATAGCAATTCAGCCTTTAGCATGCTCCACGTGACCTAGTGAAAGCATTGACTCCCGGAGGTTTCAGGGACCTTAAAAGCCACAGAACTAGACCTAGAGGAATGCCTAAAGATACTCTAAAGCATCTAAATCGTGTCTAAAACCTTTTGTGGATTTAACCTCTAGTGTTTGGGGCTGACGTGGTAGGCTTGTCCCACAGAGTCCCTTCATGATTCCTAGCAACCTCTGGATGGGTGAACTTCCAGCCTATTCAGCCCTGCCCCTCTGAAGCGGTGGTAGCTGTCCTATGGGGTTATGGACCTGCTAAGGTGAACTGTATCTCCAGAGGCCATGGGACATCACCACCTGGGAAGTTTGCTTGCGTGATGGTGGCAGTCGACAAGTATTCAGACTCCACTATCTTGGTGCAGATCCAAGTCCAACCAACGAAAGGTGTGACTCCTGATTGTAAACAATCCAGGCCATCCTATGGAAGATAAAATGGATGCTCTATGACAGCAGATTAATTATGTCATCTGTGTTACATGAGATGATTAAAAACCACCCCATCTTCCCTAGCATGTGCACATGCAGGGTTTGTGCACCCCTTTCATCTGCAACACGAGTATGTCTTCTTTTCTGTCACTGATCCCCAGGTGTATTCCCATAGCAGAATTCTTATCAAGAAGTTTAATCTGCACATATCTAATACAAGATCTTTCACCCTTCTTGCCAAAGCAAATGGCTTAAACATTTGTTCAGAAGCAGGAAAAAATCTCTGTACTCACTGATGACTACATATTGAGTTCTATCAAAAATTTTGGGAGCATTTTTCAGAAACGATTTCACATTAAGGAGGCAGAAATGTCAGGAGAAGGAGGGGGAGAACATTCAAGCCCCTGATGGACTTTTCTCAATGAGTTTTCTGCATAGTATTCTCAAAAGCTTTATGTAACCTGAATTAATTACTAAATCTATCCCCTTCATTATCTAATTAACTCATTCCACTGATTATTTTTTTTCCCTGTCTTTAAAAAGCTGTTCAATTACTAACATTTCAGCATCTGCTTCTGTATTCTGATGCAAGGCAGAAGGATCTGATAGTTCTTTTAACTCATTCAGACATGTGAAATTTCAGAACCTTCACATTCTCCCTCAGCATATAGTTAGCTACCCATCTGGTTGACTTTTTGATGGAAGGGTTTTCTAGTGTCAGAAAAGCCATATGAGAAAAAGGAGAGGAGTGGGTAGAGCACAACAGGACCATAAGCCATATTCCTAGGCACATGGAAAACAAGGTCACCCTTTATGGTTTCAGACAGGCAGCGAGAGGAAAAAGAAGAGAAGACAGCCGTTGTAGAATATACAAGGTGGCAGTTGGAAAGGTTAGGGTATAAGACCTAAGCTTCTGTGACAGAGAAAAGAATGAAAAGAAATGTTCATTCTTTCATTCATTCATAGGAGAAGACAGTACAAGAAAAAGAAAAGTCTTTGTGGTTCCTGGGGGCTTCCCTAGTCTCAGGGGTTCTTTCTTTGAAAACTAAATTGTATCCAAATTGTTGCTGTGCACCCTTTTTAAAAAGTCTTTTATGCATACAGCGTGGTTTTGGAGCTCTGAAAGGATTACCTGTCTTTGAACTATTGAGTTCAATAGTAAAAAATACTGGATTATTCCTTGTATTGTATTCATTGCTTTCCCACTGTTCTATGTGTTAGTTATCATTTTGATTTCTAAAATAAAAAAAGGATTTTAAAATAATTTAAAGGGCCCTGACTAGAAATACAGCTCTGAGTTAAAGTTTCTCCTTTGCGAGCTGTCGATTTTAACTGAGCTACAGCTGGTGTTTACTGTTTTTGGAGATATTTGATGGGCAGTGGTACTGATTAGTTAGCTGTCTTCACACTGGATTATTTTTGGGTTTTAAAAGGAATAGACAGAATGTGCATGGGACTTTCTTTGCTCTCAGATTATACGTTCTTTATGCTCTAGAACTACCCAAAGTTCCCCAGTTATCAGTCTCCTTTCCATACTTCTGTGAGTGACCTGTTTTTCTCCTGGGTGAGAGCTAACCTCTTGATGATCCAAAAACCTCGTACATCCTCACAAATTCTGCCCTTGCCTGACCATCAATCTCACGCACTTCCCCCTTCTCTAACAGCAAAGAATTCAAAATGGTGGTGACCAAATAAACTGGAAGGGTTCCCCCATCCCTCTTTCCTTTAGGGAACTGATATTATTCTCAAAAGAAGGAAGAAACGAGGAAGGCCAGGGAGAAAATGAAATGAATGTAGCATCTCAAGATACAGTTCTCTGTTTCCTTCTGTGAGCAAGAAAGGAGAGCTCTTCTAATCATCTTTCCTCCTCCTGAAAGATGAGATGCATGAGTCCCTGCAATAGTTTATGCCCCACCAGCTCCAGAGACATGGATAGGGAAAAAAAAATCCTTAGGAACCTGAAAAAGAGCAGAGGTAAAGCTGTAATAGCACAAAAAAATTACTGAGTAGGAAACCTGCTAGGTGGGGAAGACAAGGACCACGTATAGCATGAGTTAAATATCAGGTTGCTAAAGCGTAGAATATGTGGCAAGATAATTTTTACATACGCTGAATAAAGAACACCTCTCTTTTTTTTTTTTTTATTTGGATCTCATGACGACCCTTGAACCTTTAATGTTTGCTAGGAGTCTTGTCAGAAACCCTTGACAGCACTGCAAGCCAGCCGGTGGCTGCTCTGTCATTCAGTGTATGCTGGATACAAGCCTCGTCACCCGTTCCCTGGCAGCTGGGGCTCTTTCATGTGACCCCAAATGGCACCTGAGTGGTCACCTTTACTGATACAACTACAGCAATGTTAATTTTCCTGCTTCCTTACAATCACAACATGGCTGCGGTATCAAAATATTACTAATGGCAACCGTTTCTGCTTAGATTGTCTCTCTGCCCAATGTGCTTTTCTAAGACAAAAAGAGTGTCTCTGCTTTTTAGCAGCCCCATGCAATGTTTCTTTCAGATTTCATACACTATTTGGGCAGATCAGCTGGCCTCCAGGACTGTGTAGAAAGAAAAAAGACTGAGAGGCTTGACAGCCACAATTATAACAGTATGCTGTGAGTCATAGAATTGCTGAGTTCTGGGAAACAGGAAAGTATCTACTTGCGGGTACTGCCCAGAGAAGAGCATAACACAGGGTTTCAGTTCTCCCCTTCGAGCCTTGTATGGCCAGGATGAGGCTAGTTGTGACTCCCTGATACTGTGCCACTGGCACCCAGAGCAGGCAAAATAACCCCTTGCCTTCTCCATCTTGGTGTAAAATCTCTTTGGCTACATCTCTGTTAATGAATTAAAAGCGATTCTGCGTTTCTAGATCCGTTTGCACTTCTCAACCAAATTCCGTTATGGTATTGGTTTTAAGCCCAATGCCCCTCCACACACTACATGGAAAGGAAGTCTGGTCATGCAAGCTAGATGCGAGCATGCTTTGAGAAGTTTAAATCAGTTCAAATGCAGCTTAAAATAATAGATATGCAGCAGTAATGGTCCAATATAATCAGTGTAGCTCTGCCTCATCTCTTCATAGCATTAAGTTTGTTCCTACAAAGCCTACCCCTTACACTTGGACAGGAGAATAGCTGTTCCTAGAGGTGTTTCTTCCATCCCTACACCCCTTATGAATCAAGGCAATACCAATGGTAGAAAAGGACCTGACATAGAAGCAAAAATATAGTATCTGACATTTTTTGAGACAATGAAGAGCGCTTCATTCCTTAGTTCACTGATAATGTTTGTAGAGGAAGCTGTTCAGCACGATCAATAAGATCAAAATGTGGTCCAAGCAGTCAGAGCAAGTGTGGTCCATGTAGAAGGCAGTGAGAGTGACCAGAGGGTTGCTTCTTTTTAGTTACGTTTGTCGCAGTCATCCTTTAACACAGATCGGGTTGTCGCAGGGCAGCAAAGCTTAGGCGACGTGGAACAGAACTCTTCAGAGCATTGTAAAATGAGCAGAGGTTCCTCTTCATGACGCATAATATTTTACCCACGAGCAATGAGGCATGGGCTCCTTGTTCCCCATGCGGGGTCTTCCTTTGTTTATCAACAGAGGTTTTGGACACAAGATCAAGGAGCAAACTCTGCCCATGTGAGTATGAGAACTCTAACAGCTATGTTTTGTAGCAGCTGGACACTTTTCCAGGACTTGTTAGGGAGCTATAATAACCTTTCATTTATAACAACCTGGATAATAGTGGCCATGGTCTAAAAGGCCGGGGAACAATACCTCGATCACAGAAGTACCTATTGTTTGAAGAAAAGAATGGTGTTGGAGTGTTCCTTTCAAATCCCAGGCAGCATTTGAACACATCATTCGTGCTCAAGCACTGTAACTAGCGTAGAAAGAAAAAGGACTGTGCCACAATTATAACCACATGCTCTGAGTCATGCAGTTGCTGAGTTCTGGGAAATTATAAGGCATCCAGTTCTGGGCATTGACCAGACAAGATGACAGTGTCAAGAAAGCTCCCATTGATCACGGGGGCAGAACAAGAGAAAACAGCTGTAACAACTCTGAAAAAAAGACTTGACAGCTCAATGAAGATCTCGGTGCAGTGCTCAGTAGCGGTCGAGAAAATAAGCAAAATGTTGGGATTTAGAAACAGCTAAGAGTTGTAGAAGGGGGTAGAATACCGCAGAGCATGAGGCGCTGGGACAAACTTCCCTTGTAGGCATGTTATACGTGCATTTTTCAGAGGCTTCTGTATCTTTCTGTGGAGCTGACACAAGGAAATACGGAGAAGTGATAAATGATTAGATGGACCACTGATCTGATCCAGTTGGGCAATTTCTCTGTTTCTGTCAGTTGACTGGAATCATAAAGGTAGCCTGTGGCACAACCTGGTATTAAACCTTTATCTCAAAAGCCCTTGTTCAGTTCCTTTAACCACAAAACCATCCTTCATCTCCAATTTCCTCTTTCCATTTCATCTGAAAATATCAAAGGAGCATAATTTCTCCTAATATTGTAGCATTCCAGTCCTGACCAAAACCAGGAAGTGAGCAGCAGGTGAATAAAAATTAAGCTGACATTTTCAAACTTCAAACAAAGATCTGTGTGAGGCAAGGAATGGTTCTTTTAATTTAATCCAAATTGGTTCACTCGGCTCTGGTGATAATCTGATCCATACCACAGCAAGCTTGCAGTCAGAAGAACAAAATAGTGTTTGGATTATGCTGAACCCAAAAAAACACAGTCTGTCCATGACCATACACTCAGTAGTGCAGGATGGGAGCAGGGGAAGTGGGAGGGAGGGATAGGGTGGTGAATAAGACTCGAAAGTAGTTGGCCTGATGCTTAACAGCAGTTGAGGGGAAAAAAAAAAGAGGGGAAAAAAAAAAAAGGAAAAGCAAACAAAACTGAGGCATGTATAAATGGAGGTATTGAACCTAAGTTAGAGGAAATATCCTAGCGCTATGTAAGAAGCTAGTGAGACCACATTTGGAAAACTATGTGCTGCCCTAGCCCTCTTGTATTAAAGGCATAGTAAACAAATGGATTAACTGTATTGAAGGCTAATAAAGTGGCTATAAAGAGGCTAGAGACACAGAAGTTACTGAGGGGTTAAATGTAGCATACAAGTTATTGAGAAAAGTGCCTGTGCAAAGACACGCAGACCATCTGAAAACAAAAATGTAGATGTTCCAGTGGTGAGTGGGCTATTCATAAATGCACAAACAGAAAATACAACTTAGGGAAACGAGAAGGAACCTTAGAGAATTGCCTATTCTAAGGTCAAATTTTGAAATTCTTATTTTTATTCTTTGTTTCTTTGGGTTCCCAGTGACTTCAGCAGCATTCGTTTGAATACGAACTGAGAACCGCAGGTCAGATCAGGCATTTGAGATCTGTGTGCCCAGACAGGAGTCACTGTGCACAGAGCTTTTCCCTTCCTCTATGAGCATTTAGCTACATTGACCACTCCATTTTCCCCCAGTTGTGAGACACTGCAGTTCACTGATTTACTTCAAAAATCTCTCTCCTTCCCTTTAATTCTCAGCACGCAATGGGACTGCATTTCGCACACCACTCTCTGGTGATCCGTGCGCCTTTTGCTTCTCATCAGCTCTTTGGGAACTTCTTGCATTTGGTTCTTGCGTAGGGTGTGGGTGGTGAACAGAAAAACCTTCTTTCAATGTTCCCTACACACATCTGTGTAGGGCCTGTAAATTCAGTCTTTTGTAGCCTCTTTACAGTATAACAAAAAAAAAACCCCTCAAGATATCTCCCACTAAGCACTGTCAAGCTGCTGAATCAGTATTAATATGCATCATTCTAGTTTTCCCAGTCATTCATACTAGAAGAATGAAAACTATAGTAATACAAACTAATCATTCTGCTATCAATGTACTAACTGATGCTTTGTAAAAAGTGAAAAATTAGTGAAACAGTCCCTCCATTTCACAGGGAAACACCTTTTAACTCTTTACATTTGCTAAAACATATTTTAACGTCTGTAAATTGATATAATGATAGCCATAGGAAGGTTACTGTAGTGTTGTTATTTTTAACACAAGAAGCTACTTCAAGCCTCTAGTCAAAACTATATTGATCCCTTTTCCTACGAACCAAATGCCTTATTCATCTGTTCCAAGTTATTTTTTTTCTAACCATTTGTCATTTACATAACACTGAGTAACCAGTCTTGGGAATGTCCTAAACTACAGAAAGCCTCTATAATAATTTCTGACACAGGGGATTTCATGGAGAAATCCTTATATTCATCAGCTGCAGATTCATTGCACTTTCTGTTTGGCTAACCATTTCCTAGTGGAACACTGATATTTTATTTGGCTGGCAACAGCTTCTAGCACAGGAGAACAGTTGTATTCTTGAAACTGGCTATCGGAAAGAATTTCCTTGCTTATTTTTCCTCTGTGTGTGTCTGTGCGTGCGTGCATATCTGTAAATGTGTGAACTCACATGTATGCAGGTATTTTAATTAAACATGTTGGGTGTAAGTTCTATTTGACGCATCTGTGCTCATTAAACAACAACAACAAAAATCAGTGTAATATGAGCGCGATTCCTCTGTGTATTTAAGCCGTTTCATTTAAAATGCTTTTTTTCTCTCTTTCTGTGTATAAAGAGATGCACTTTCAGTCAGATACAATTCTTGATTAATATATATGCTGTTCCCGTTATACTTGTTGCTTCCTATATTCTCCAGAAAGATTTCTATGTATAGATTGTTCTTTATATGGAAAAAAAAAAAACCATGTAAGTTGTCATGAATTAGGTTTTTTACTGTCCTAAAATATGAGCTCCAGTAAAGCAAGAACAAGTTCTCCACCTAAGAGAGAAATAAAATGTCACCTAGCACTTTATTTTTGTTTCTCTCTTTGTCCCTTTGTGTTTCTAATTATGTTCCCATCCATACAGTGTTTCTCAGCAAGAAGGGGAAAAAAACTGTAAATCAGAATCCTGAAACAAGCCTTTCCAAAAATGAAAATAACTTTTACTTTTTTTTTTTATTTATTAGTTTCAAGATTCATGAAAAGAAATTTTATTACAAAACGCATCTGAAGTTGGAGGTTACTACTCTAATGGATTTCTCTGTCGTGTCAGGTTGTCTCTGTATCTTCAGCAATTTGGGCATCCTCAGGTTTATCCTTTGTGTACAGGGTGGCACAATATGGATGTTGAAACTAGTCATTTACTTTGAGATTCTACTGGATTTCATTTGCATCCTGAAGTTTCTCAGCAATTTTAGCACTTGCTCCCCTCTGTTAATACATTTTGGGTCTCAAGCCCCTTCTTTTCTCCTTGCTTTTCTCTTTCTATTTCTTAAAGGTTTTATTAGGTAAGATTCCTTAGAAAGAGAGCGCATAGTTTTGAGAAATTCCTTCTTCTTCATCCAGCCTGAAGTATTAGAGGGATTCTAGCTGTCTCACATTTTATGAAATATTTAACGAGACACGATAGTGGGAGTTTTTCAAGCCATGATATGTGGCATTACATATGTGGATATATATTCACTTCCTTTCTACAGTTCTTTTGTCTCTGCTTCTTTTTGCTGTTTGGCTGCAAGTTGAATCCCGTTCCATTGTACTAGTCACTCCCACAGGAGTAAAATTCACTTGGCCAATATCTTTTTCCATCCACTTAAATTGTTCTGTTTCTGCAGTTATCCATTTTGTTAAATATAAACACCAGAGCAGTCTGGTCAGCCAGCATAAAAGGGTATGGACACAGTAAAATGAATTCAATGGTTCTGATGAAAGCAAATCTTTGCACGGAATTTAACCTTCTATGAGGAAAATTCTTACGTTTAATGCTTCAAAAACTTTACAAGAGAAGGGGCAAAATGCTGGTAATATTTCCCAGAAACACTAGGAAAAGATGCCTGAAAAAGTTTAGCGTAGAAACGGATCAGACAGCCCTCCAAACAGATGGGTGCCAGTCCCTAACTACACAACTCCCCTTTTCCCTTGCTGCTATTGAGCAGCCAGATAAATTGATAAAAGATGATGCATGAAAGGGGAAATCTGCTTCCTGGAATTCTCAGGTATTTTTTGAGAGTGTGTGTCTGTGTGTGCATGTCTCCTCCTCTGGCGGGTCTCTTTTCCCACTCCGATGTAAGGCAAATATCAGTGATTATCCAAACTGGAATATGGCCCTGCCGTAGTCCAATCCTAATCCCAGTCTATCTGACAGAACATTTCACTAGAAGAGTTTAATTTTCAGTACCATTTTCCCTCAGTGGGAGCTGCCTTCTATCCAAACATTATAAATGAACCTTCTTTTGAGTCCCTAGGAAATGCACTGTATCCTTCACCTCCTGTCAGATTAGCTTTCGTTACTTGATATCTCCCGTGCAAAGTACAAAGGGGATTTCACCAGTTATAAACTCTCCTTATCTTCAGGTGCTTTGGATAAACTTCAGATTTCCCCTGGATCTTCATCTTTAACTTCTTCAAATTGTGTTACAGTTCAGCTTTCCAGCTTCACACCTGATTTTTCCTCCTAGCTTAATTACTTTTGGACACTTTTCTTTATGTTTAGAGAAAGTTAACTAAGTAGGGCTACACAACTTTATTTTTCACAGTGAGATACATTTAACATATCTCTCAAAATCCTTTTTGTCACCTGAAAATTTATGTACTGAAGTTCCTGGACCATTGTTCATTCACTGGTAGATTAAAAGCTGTATTATATCAGACTACACCCACTTCTCACCTTTTATTTTAAAAGATAGGTACCTATCAGATAGAAAAAAGGGCAAACCACATCTCATTGCTTATACCATGTGGCCTTAACTCAGCTTTCATCAGTGGGGCCTCACCTCACCATTTTCAGCTTGATTTTTTTTATTTCCAAGTTTCCCAAGACATTTTACATTCCTACACACATCCTTCTGCTGCATAAAATTAATGGTGTGGCAGAAGGAAGATTTAAAGGGGAAGCGAAAAGTTTTGTCTCCTGATTCTTTGAATCTGGAGGTACTTAGAATGCTTGGTATATCTCAATTTTTACATCAAAATGAAAGAAGGAGGAAGTCTGGGAAAAATAAATGTGTTCTTCAGCAATGTTTTACTTCTGTGCTAGAGCAGAAATTCTCAGGACTGGATGTTACATAAAGATCGCAAGAGGCATCTCCATATTTGCTGCAGTCTGGGTAGTTTCTTCTTTCTCTCTCCACTAGTTCTATCTCACTTATACACATGCTTTGCTCTAAAAAACTTAGATGTTATAGAGAGACATTTGCTCAGACCTACTCTTGGATGTCCAGTGAACTAGACATTATTATAGAAACCTTTCCTGAAATGGAGTAGTGGAAGAAGAGAGACAAGGCAAACTGCCTAATAATAAATTGTGCCTGCACCTTACTTTCCAGCCCCTTAGATTGCCTTGCTGACAGTTTTCAAAAATCCTCTCAGACAAGACTAGGTGACTTGTCAGTGTCCCAGTGCCACATTATTTCCTTCCACAAAGAATTGTAGGGTGTAACCCCGGACACTTGAGCATTGGGATTATGACAAAAAATTGATAGTATTCCAGAAAAAGAATGGTGGAAATCTCTGTACTGGGATTAGGGGAAAAAAAAAAAAAAAAGCAAGCTGTATAGTGAGGAAAATATTATCTGCAGTGCAGATTTAATGCATGCAAAACAAAATAGTGTCACTTAGCATCTATTTATGGTCCTTCCTGTTGATAGTATCAAATTATACTGCTTGAAAACATAAGGAGTTATTCTAGCAACCTAGATTTGATGATGCACTGAGCATTTGGGGAGCAGAGCTCAGCTGCACAGGCCCCCACAGGTAACAGTTGTGGGACCTGAGACCAGTTAGGAACGCTCCAGCCGTGCACTCCTCTGGGCTCCTGTCCTCCTCCCTGCCTTCTCACCATCCAGACAGCCACTTTTATGTGGGGCGTTAGGGACAGCGGCGTAGAAGTCACCCAGACAGTCCCCCAGACGTAGCTGTGGTCTTCTGCAGACGAGGGCAATCCTGAGATGAGAACCTCACGGGCTGTGTCTTTCATAGATGAATAAGCTGTGTAAATATTTTAATTCTGGCCTTAGAATACCTTTTCTCCCCACCTCCCTTTGTCCCTTTCTCCTTTCTTACCTCTTTCCTCTCCTTTCTGTGTCTCACTCTTCTAAGATCTATTTAATTACACCCATAGAAAAGAAAATGCTGATATCAAAAGAGCAATTCCCTCTTTTGATTTCCAATTCATTTTCCCCTCTCATTCAAGAGAATAGAAATATACAAAGTAATTTGGTATATAAAATGATTCCCCATAATTTTAATCCTTTTAAAGTGCTTATGGAGATTATCACGGTTTGATTTATTTTGACAAGGGGTGGTAAAAATTGTAAGAACAATAGTCTACTAAAAATGTTTTAAGATCCTGTTGCTGTGTTACGGGAACGAACATTTCAGGTGTTCCATGGGTTTGGGGGATGATTTCCTAATGCAGCTAAGTGAATTAAAGTAACACAAGGACAAGCATTCACAATAAGTAGAAATGGACACCCTTTTGCTAATGCCTGAAGATTTTTTCCAGCAGTGAAGCCATCACCACTTTTCTGGTTTGTGTCTTTATTTTATTGCATTTTCTTTCACTTTTCACAGGTCAGGCAGCTAGATGTCTGAGCTACAAGGGAAAATCACAGAATTGCCAAAATTCCTGACACACGGGGTCTGCCCTACCAAGGGTTTGGGGGGCCGTAATACCCAACAAGTAATCCGTTCCCCAGGCAGAAAGAAAGAGTGAGAGGCAGAGGCTGGCCCCATGCTCTTACAGGTCCTACACCACCTCGTTTCCCAGATTCCTTTGGTTTGTGTGCTGAAATTGTGGCTGAACTCTGTTTTGGGTTGGGTCTAGCAGCTCAGCGCCCAAAAAGACCAAACGCGGTGACCGTGAGGATTGGAACAGCGACAAAGGGCTTTGTCGGAGTGAGACTCTGCGCTCAGCAGCTCGGTAACCTCATGGTCCCACAGACCGAGAATGGGTCTCACCACGTGTTGTGCCACAAGGCTTACTCAGCCTTGTGCAGCGAGGCTTCTTCATCAGCAGCAAGAAGACACCCTGCTCCATAACCCTACCGTGAAGATGCAGTCACTTGGCCTGATCTCTAGGTGTCAGGGTTAGGAGTACCACCACGGAAAAGACCACGATGGTAGACTGTGTGCAGTCCTACAGGGATCCGTGTTCGAATGGCCCTGTCTCCCCCTCCTGCCATCACTGCAGCCAAACACATGTGGTTTTCCCCCATTAACTGGCCTCCAGCGCCCAGCTTTTTTGTGACCCCAGTGTCTGTGGTCTTACACTGGAAGGGAAGAAAAATGAAAGAGAAGGTTATTTTTCTGAGGCCACTAATTCCGTCACACGTACTAAAATCATCTTATCTAAGGTGTCATATCATCCCATTACAAGAAAACGCTAGAAATTAAATTTTAAGTTTTCACGATATTCATGTCCCTTTGCCCTGTGTTTATGTTTGTAACTTTGGATCTAAATTTTGCTCATTAATGATGCATGTTGTCAACTGTGATGGATAATATACATTGTTCAGAATAAACCAGAGCTTTTAGAAAATGGAATTTCTATAGAATTGAACTGCCAAAAAAAGCAAATACTGGAGATACCACTGGAGGACCTCAACTTTGTGAAGTGTGTAACATATAGAATTCAGAGCGGAATCGGCTGCTGTCATAAAACCTTTTTAACTAATAAATCTAAATTTCAAACTGTTTCAAAGAAATAGTGATCTTTACAATTACATTAAAACAGCAGAAAAAATGAAAAGAGGAAGAGGGTGAATAACAGAGCAGGCAAATGACTGATCTTTCTGTGTGGTTTTCACTCGAGCATAAGAAGAATGATTACATCCCTACAGCAGTCTTCAAAGTGTTGGAGTCAGAGAGTGGAATAGGAAATGAACTGCAGTTCAGTGACCCTTTGTGGCCTGAACAGTGGGAGCTGGTAAGCACAGCATTTCCACTTTATTCACTTCTCTTTTTTTCAACTACTGTCAGTAGAAGGCCTTCCCCCACACATGCTTTTGCATCATTATTGTAACCTGAAAAGAACTAAATGTAGTAGATCTATCTATGTATAGGTGGATATAATCTGTATGGGTAGATGCCTCAATGCTGTACATACACACAGGCTTCTTATACATGTGGATGGTACCGCAATGAAAAAGTACAGTTTTCCTGAAGAAGCCTGCTTTCCAATTTGAAATAGAATACTTACTGTGCCATGCAATTTTCTTTGTGTTTCATTAAGGATAAAACCACAAGCTGGTCACCTAGGTCTGCTTGAAGAATAGATATAAAGTACAGCTTTCAGCCTGGTCTGTAATTTTCTCTCTAATGGAGGCTCTTTCTTTGTCACAACACATTGGCAAAACACTCTAGCCTCCAGCCTCCAGGAAGGGAAAAAAACCCTACATAAATACGGCCACAGTGTGATGTCACTTAAGAGATGCTCGACCTTGTCATCTTGATCTATCCTCATGCTATATGTAAGGAGGGTAATCTAATGTTTAATAAAAGGTTTAATGCACATTGCATAGTTGTCCATAAAACTACACCTATGCAACGGCACAACAAAGTTGCACGTAAACCTACCCAGGAGGTAAACCTGCAAGATGTTACAGTGTGTGTACCCTTGTAGACAAGTCAACAGGCTATTGATGACCCAAGTGAGACTCTTTTTTGCTTTTTTGTTTTGTAACTGGAGATCCCTTGATCTTTGAAAGGGAGTTCCAGACTTTTCAATGTGTTTATTTTAAGAAAGAAGTACATCCTTAATCACATCTAGATTTGCCAAACTTTTTTACCAAGGTTCAGAAGCAGCTCAGATAAAATTATCATTTAAATGGTTAGGGAAATAGAGGATTGAGGGAACTGTATGGGTGTTTCCAGTAGATTATGATGGCCAATTTTCCTTCCATTCAGAAGATATGACTGGATGAATCACTGAAGACTGTTTGCCAAGGAAAAAGTTAAAAGTCAAGCCTGTAGTCTTATTTTTGTCTTTCTGTTTTGAAGCAATCCCTGACTCTCCAAATTTCCTTGGAACCTCTTTTTGCTGCAGCTTCAGTACTGCGTGATGCCACTTGGGCTCTTGGAGTTGGAAAGAGGGTGAACAATTGGTTTTGCCAGCATTATAGAATGATTGAATCACAGAATGGTTTGGGTTGGAACGCGCCTTTAAAGATCATCTAGACCAACCCCCCTGCCATGGGCAGGGACACCTTCCACCAGGCCAGGTTGCTCCAAGCCCCATCCAACCTGCCCTTGAACACTTCCAGGGATGGGGCATCCACAGCTTCTCTGGACAACCAGTCCCAGTGCCTCACCACCCTCATCGTAAAGAATTTCTTCCTTATAGCTAATCTAAATCTACCCTCTTTCAGTTTAAAACCATTACCCCCGGTTCTAGCAGTATAGGCCCTGGTAAAAAGAGTCTCGCTCCATCTTTCTTATAAGCCCCCTGTAAATACTAGCAGGCTGCAATAAGGTTTCCCTCAAGTCTTCTTTTCTCCAGGCTGAAAAACCCCAACCCTCCCAACCTGCCTTTGTAGGAGAGGCGTTCCAGCCCTCTGATCATTTTTGTGGTGCTTCTCCAGACCAGCTCCAACAGGTCGATGTCTTTCTTGTACTGAGGACCCCACTGAAGATAATAAAACTGAGAAGAATGAGGGTGTCATTAAATAAAGAGCTATGAAGTATGCTTCTAGACAAATCTAAACTAGCATTAACACTGTAGTATAAAAGACGTAGGGTGCAGAGTTCTTGCTGCCTGTTACACTGTTCTTAGTGTCGTTTTTCTTTATTGTGGCTAAGGACTACAAGGCAATAAGATCTATTTTAGTCACTCTATAACGAAATTTATCCTCAAAAAAACTTCACAGAGTCTCTTGATCATATTGTGAAATGTGAGCCAAAAAACTCCAAAGCTAATATATCTCTTTGTTTCTTACAAAATCTTTCTGAGATATGAAAAGAAAAATCATTGTTTTATATACCTATCAGAATTTTGTTGAAGCCTTACATATTTTTACAATGTTCTGAAGTTACGCTTTTCTTTCTACTATTCCATTTTTATCTGAAAAGACTAGATACATATTTGAAAAGAGACATGCAAAGAACATGAAATTTCAGTCTAGCAGTCTGTGTTTTTGGAAACTCATTTTTTTTAATTGAAGGTTTGTCTATTTTCATATGGTTTTCACTTTAAATCCTCTGTAGTTTTACAAAAGAGTCTAACTCTTCATTCCTCTTACATTCTAAATCTGCATTTTACAAAAGAAATGCCTAATATAGTACTCCTGAGAGCCCAACAAAGAAACTCCTAAATGAATAATTAAGAGGTGAATTAATGTTTTTATGATTCAAAATCTGGGAATATAAGTGGAGGGATGTTGCGTCATCATGTGGGCTGCAAACAGAATAAAGGGTTATGTTAAATGAACACTGAAAATAGAAACTTTGCCTTTTCCTCTACAGTTCCTTGTTGAAGCCAACTGCTTGATAATTACTCTTGACTATTTCCAAATCCCATCACAAGAACTGTCTTTTCCTCAGCCAAGGAATCCTAATTCACTTCTGCTCTAATTAAAGAATCAGACCTTTCTCCCTGGACTCACCCTTTCCCAGACCTGTTATTACTATCGAAACTTGTCCACTTCACCCTCAACAACTGGGCCGTATGAAAATCCTTAGGTCCTACACAGCTTACTTATATTTATACGTAAGAAGAGCAATTCAGTCCCTCCCGATGTGTTGTGATCAAGGCCTTAGATCATTCCTTGCACGACTCACACTGCATCTGAAATGATCTTCAAGGACTCCTGCTGGCTTCAAAGAAACAGATTTTGTTTATCATTTTAGCAGAGCAGCTTTACTAAAGAACAGCTCTGCAGCTTTGGAGCATGGTACTCTTTAAAATAAGTGGAAAATGTAGAAACTGTGTCCTTGCTTCATAAATTTCATTCTGTCTGAACTCTTGATGTGTGTTCACACCAGTGGGCTCTGTCTGTTATTCTTGCATATCCAAAGGCTCCAGCTGATAGGGTCTTTTTATATACAGTTTTCTGCAGTGGACATGCCACCCATTCAAAACACCAGTTGGGTGTATCACTGAGCACACGTGTTATGGAAAAGTGAGGACCGTGTTATTGCACCTGATGTTCATGACAAGAAATAAGCTCCTGCGTCTGTGAGGTTGAAAGGGCTTCATCTGATCAGCAGGGAACATACCTTGTCCTAAAGAGCAGGAAAAAACCCAAAACATTATACACCCTTTGTGTTGCCCATAAATAATTCTAAACAAATGATGTCAACTTGTAGTGATGGAGGGTGTTGGGGTCTGCTCCATAGGAGCTCCACTCCAGCAGTCTTCAGAGTGCTTTAACAATAAGACCAAAGGCTCTAAGCAGTATTGGCTCTGCCTTACCTAGTGCCAAGCTTTGGTCCCTGTGAGGTGTAGAGTGGCACTTTTATGTCAGCTTTATGTATGACAAGATATCAGGAGATTCATTTACTGGGTCCTCACCTGATCTCTTACAAGACAGGAGCATCAGGGCTCTGTCCTTAACACAACGCATAGATTCTTTGTGTCTAGTAACTGCGCTGATGCTCAGTTTTTCTTTGGATAACCCAAACATACTTTTTTTTTAATCCCCCTCATCTTTACAGCGTTGGAGTTGTCTTTTCTTAATTTCACCACTACTTTGTTGTGAATTCTTTTCACCCTTTTGTCCTGACTCTAGTAAAGGACTTGGGTCACTGCCTTATCTGGTACATCTTTCTTGCTTCCCGACAGGGCAGGGGGCTACATCAAACACCTCTGCTTTTGGCTTACTGGTGTCGGAATTTGGCTTACCGTGGCCTCTGCCAGCGTGTTTGACCTGCAATTCAAACTCCTCGACTTCAGGAGCATAGCATGTGTCCTTTACAGATTCCTCTGCTGAGCCCATGGAGGCTGTCTCTGGACTAGTGCTGCACTGGATCTTTCTGATGGTTTCTGTTCCCTTGAATTGTACGGGAGAAATGTTGTTTTTCACAGGCAGGGATATGCATAGGGGATTATGGCTGCGGCAGGTAGGTTGTTCTGATCTGTCCTCAGAAGAAGTCCCACAGGCAAGGTGTGAGATACATTGCACGCGTATCATGTAAAACCAACTGTGAAGCAGTTTATGACACCTCGTTGAGAAGGGCTGCCTTATGTGTAAAGTTGGCCATAAACCAACAGCACCTGTAGCCCTGCACAGGGCCCCAGGCTCCCGCATTGCTCAGCATGTCAAAGAATTTCAGAGGCTTTATCCTAACCCCATGCCCTGCCTGGTGGTTTGGTTTTTTTTCTCCAGCGTACACCCTGCCTTCATGTCACTCAAGGCACTTCATTTGCTAATGCCAGCCCCACTTCTATCTTTGAAACAGTCTTAAAGTTTCTTTCTCCCCTTCCCCACCCTGAAATGATGCCTCACATCTGAAGCAAACTTTTGCAAGCAGAACCGCTGCTAGTTGCAGGTAAGCAGAGAAGGGATGCAAAAGCAAGGCTGGCCAAACTTCCCTTCCCTTCATTGCTTCGGGAAGGACCAAAGTGAAGTCGGAATGGAGCGTTTCCGGCTATTTCTGCTGGCAAAAGAAAAGAGTCTCTCCGTGCTACGCTGCAAAGCCAGCCCTGCCAGCTGCCCTAGGAACAGCTGGAAACCCAAAGGAAAAGAAAGAAATCCTGCACTGGTGAAAGGTGTGCACGAGCACCAGGTTGTTTTAATGTCTGGTTGTGGGTTTGGTTTGGGGTTTGTTTGTTTGGGTTTTTTTATTTGCTAAATAACCTAATGGTTTGTTTGTACTGATAAAGGTGTTGAAAATGCTGTCTGTTGAATAGCTGTTACCCCATAGTTAAGAGATGGGAGTTCAGAACACATTAGCAGGCCCACATAAAAGCCAATTACAGAGGAGATTTTGTGGGTAGAAGTGTGGCTACTAAGATAAAAGCTTTAAAATATTCAAAGGCCTTTTTCCTTTTATTTTCCCCCCCTAGCAGTGGAATTTACACCTCTGTAAACACAGTTTATTAACATATGTTGCTGCTCAGCCTGAAATAACCCCCTCCAGTTCTGGCTGAAGAAAGGGGCTGTGCCTAACTCTGTTGCTCAGAGAAAATGAAGACAGGTTCTGAATCTAGGGCTCCCATTTTGCTCCTGAAGGAGCAATTTGAGTAAGCTTCTTTTCTAATGCAGAATGTGTCTCCTGTAAGACAGCTCCAGTGGGTGGATGAGTGTCCTCAAGAGGGGTACAGAGCCAAAGACCTGTATTTGTGGGAAGGGAAGGTTACAGTCTGCCAGAGGCTGCACGCCTCTGTACAGGCAAATGAGACTTTGCAGGGGAATGGGAATAACATGGAAGAAGGGTCAGAAATACTTGTAAGTATGACAAAGTGCACGTTCTATGAAAAGTGTGAAACCATGTCCCCAGTGGTCATGTGAGACCAGAAGAAAAGAATGAACGCTCTCTACATTTATGTGTGTGTGTATTCACAAATATAAAAATGTGTACACACGTTCAGGATCATATATCTTTACCACCAGATGAAGTTGATTTGGAATCAGATTTAGCTTGGTTGATCATATGTAGTTGTCTCCTTTAGGGTGAGCTGATGAGTCCTCCAGGCTGCATTGACTGTATCGGGTGCTTAGATGCCTACCCCCCACACAGACAGCAACCTCTAGAGACCTAAGTTTGGGTATTTTAATCAGAAGTTGAAATCCATCTCACATGCTGATATAAGTTACCATTCTATATAGTTATATATAGAGCACCTGTCAAGTAAAAATTTCACATTATGCCGTTGGAAGGCAGTTTGTGCAGATGTGCTCAGACATACCTTTGCAATCTGAGGAGTGCTGCTCTAACACACTGTCAGCTGGTGACCTGCCTCCTACAACCGCTTGTTTCTGGTACTGAGCTCAAGCTCCTACTGAAGGTTTACAAAGAGCTCCCATCAAAATACCTGCATGGCAGCTGAGCTCTGCAGAGCTCTGGCCCTAAGTAAAGGCAATCACTGAAAATAAGGAATGACCAGTAAAAATGGTTCAGCTGCAGAATCTATTTCTTTACTTGAGTTTACACTGACAAACTGACTGTCTAGTGAATCAGGACATGGTTGTATTCCCTTTTGCACACTTTTCTCTTGCTTATTACACCATGAACTTGTTTTCATTAGTGGTTTCATCTCATAAGACCCTCTTAGGTCTTTCTCTGTTAGCCTGGTAGGACAAAAAAGGGAGAGTGATTTGCGTGGCAATATTATGTGCTAAAAGTGAGCTCAAGCAATTTAAAGAGGACAAGCCGAAGCTAGTTGCCACCATCATAGCTTGAATTAGCTGTTGGCTAGATGTTTCTTAAGATATTATGGGAAAGAGATAATGGAGAGGCTGAATAAGGACACACTATTAAAAATAAGGAAAAAATATGTAAATCCAAGGCACTGGTGTGCTCATAGGGAACTCTTTTAAATAAAACAATTGTTCAGTTGCTTTAAATAACTAAAAGGAAACTTCATTCTTTACAAAAATAATTACACATCTGAAATTGTTCTTCATCTTTTTTTTACCATGCAAATTAAGTTACATTACATACATAAGATACAAAAATATGTGGGGATATCCAGCACAGGAGCGTCTTGCAACATTTTGAAATATGGTCAAATAAATGACTCAAAAACTTTGATATCGGTAAGTTATCTATGCCACAACCAGGTTTACTTGAAACTGGCTTATGGATTGAAAAGCTAATATGGAACAGATGAACAGATGCACATAGACATACACCTGTTCATCTGTACATGAAGTGTACCTGCTTAAGCCTCTTCTTCTTGGGAGACTAAGAAAATACTTACTCACTGAGGTTGGTAAAATGGACTAACCATGAGGACATCTTCTTTATCAAATTACTAAAACAGGAAGAAAAGATTATGTGAGAAACAGTTATGCAGAGGAGAAACCTGAAAGTGTCTCTATCTTGCCTCTTTTAAAGCATCAAAACCCCACAAATTCTCTAAAATACCTGAAACATAAATGTCAGGAATCTGGAGAACTTTAACCAAATACACTCTTTGGATACTTTAAGAGGAAAGAACTTAATGTCCTATTACAATGTTAGGTAAGTGTCTTTCCTGTAAATAAGGAAATCACCTTGTTGGGAAATGGTACTAACTTAAGATATATTGTACTTACTTTACGACAGTCCACTCATACCCTGTTACAATACTGAGTATTCTCAAAGGTCCCCCCTGAAACAAAAAGGGATTCCAGATCCAAAACTTTACAACAGCCGATCTGCAATTCATATGTAATTCAGATCTTCTAATTTCACCCTATAGATTTTCCCTTCTCTCTTCAGGCTTCAGCCCGTGAGACTGTGCTGGGCAGAGTGATGTGCAGAAAGCACTCTGTCTCAGCTCTGTCAGTCATGGGACAATTGCTGCTGAAAATGTGATGCTTACCCTTCCAGCTTCTGAGGCTGTACTACAATGTTTGCTTTGGCAGTCTCTAAGGGTCTCAGTCTTTTGTATCTGGAATAGAGAACTATTAATGTAAGGTGAGGAAAGCTAAGTTTTGTCACCAAAATACAGAAAATTGATTGTTAGTTGGCATGGAAATATAAAGGAAAAGCTGGGCTGCCATCCTGGCTTATGTACTGTTATTGTGGGATGCTGAGCTGATAATCATTGAATGGAAGTAAGCATCCTCCACTGACTTAAAACTGCTGAACAGTGGGAGCTAAAGCAGGAAAAGTCTATATTTTCTTCCTGAACTTCCTTTATTTTCCCTTCCCGTTGAATTTAATGGCAAAATCTCCACTGACATACCCGATCCTGAGTTCAAATACTCCACCTCTATGTGAGCTGTGCCTTTTCTTACAGCAGAAGAGGTTAGATTAGTTGGGGGTCTGCTCTCGAGACTGTGGCACAGCAACTTGTGCTGACTGCAACTTTCCTAGAGAAAACACCATCAAAAATGTAAATGTGTTGTCCCTTTGAATGGACCAATTGGTTACAAAAGGGTCACGGGAAGGATAGATTCTTGCATTTTAAAACTCCCTTTCAATGCACATTATTTATCAAAGCGTTGGGATTACTCTGCAGTACTTTTTGTCCTTTTAGCCAGTTCTGTAGAGATTACATGGTAGAAGTGTTTGGATTGTGAAAGAGCTTTCCTTGTTTAGATAACTTTATCACATTCAGTAATAATAATTTGAAACAGGAATTCCTTTAGATATAAAAACTCTTGCTGTTTTGGCCTGGTGTAGAATTTGTGGGCTTGAGGTTTAGCTGTTCCTGTTTCATTTTCTTTCAAAAATTACCCATGAAAAATGTTCTTCTTGCAAAATCAGGCAGACTGCTCAAACTCTCCGATGAATCCCGTTCATTATACACTGCCATGACAGGTATAGTACAAGGGAAAGTTTAAATATCACACTTAGCAGCGCTTTGATAGCATAGGACAGCGTAAAATGTAGCAGTGTACTTTTCTAGCCTTTGAGCATGAACTACCCAGAGCCAATTTACAAATAACATGGTTAAAAATCTAATTGCCCAGTGTGCAAACAGCTTGAATATTGATTCCATCCAAAGCTAATGATTGTGCAGAGCTTTTTTTTTAACTCTTGAAAACTCATCTTCCTCTTAGCAGGAAGGCAGGATGCTGCATGGGTACCAATTCGGGGAGATGACAGCAGCAGTCGTCTGTTCAGGCTGTACTCACCCTTTTTCTGCCTAAAGCTTGTAGAGCAAGGAACTGAGGGTTGTGTCCACTACAGCACTGATGAAGCAATCATGTAGTGAAATCCTTGGCTTTAGACCAAGGCTGCCCAATTTCCCAAATACCATTGCCAAGTCTTAACATTTCTCATGAATCACCATGCATCGTCATGACCTGCTGCCCTTACCACTGACAATGTTGTACACTTCCTTACCATGACCTTACAGGTCTTTAATCTATTTTTATGCTTATTGCAACACTTTTCTTTTTTTTTAATTTTTATTTTATTTAAATAGAGATTTCTCTGTTTCCAAGCTTGGAGGGGGGACTGGAACAGAACAGTTTACCCCAAAACTTGGTCAGTTGCTGAGAAGTTTTATAGAGTATTTTTACAGTCATGAATAAGGAAAATCAGGGTAATTCATGACTCTTTATGTATCACAATATTTTCATGTACAAGATTTCATGCTGACAGGGACAGTATTATGGTATTGTGCAGGATGGAAGCATGCCCTCAAAATACCTTTGGACATGTCGGACAGTGAGTTTACTCCACCAAGGTATATTTTTGTTTGATTTGGGGATTCTTCAGATTGGTATTGTCCTTTTTACTATGTCAGTTCCTGCTCTATAATCTCTCCTGGTTCTCTTTAATGTGTGTGCAAATTGCCTGATATACACACCAGCTTTTCAACACAAAATCAGCCTATTTCATGATAGCATCTGCTTTGAGTCTACTGTCTGTCTCCTTTTTCCTCCTTCAAAGCAAATGAGCCCTGTAAAGCTACTCTGTGAGAATTTTTCCTTTCTGTTACAAACTAATAAAATCCTACTGTTCAATAACACATTGGACATGGCATTTTAGAAATGGCTTTAACTCTCCTTGTATACAAGGAAGATTCTTCAACTCTAAAAAAGAGAAGAGCTCTTTGATAACATTGAAAATTGAAAATTTCATTAGTCTCAAAATAATAAATTACGCTGTGTACTGCAAACATTGATTTGCAAATGAAAAAAACCACAGGTGAGTAAATGATGAGTCTGATTAAGATTTTGTTTGTTTCTTTTAATTACTGCCCTTTAAATTTCTGTGAAGTAATTACTGTTACTATGTGGTTTATACTACTGCATGGGATTAATTTATTGATATTTTAATGATAGCACATTATATTTTTACCCTGTGAGGATTAAGCGACTGTTCAGTTACTGAACTACTCTAGCTGTAGTTTTGCATTAACGTAAAGTACTTAGTTAAAAATAGTAGAAGGTAATTATATTTGAAGTTAGCCCATATAAGGAATTGAATTCTAGTGACTTACTACTATTCAAAACACTTATAAAAATATATTTAAAGTTTTGTATTCAAAGATTCTTGTCTCACGTATTTTACAGGATTAAATCTCTATGTTAAGAAAAAAGGAGAAGAAACAGTGTTGACGGTTATATTGTAGTCATATGCTATTCCATCAATACTTTGAATACTTACAGCATTTTCAAAATAGGATCAGGGAAGTAGCATATATGAAAACAGGTTTTTTCATACTGCCAGAACATTATCCAGAATTTGGAAGATAAAATAACCATATAAAACTATTCTTTAGTATGTTGAACATTGGAAGAAAGTGGAGTCTTTGCAAAAGCAATTGTTAAAGCATGAAAGAAGGAGGTTAAAAATAGTGAGCTCAATAATCAAGCTCCAAATAGAGATTTCATCCCTAAAATGGTGTTGAGGAAGTTGTAAAGAAAGGATTTTATTTCAAGCTCATCTGTAATTAAAAGAAATTTTAACAGCCCACTCTCAAAATACAGTTATATAGTAAAACAATGCTTAATGAAATGTTGGTGGAGTTTTTTTTCCAATGCAATTATTAAATTATTTTTCTAGGATTTTAAGAATGGTAATAACTACTAATTCATACATGTATTTTTGTAGGATTGTTCTTTTAGTATAAGGGAAAGATTCCTTTCTATGACTTATCATATCTATTATGATGAAATCCTAAAGTACTCACATTAAGAACACAAGCTCAGTAATATTAGCCAGCAAGAAAACAGATGATAAAGAAGCAGGTCTTGCCTCAGGAAGAATTCTGTCTGCAAATTCACCACTGAGCATTTGTAGCATTGCCCAGCAAAGTTCTGTTCTGCTGCTATATTCCAATGCTACTTCGTTTTATTGGAAGATGCATATTTATTTAATTGGTTTTTCGCACTGAGACAGTTTCATATGGGCAAACCCCTGCACATCCATGGAGATTTCAGTCAGGCTCCACCCTGGACAGGCAAGCACTCAGATGAAGCACTGCTGAAGTGAGGAAGGTTATAAACAAAAGCTGGATCCTGCTTAACGTGATTCGTTGTATTCAATGTCCAGTATGGGAATCACCAGAAATGGTTCAGAATCTCTCCCTGGCATTCATTCAGTGAACTGAAATGGCCAGCGTTCAGCAGAACCCCACAGCAGAAAGGTGAGATGGACCCTCATAGGTATAAACCTAGCTAAAATGCTAATTAAGTAAATACCTTTATACAATTTAACAATATATTTTTGTCATCGTCTGTGAACACAGCAGCAGTCAGACGGCACTGGCAAATGTTAAAGCACCTGAAAATGGTGTGAAGTGAAATTCCCCTTCTACAGAGATGGAGTTCTCCAGGTCCAGCACTCAGCCCCAGCTTCTCTTCAGAGTTGTTCAGGACACAGCTGAGAAGATGGGGGGAGGAAGAGTGAGGCTCTTCTTCACCAGTCCTTCAAACATTACCAGGGACCTGTCTGCCTCCAGGAGAGCAGCTGGGCCCTCTCGACAGCCACTAAAACTAGTTCTTTCCTTCAGGTGGTCACTAACGCTGCTGCAGTGCTGAATAGTCAGGCTTACGCTGTATCGTTCTGTACAAGAACACAACCATTACATACAGACCCTGCTTTTTTCACTTTTTTTTTTGTTTAATTCAAATGAAGAAATACACTAGTAAAATTTCATTAGAAATATGTATTTTTTAAAGTTGTTAATATGAAAAGTCAAGAATCCAAAAGTCAGGAGGTGTCAGGATTCCTGCTGCCCATAAAACACTATTTCTGCCTGTCCTCCCTTCGATTTACAGTACAGATTTTACTTACAGCAATCATAAGGCAGCTGCAGATGTAATGCTCTGTTCTGAGCCTTTGAACTGCAGACACCCAGAGTCTTATTCTAATCTCATTTACTTATGTAGCTGTGCAAATAACCTGTGCTTTGTCTTATTTCTTTAAGCAAAATCTTTGCCTATTGAAAAGAGGTGCCAGAGCTGAAAAAATATAGTGGGGTAGAAGAGAAGATAGACAAAGAAACTTCAACAGACAAAGTTACCAAAAAAAAGAAGAGAAACCAAGATTGTTTTTCCAGCTTGCTGTTTCTTAGATTAAAAAGTAATTGGAAAGAGCTTGAGGAAAAACTCAGAAGTTTTCATTGTGGCGTCATGGACACCAAGAATTTGTGCTTATCACAACTGTTATTTAAAATGTGATCCAAGTCATAAAGGAAACTTTATTCTAGTATAGTCAATAGAGTTGTTTTTAGCAGATTAGGGTAAGAAACAGCATGAAGGAATCTGCAGCTTTTTTTCCATGGAGTACTGAGTCAGGGAACCTGAGTTGCTGCTATACTTCTTTGCAGCATTAGTGGCTCAGCTGCAGGCACATCCAATTCTCCCTGATTTGGAGGAGGGATCTGAACCTGAGTTTCCCAAATTGCAAGTTAGAGCCTTCCCCGCGCTTGCTAGGGATCTCTCACTTGTGTCTTGCAGCTATTCCATCTTGTACAAGTTATAACGATTGCTCCTTACTGTCCGAAGGGAATCAGGCTCTCGTGGTTAGAGCACGCACCCCACATCATTCCTAGGGTCAAGATCTTGCTGCATTTATGACCTAGTATTGAACGGTTTTGACAGAAGATGTCAACTTCAGCGTGGTCACAGTAGTCTTTGGGCTCAGCTGTTAATGTGGGACATGAAAAAGAACAAAGAGGTTTATTCCTAGGTCTTCAGTATCCTAAGTGAGTGCTCCATTGACCACCAAGCAGTTTTCTTTGACTGGGAATTCCATTGTGGAACCTGAAGAAATGGATCCAAGTGTTAATTTTTGCTGGTATAGGGTGGTTTGTTGGGGGTTTTTAGCAGGTTCATCCCTGTGACAAGTTCATGTTTTGATGAGCTGAACATTTCTGATGAAAAACTACGTCATGAAAAAGTTTCCTGACCAGTTACAATTAATACACTGTTTTGTATTATACTCTTCAGTGAAGTTTTGAAAGTATGGCCTTAGGGATAATCTTTTAAACAGTTTCTGTTAATTGACAGTGTTATTCAGACATATTCCTTCCACCCCAACCCTGGTAATATGCGTAAGTTATATTAATGCAGTAATTATTTAGATCACTTTTTAAAATTTCCCCATTTATTTTCAAAGGATTTTTTACTTAAAGTGTTTTGTAATGCTTTTATGTCTCTGACTCTTTCTCAAGTAACAGGTTTTTTCATGTATTATTTGGAAAAAGACATTTCAGAATCCCTCTAGTATTATTCAGTTTGGAAAACATCCTATAGACATAATTTGCTGGAGGCAAGCTAGCACCGCAGATTAAAAGTTTACATGAAGACAACAGTCAAACCCATATTACTTTAAATCAGACTGAAAGAGAAAAAAATACATTTCTGCTAGGCCCCAAAGACCTTTATTTAGTATCTCCTCAAAAACTAAAATATATTATTACATACCCAGTAAACTATTGATATCCACTCATTTACTATGTACTCCATTAATATTCTGTTCTTAATGTTAGAATGTGGTCCCACAGATTCTCAGAAATACCTTTTAGCTTCACCAGAATTAGGCAAATGATTCATAGGTGATATCAAATGAAATACAAAGCAAAAAAAGTGTTTCCTAATTCTTTTTAGTTGTAAAGCACCTAACCTCTGAAAATTACATGTTTCTCATGTATAGGCAACAGGTAGGAAACACACTGACAGTGTTAAAAAAAACCCAAACAAATTAGTAAGTAAATAAATGAAGAGCTTTGAGATCTTCCTTCATGTCCCTGTGATAGAATTCATTCATTCCTGCATGTGACTTTCAGTACATCATGATTTATTTCAGAGTAGGCTACATGGGAATAGCAAAGCAGATTACTGCTTGGTATCTCCTCTGACTTGTAATTGTTATGCACTGTGATTTATATATCCATATCCATATACACATATGTATATGTATACTTATTTGCTGGTTTTTTTTCAAATGGAAGGACTTTATCTTAGTTATTCTTTTCATGCTAAGATGAAATGTTAATTGCCATTGTTGCTTTGTAAAAATATTCAGTGGAGTGCACGGTTTTATGTGGTACAACAAATTAGTAAGAATATCTGAATCGTAAAATGAAAATATGAAGTTAATATTGTACTGTCATCTCTAAATCATAAAGATAATTTTGCATGTATAATACTCAAAGAGGTCAAAATAAGCCAGTATTTCCAGTGATGATCATGGGACTGGATGTCTTAATTTTTAGCTGCTGAACTTGAGATACTTAAAGCTTGATATCCCCTCTCAGGGTATCTGGGACTATGTCATGATCTGCTGTAGTGTCTGTACTTGGTTTTGGCTGGGTCAGAGTTAATTTTCTTAATAGTAGCTAGTATGGGGCTATGTTTTGGATTTGTGACCAAAACAGTGTTGGTAATTCAGGGATGTTTTTGTTATTGCTGAGCAGCACTCACACAGAGCCAAGGGCTTTTCTGCTTCTCCCCCCACCCCACCAGCGAGCAGGCTGGGGGGGCAAAAGGAGTTCGGGGGGGGGACACAGCCGGGACAGCTGACCCCAACTGACCCACGGGATAGTCCAGACCATAGGACATCATGATCAGCAGATAAAGCTGGGGGAAGAAGGAGAAAGGAGGAATGTTCGGAGTGATGTTGTTTGTCTTCCCAAGCCCCCGTTCCGCGTGCTGGAGCCCTGCTTTCCTGGAGATGGCTGAACACCTGCCTGCCCATGGGAAGCAGTGAATGAATTCCTTGCTCTGCTTTGCTTGTGAGCATGGCTTTTGCTTTCCCTATTAGACTGTCTTTATCTCAGCCCACAAGTTTTCTCACTTTTACCCTTCCGATTCTCTCCCCCATCCCACTGTGGGTGAGTAAGCGAGCGGCTGCGTGAGGCTGAACTGCTGGCCAGGGTTAACCCACAACAGGTTTCCTACTGGGAGAGCAGTTCTTCAAAGATTTAAGCCTCATGGAAGTGCCAGTTCCAGATTACAGGATAAGTCATTCTCTGTTAACAGCTTTTCCTTGCAAAGTGAACATTCATGAAGTGACTTCAGCCAAAGTGAGGAATGTGAAACATGAAATTAGATCTCTGTTCTTCATCAAAAGCTAAAAATTCCTTCTTTGTATCACCCTTCTTACTTCAGCACCTCTATTCTCTTGCCCCTCCTTCCATTTGCTAACAAAAAAAAAGTTAAATGAATCACATCAAAGCTTGGGATATGATGAGAAGACTCTCATTGCTAGCCAATCCTCCTAACCCTTCCAAAGTTTACTTCATATTTTGCCTAATATTTAACTGAATTTCTGAAGGGTACCTATTTAATCAAATAACTTCCTAAATCTCAGCAAACGACCTTCCTTCCTTTCTTCACCTATATGCATTTCATAAGTAACATCCACATTGAGCCTAGGGTTTAATATACTCAGTCTGGTGTCATCATCTATAGTTAAGAGGATGGCTCTGTTTACTAATGGCAAAAATTGTTTCTCAGCTTGCCCTGAAAGTGCAAAACACACAATCCTCTGTTTGTTAAAGTTTTCAGCCTTAGTCGCAGGGAGTAGCTGGTCACGCACTCAGCCGTGCCATCCTGCACATGTACACATTATTGCCATGGCTCTTTTGACCTTCTGGACCCACACCACCAGGACAAGACCTTGCCCCTGGTTTCCCTGCTGTGGACACCATGATGTTAAAATAAGGCAAAATATGGCTGATGGTGCAACCATGGTGGCATCTCTGTTCCCTGACATTTATCCCAGTGTTGCTTGGGAAAGTTCTCAGAGCACTTTGCTAGCTGTGTAAGATCCACCCTCCCTTTTCTCCTTTTTCTGTGTGAGCTAGGAAATGCTGACAGATACTGTAGGAAACCCATCTCCATTCCTATAGCATCACTAAAGGAGCCTACTGAGGCTTTCACGCTATAGAATGGACATCTCCTCATCTGAGGTCTCCAGGATACCCTATCCTCACTATTAACGATGAGAGAAATGCTGGCCAGGTAGAAAGGCACCAAGGAGCTCTTCTACTAATCGAGAAGGAAAAGGAGTAGGAAAACGGATAATGGGAGCACAGTATTAACTGTATTGGTCTTTTACAGTACTTCATACTGCCAGAGGAGGGAAGCAGTCCCATGTGGCCCCCTTCCCTTCTCCCAAAGCTGCAAAGCAAAGACTTATGCCATTCTGCTACACCCTCACTGTTGCCTTGGTAGTCTCTCCTGATTTCGAGATGTGGGATTTTCCTCCTCCTTCAGCTGCCTGTTCTGACTCTGCATGGAGCTCACCTCCCCACTGTGCAGCTGCTCTCATTTCAGGGGGTGCTGCCACCAACAAGCACATTTGCCTTCATGTGATAAGATTGCAGGCGATCGTTTCATTGATGCAACACAGCAAATGGGAAGAAAAGGCATGAAGGCTCCTAAGATTTCCATTTCCATAAATCTTGCCTAAGGCTCCAGCTGGAGCTGTCCTAGAGGGGCCATGTACAGTATAGTACAGTATATTCCCTGACTGCTTCTTTAGCCAAATAAATTTTGTTGATGAGTCATGTGGGCACTGCAGAGCATTTCAAAGACCCATCTGGCAGAATAAAGTCACTCGCCTTCAAAGCGTAGTGTATCTCAAAAGGTTCAGCATTTGGATTTGGTTTGAATTCTTGGATCCTTATCTGAATTCCCTGAGACTGTATAACAGGCTTTCTTGCAGAATTTCCATCATTTCAGCTTCTAGTTAAAGCCACGTAATAACACAAGAAAGCTTCTTCTCCTGCTATTCTGTCAAAAACAGAAGTGTATGTCAGGAGATGGGGAAAGAAGAAGAACCTGAATATATCATAACCTCAAGTAAGATTTGGTTCAGGATTTGTTCTAGAAATAAGTTGAGGATTCCACTATATCACTTGGCTGTTGTTTAGATATTTATATTATTTTAGGGGCTGATCCATTTCATTTAACAATACCTTCATATATCTTATGTTTCTACTAAATTATCAAGTTAATTTCTGCTTATATTCCAGCCTGGCAGCCATGTCTCCTAATGCAGTGATCTTTAATTTGAATGGAGTCTTGGGTTTCCAAAGCACTGCTTATAGTCCATCAGTTCTATTTTGCTTTAATTCTTCTAAACTATTTCTACGAAGAATGTGAAATGCAATGATTTTTCAAAGAATTAATTAATCTTAAAAAAGATTACATTTGGTAACTCGAGCTTCAGCTGAAATCTCACTATGCTAACTTCTTCTAGAAAGATTTAAAGCAACTGACGAATATTTAAATATTTTCCTTCTTCTGTGGGAATACTTGTATTTTCTTATCTGCATGACTTTGGCTTAGCTAGCAAATGATTATATTTTGCTTAGGTGCCTGCATGGAAAGAACACATCCAGACCATTTAGTCACACTTAAAAATCTGTGGATGAAATGTATACCTTTGTTTTAAATTCCTTCCATTGGTTCTGTGAATGCCTGATCTTTTTCAATTCTTATCACTTAGCAGATTAGACCTAAGATAGATCATGGAATATCTGGAAATACATTGCAGGCTGTCTTTCATTACTTGAAGTTCATCTGGATGGCTCATTTTGTTCACAGCTGCTGATAGATAGAATCTGTAAAACCTGATTTTTGGAAGTACTGAGTATCTACTAGCTCTCCCAAAGTGGAAGTATAGATGATCAACGTTAGTTCCGTAATTATCTCTTCTTTCCCCCACAGTACTAAGTCTGTTACAGTATTCAAATGTAATGAAATATCTATTGGCTAAGAATGATGACAAGTTAAAATGTTGAGAGTACTCTTAGGGCTAGATCATGTCCAGTGTTTCTGAGGGTATAGACACACCATATCAGAGAAGGGCCAAGCATCCCATTTATAAAAGACCCGTTCTGACCATGGTTTCGCTTCCAAAAGCAGAATGAACTGTTGCTTGCTAATGTACCAAGCACTGTGAGCTGATGAAGAAAGAAGGTATTTCCAAATACCTAATTTCCTATTAGGTGCAGTACTGTACCCTGCCTTAAAACGGCCTCTATGCACTTTGCTCTTATTTCAGGAATGTGTAAGCAAGAGCAGAGTAGAGAAACACATTAGAGGCAAAGTAGGGCTACTCAACATTTACAGGCTTTAGGAGAAAAGCAGAAATGGGAGAGGATTAGGATGCTCATACATAAGCAACATTTTACTTTAACCAGTTCTAGAATAATGCACTATTCAGTATGAATAAAGACAGTGATAGCATTGTCAATTTGGGCATTTGTCTGTACTGGAAACAAATTGTTAGAATTACACAGCAATAATACAAACTGGTCAGATCTCAATTTATCATGATAGGGGAAGAGAAAAATAGAGGAAAAAGTGCTATAACCTTGATGTAGTCATCACAAGAAGGTCCATAAATTACTTGTTTCTTTAACACTGTTTGGCAAGGTGCAAGCCAGTGAACAGCACAAGTACCGAGGAAAACTTGGGAAGAAAAAAAAAAAGACAAGACTTGGTTTTTCAAACACAAACCATTACGATATTAAGTGGTTTCATGCTTTAGTTTCTTCACGTTATACTCTCACTTCTGAGTGCAAACTTTGCCGATGGCAAAGGGAAATATAAAGTGTTGACAGTTAACTATAGCTGGCCACCTGGCCATCCATTACACCCCAGATGTGAATTGTGAATTTTTTATAATCTTTCTATTTGAGGAAAATGCTCCTCTGATGTTCTTGAGCAACACTTTTCAACTGGAGAAATCCACAGATTCTTCGTTTGATGGACTCGTCATTGCGGTGTGGACTTATGGAAGAATGGTGGGGACACAAAAGAACGAAGGAACGTGTGGCATATTTTTGCCATCTGCCTGCTTGTAAATTGGGTACCCGTTTCAGTAATTGTCTGGTCCATTTAAGTCTGCAAAACAATTATTTCACAGGTAGGTTTTCTTCTTTGTGTACTGCTCAGTCAGTAGTTCAGCTGGGTTGACAAAAATCCTTTCTCAACGTGAAGTATCTTAAGAGTGAACAAAAATGCGTATTCGTTACCAATCTGGCTGAAACAAAGAACTTCTGAAGTGACAAATGCGATCGCTCTTCCTGTACTCCGTACAGACACAGGAATCGCCTCCATCTAACAGAAAGAAGGCCAAAGTACAACTTTATACTCGGTGTGACTGAGACCAGAGATTTAAACCTTGCCTCCCACACCCTGCTGTACCAGGCTAGCGGTAATTCTGGGGCTTCCTTCAAGTGCACAGTTGGAGCTGCTATTTTTTGTGACCAGTCCTTAAGCGAGCAACCTGGTCATCGGTTTTACACCACTAGACTGGGCATGCTGTTTTGTTGTTGGGGTTTTTTTTTAATTGTTTATAGGAAATGAAACAACTCCAATAGGAGTGCTCAGGACATCGCATTCTCTGTATGACCTGGCAAAAACATGGGATGCAGTTTGGTTTCTCAGTCAGAGCGAGCCTCAGCACAAACGTGAATCTTGATGTCCTACCTACTGTGTGAATGATCTTGTCATCAGGGCAAAGTTATTCTGTCTTAATCTCTCTCATCAGTTATAGCTCAAGATGTCATCCTTGTGGTAACAAACGTAATATATTCCTGGGAAGAGCTTTGATGTTCCTGAGGAAAAAAAAAAAAAAAAAATTCTGACCAGATCACGTACAGAGAAAGCCCAGGAAAATGGACGAGGGAAAAGCTGTACTATCTGGTTTATGAAGTTGAAATAAAGGAAGTGGCTACTACTCCGGAATGCCGCTGGTTTAGTCTACCCTCTCCCTTCTCTCTCCATTCAGGAATGTGTGAGCAAAAGCAGTGCCCCTATCAGCTTCTCAGGGTATAGGGAGGGGAGTGACTTGGATGGGAAGAGGGTGGAAAGATAGATTAGTTTCCAGTAAAGTTTCATTGAAGTCTGTTTTTTTCCTCCATCTCTTTAAAATTCAGTAAAAAAAAAAAAAAAAAAAAAATCATTTTTTCTATTAACCATTTATTACCTCTAAGACCTGATTCCTGCTTTTTGCTAAGGCTCCTCTATACATTTTGACCTCAAGCTAGAAAAAATTGACAAGCTCGTTGGCACCATCGGAGTGGCAGAAAGTATCCGTAGAGTAAATGAGAATGCCGTGGGTCTTTCATTTTTAAAAACCCACAGTCACGCGTCTCTTCATCCGCTTCATGCCTCTTCATCTAGTTTTCTTCAGAAGCTCTACTTAGCAGCAGTGGCACCTACAGGACGGAAGGCAGTGGAGGCTGCTATATCTCAGGCAATCATTTCGCATGATCAGAGAGATGCTCTACTGCATGCTGACAGTACATTTGGCATTAATTCCTAGTCATTGCACAAAATTAAAATGCATTTTGTAATTTTGATGCAATATCTGGCACACCAATAGCTTGCTTCTGCCTTAACTCCACGCTTAAGATATGCATAGCGTTTGCTGGAAGGGAAGGCTCTGTTTGTAGGCAAAGCTGAAAATTTACCACAAGACACAAGCATCATCCAACTGTCAAAACCAGTTTTTTTCTTCTGGCAATGAAGATTTTTTTGCCCATTTTTTACCTTTCAAGCTTAACTATGAAGTATGGCATTTTTTGAAGAAAAAAAAAGAAAAAAAAAAAGGAAAAGCCCACTGTGAGATAACCTCATGAGATGTACGTCTCATCTGGCATGATCTTTTTTCAGTCCTCAGGTTTTTATCTTCTCAATAAAGTAGCATTTTCCCCTCTGATCACACTACTGAAGCATGAATTTTAGGGCTTGTAACATTAGACCATTTTTATTGATCTTCATGAGTTTGCAGTGGGGACTTCAAGGTCATTTGGTCACCAGGGTTAACTTTGCAGCAATGAAAAGCAATAAATGCTTTCAGAATAGGCGGGTATTTATTACGAGCATTTAATTTCCCCAAAACTGCAATACTTGTTAGAAAGTATTGAAAAAATAAGTTCTTGTTTCCTTTGACATGTCCTTTCTTTAAGCATTCTTCTTAACTTGCTGCCCCTGTGACCTCCTTAGTAGCAGATACAATTCATTTCTTATGCAGACTGACAAAAAGATGCATGGTATATGGCACTGCATATCTTTACTTCATTATTTCCTCATAGCAAAGACTTGAAACTGTAATGTGTGAGAAAGAAAAGGTGCCAACATGACATTTACTACTGCTAATATGAATCTGATTAATTCTACAACAAGAAACATCATCTTAACTCTTTATCTTCTTGTGTGTGTTTTTTGTTTGAACCAAATTGATAAATCAGAATATTTTGACAAATAACATATACTTGCAGCCCTTGTTGAAGCAAACAATATCACAACCTAGTCATTTGCAGTAAGTTTATTATAAGGGAAGCAAGAGGCTGTCTTTTAACAATATTTACATTTGTCTACTAAGCTGAAATCTGTTTTATATAGTTCATTTACAATATATTTAGCCATAGTTACACTTTATTTTTAGGACAGCACAGTGAAAGTCAGAAATAGTTTCAGTGTGCTTCACCATGCCTTATTCTACAGTGTTGTGATTCACCACGTTCAGTGAAAAAGACTTTCTCATAAGGAGGTGTTACTAAAGCCTAATTATTCTATTTGTGCCTTTTTTAGTAACTCAGAATGCTTGCTTTCTGTTTGGAACTTGTGCATCCAAGAACTGACCTCTTTATATGCAGTTATGCAGCTTTTTCTGAGTTTATGCAATCAAAATTATTTTAGTAATGTATTTTTATTTGGCTTGATGTCTCATTGATGACTCGTTTTGGGGTTGTATTTTAAAAGACCATTTATCTTTTCCCAGTTATTGGTGGACAATATGAGAAAAATTAAATGTCGTAGTTTCACGTTCTTCATTCTGACTTCCTACTACTTGCCGGCTTGGCTGTAATGTCAGAAATGTAGAAACTGTGAAAAATACCATAGAAAGTGCCGAAGTATATACTTATAGGGAAAATGTTTTTCATTAAGGGAAAGGGTAAAAAAAAGAAAATTGCATTACAAGGAAGGGGGGGCGGGAAGGAGGCATTTGATCTATGTACATATAATGTTTCCCTTATGTATAACATGTATATTTAAACATTTATGAAAATTGTAAAGAAATAACCCAGAACATTCAAACACTGTGATATTTTTAAATGCAGGGTGACAAACATCGGATTCCAATGTTTGATGACCTTGTGAGTAAAATATTTTCCTTGGATTCATTTCTTTTTCTTCCTTTATTGGACCAAATTTAAAATGTCCATAGAACTATTACAGTGGAGAAAAATAAGCTGGCTGCTAACACAACTGTCTGGCCATAAAATATGGAAAAGGGGGGGAAAAAGGAAAGTGAGAGAAAAAGAATTTATGAACCAGTACTGCAGGAGGATAAACAACATTTTGCCAAAGTCCATAGGCTATTGGTAAGCAAGCGAGGTTAGGACTGGCTGTTGCTTTGTAATACCAAAGCAATACAAATAACTTTGAATGCAAGCAAATGACACATAGGTCAGGCTTTTAAATGTGAACACATGCTCCAGAGGAAACCATAGAGGAATAAAAGTTGTTCCTGTTTTGTTAGTTTAGATTCTGAAAGAAGCTTTTGTGTGTAAAGAAGTAACACGATCCCATGCCTGGAGCCATGCCCCATGGTACACAGACCGCTGTGTTTGTCCCAGTGTACCAAAGGTAGAGAAACTTGCAGGCTGTCTATCCAGACTGGCACTGGCTTATGTGAAATGTGATTTACTTTGACCAGAATGAGACCAAAAGGGACCTTCCTTATTATTCTGCGAGTGGATTTAGCAGGGAGAGTGTGAGCCCAGCTGAAGGTAAATCTCGATGATCATTGCTTTAAAAAAAAAAAAAAAAAAAATAAAGAGCAGTTCTGTTTCAGTATTATAAACTCTCCTCTTTGAATACCTTCCAGAAATCTGCTGGTTTAATTTCTTAGTCCCATCTGTTTCCCTCTCACTGGCTATATTTGTTAGTATTTCCTCAAGCAGCATGTTGTATTGCCCTTACTGTGCTGGAGGAAAAGGGCATAGATTGATCATTTTACAGGACAGGGAAACGTTTATTTTGGGCTGGAGTAGAGTGCATTTCCTCGCTTCCTGCCCAGATTTATAGAAAAAAAACTTCTCCAGGAAAAAAGAAAAAAAAAAGGCAAAAAAAAAAAAAAGCAGAGCCTGTTTTGGTATACCAGGGAAAAAAAGAGGCAGCAATGTCAGGAGGGCCATTAGGCTGCTTATCTGTCTTTCTACTTTGGCACGTGAAAGCTCCCAGCTCAGCATGCCATGTGTCAAATCTATCATTTGATATGTCAGGAACCATTATTCCCTCTTTTGTCACCAGTTTTGACCAAAGGATGAAAAATTGCTGTCTTACACAGACAAAATTATTGCTGAAAAAAAGGGCAACTATGGCACATAGGAGTAGGCCAAGGTGAAACCTGGGGAAACTCTCCTTAGATTAGGTCTGGGTTAAGAGAATATTGATCTGTGTGCTAAAAACTGTTGATCTCTCTCTGAGCAGAGGATGACAAATGGTAGCAAACAAAAAATTGAGTGTCTCCAAGGACATTTGAGCTGCTCTCTGTTTTCTGTGACTATTTGTTTGGTTTGTGGGTTCTGCTCTAGGGATTTAAACTAAAATAAGCAAATATTAAACAGAAAGGAAACAGCCACAAAATGATACGGTGAGAAACTACAGGAAGACTACAGTCAGTTAGAAATTAGACCAGGTATTAAAACTGATAAATGGCTTAATCATAAGAAAAAGCATGTGTTCACTGCAGAAGTTTAGCATATTGTAATTTTTAGGTGTTTGGGGCCAGTGTCTTTTCTTTGCAACGTTCATGCAGTTTTATTATAGCAAAAGGGATGTCAACATCATATTACTGGTTTGTATTAATTTCTGGAACATTCATTTCAAGCATTTTTAGATGCACAAATTTCATGATGCTCTGTGTGAGTGATTCACAAATTATGTTAAGGGCAGTAGTGAGCAGAGGCTTCACAGCGGCTTGAGCATCTCTTAAAAGCAGCAGCAACCTTCCTTTCTCTTCAATGAGCATCCCCAGAGATGAGAAGAGGGGAGGAGAGACTCCAGCTCCTGTGTTCAGATCAGAGACATAACCATAATGGTTGACCCAGCAAGCACCCGAGCAGGACAAATACATTTTTCAACTAATAGAAGAGAAGAGGCAGGGAGGCAGGTAGGCAGGTAAAGGAGAAGAGACAACTTCTCCAAGGAGAAGAGACAACTTCGTTAGGGGAGAAAATTGTGGCTGGGATTTTGTTTTACTTCAAGTTTTATCTGTAGAGCTCTAAGTTTGACTAAAGTTGAAAATAATGGTCATGAAAGGCTCTTTTGGCCTCAGGGGAGCTGAGGCGTGCTATAAACTAGTGCCATATATAACCAACACTGGAACGGGGATTTGTTTTCTCAACTTTGAGACCCAGAGCAAGAGTGACTCTCCGAGTTTGTGTTGGCATGAACGTTGGGCCTCCTAAGGCCATCTTGTCGGAACAATGCTGGTGATTCAGAGTCCCTTCAGCGCGTGTTCCTCCCCCCATTCCTGCATACAGCTGCCAAGAGTCGTGCATCTCCTGCGACCTTTCTGGATTTGGCAGTGCTGGTTTGCCATCCATGCACTTTCCCATTTTCTGCTCCTTCCCACCGGAGGTCACTGTGGCAGAGGAGTTGTGGACATCTAATCAGAGCTTCCCACCAGCACAGGTACCTAGGAGCAGGTGGGGGGAGATGTGGTTGACACGTATCGGTTTGAACCCTTCAGTGAGCATAAAGAGTCAAAAGACACATAGAGCTTTTGGATGGATGTGGCAGAATGAGGAGAAAATGCTACGGAGATTTTCAGGGTCCCCACTTCAGCTGAACTTGTCTGGTTGTAGCAGAGCTGACCTGAATGCTCAGCTGAAAGGTTCGCTCCATTGAAAAATGTCAATTTATTGAAACTGAGAGTGAAATACCCCAGAGCTGGTTCCATTTTGATAAAGTTGCAGCTGATTCCTTGCTGATTTCCTGGCAGATCACCTGCCTCCTTCCTTGGCACCCTGCCCCTGAGCTGATGGGAAGCCACGACTGCTCCCCAGCTCCTAAATTCCCAGGCTCTTTCACCTCCCAGCAGCTCACCTGATGCGCTGACACAGAGCAGAAACTCATTCCATGGACACAAACTCTTTCTAAGACAGCAGTAATATTCTAGATGACTGTTGAGTAGTCTTCAACGCTAAGCATGGCGTCCCTGCGTGGAAACGTAATTTAGTCCCACAAATCTTTCACAACTGATATTGGGTTTGACTATTTTGAGACTGAGCAGACAAGTCCCAGCGCTCTTTGCAATTGGCCAGGAAACAGAGGCATGTAAATACTGAAAATGTTACATCATTGTGAGCTGATACTCAGGTATGTCTTGCTTAAAATTGTTAGAAATTCTTTGAATATCTCAAACATATTTTCCATGTAGAAAGTATCTCATTTGAAATCAATAATTTGCCCACATAGTTCAGCTGTGACAGTTTCACTCCTCCTTTCTTATTTTTACAAGAGAATTAAAATATGGTGAAAAAAATATTTTGTTGTTTAAAACAAAATCAAGCCAAATGTCAGTTTAGAAAGAAATATATGTTTATTTCATTTCTGTTTTTCCAAACCAGAAAAAAAGTTCTAATCATTTGGTTTCCGTACGTGAAGGAGGAGGTGCAAATCAAGTTTGTGGTTTGGGGGGTTTTGTTTTGGGGTTTTTTCCTCCATCAAGACTGCATGAGTGACCAGCCAGATGTACTTTTCCTTCTCTTTGTGTTGTTTCCAGTGAAGTTAAATCCAGGCAGATGAGGTGAGCAGAGAGCAACTCTAAGCACATGTCTCTTGAAATATTTAGATCCTCTAGAACATAGAAGCCATAGAATGTCCTTTGTTGGCAGTAGCTCTAGGGATCTGTGAAGTGTGTTATTTAACATTTTACTTCCCTAGGAGGGAAAAATACCAGTTCACCGCACAAGTTAGTTGTATATTCTTGTGGACATGCACTTACGATTGGTTCCTAGTTCTCTGAAAGTTTTGGAAAGCTCTGATTTCGCTTGAATACTGTCACAGAGATGTAGAACATTTACCCTTTTAACTTAGCATTAGCTCACAGCTTAGCTGGCAGGTTCAGAGTGAGGGACAAGAAAGCCAGTGAAACCTCGTTACCCTCCAAAAAGGCATCCCTGCCCCCTGCCCCAGCCCACTTTCGTCTCTGGTACCCGTTCTGGTACCCGCCTCACCCCTCTGTGAGACACCTCAGCTCACTGCACCCGCAGAACATCATTCACAAGTTTTGGTGAGTTCACTTTCTGTCTAGTCAATGATCTGAACTGATTTACCAGGGACTCATAGGAGTGCCAGAGCTGTCAGAAGAAATGTGATGGGAAGGTACAGTTAGGGTTAAAATGTGGTGGTGGGGAGAGAAGGGGAAGAGATGGAGAAGAGTCTTGAAATTGAGTCCTGAAGTCAAATTTTCTCTCAGGAGCTTCCAAAATGTTGCTTATAAATTTCATATATTACTAGATATTGGAAAGGATAAATGGGACTGGGTGATTTTATGATTTCTACTGTGTTTTAACAAAGTAAGAGAGATACTCCAATGTCATCGTTATTCTTACACTTGTGAACATGTTAACTTCTTCCTTTTTTCCCCCTCAATTTCTATCACTGGTCCCAGTTTAAAATTATCATGTCTTTCTTACTGTCAGTAGCCTATGAGTGGCATGTGTTTGTTTGTGAGATAAGTCAGCTATAGATCATGAATTCCCAAATATTAAGATTATTAGACCATCATGTCAGTTTTCCTGATAGCACAGGATTGTTCTCTTCAGCTTCTTGGAGTGCTTCCATCAATATGGTATCTGAGTGTCTTCTAGAAGTGCTTAACTGACAGCTGTCATGTATGATTCAGTCTTCTTCTGAAGGAAAATATTTTGTGTGCATTTAAAAAAAAAAAACCAGAATTGTGAGGAAAAAGATGTTAACTATATAAAGGTAATAGAACTTTCTCTAGGCAAGCAGCACATCAATAACCACGCTGCAGCTGTAATGTTACTGCTGATGTTCATGTTGTAGCTGCATCTTGAAGCCAGTATTGTGAACACAGCAGTTCAATGGTCGTTTTCCATAGCTTGCAGTTTGCTGCTTGAACATTAAGACATACACTTTTAACACATATTTCCTCGTTTTATGTACTATCTTACCTCATTTCTGTTTACATGCTTCAGTCTGCATTTTTAATGCATTTTATTAAGCAAAAATAAGCATGTCCAGCAGAAGTATATACACTCTTCAGAAACTTACATTTTTCATTAATTTACAAGCTCGTCTATGTAAAAGAAAGCCTAAAAAGTATTCCCAGCATGCCATCCTGTCTCAATTAGCAACATTAAACACAGTCACAACTGACACATAATCTTTGACACTGCTTCATTGTTTTTAGACATTCCCTCAAAATCCTTTTATATTATGTCATAATCTCCTTATTCTTAGGATAACTTAGATGTCCTAATTTCCATGACAGCCTAAAAAATTGCTTTAAGCAATTATTTATGTGATAATTATTATTATTCATTATAAAGCTATTTATCTCCTATTCAAACATTAACCAGATTAAGAAAAATGATACTATAAAAAGGACTCTTGCAGCTCATGGCCCTTAAACTCCAAGGACATAAGTTATCCATACAGGAATATATGCTTCCCTTCTGCTCTAGGCAAAAACTTATTAAAAAAGTGCTGCACTTCAGTTGATTGCCTCATTTTTTCATCTGTTCTCACACACTGTGGAGCTCTCCCTGTATGGAGAGGGCCAGAAAATGGCTGATGTACCACTTTTAGACTACACAGATGATTTCTCCTTTTATTGGTCTCCCTCAACTCTTATGCATGAGTATATGAATGTGTTCGTACTCTGTTCTGCTTTAATCTTACTACACTGTGTTTATTGCCATATGAAATGTAACTTGATACAGCATATAGCCAAATGATTATCAGCAATGATGTATAAAATATTTATTTAAAAACTTGTAAGGAAGGCGAGGAATTCATTAGTATAAAAAATGTATGGGAATAAATTGTTAAGCTCTTTATTTGTGCCTGGACATTTGTGAGATATAAAAAGTAATCTAACGTGGCTTTACAAATCAGTTGGTCTAATCTGGCACTACAGTCATGCTGTGTAGTTCCGTGCAATACTTCAGAGAGCAGTTAAAGTTATTCATGTCTTAGTTGCATTTCTGTACCCAAATACATTGGGATATCTTTTATGCTTAAGTTGAGCATTGAATTTCCTGGGGTTGTGACATTTGGCTTGAGGGAAACTGCAAGAGCCTTAGAATAATTCTTATGGTGAAATTATCAGTTTATCTTTGCCTTAAAATAGTCTTTTGGACTGGATTCATCTCAGCTGATGTTAACTTTCTAAGGACTGGATATCTGGTCCAAACATGGTACCTAAGCTTCTTTTCCAGTCTGTGGAAAGAGAGAAGCAGAGGATGGGTGGTTCCATCTATTTTAGACACACCTATTTTGGGATGAAGTGACCCAGAGATTACTGTCACTCTCCATCGATCTCAGAGGGACCCTCGGGGCATGGACCAGACTCCTGGCTTTTGGGGAGCTAAAACGAAGGAAGATTCCTGTTGCTTCAGCATTAACGCTTGTATTGAACCAAGTTAAGCTCTCAGTTCCGTATATAAGAGTATAGAGAAGTGTTGCATTGCCTCTACTCCAACTCAACAACGGGTGGGCCAGACGTCTTCTGGGTGCCACGTGAAGGCAGCAGCCCCGCACGGTGCCAGCCCCTCGCAGCGACGGGTCAGGTCAGGCATCGTGCTGCTAATATAACCCTGCGGTGCAGGGATCCCTTCTGCCAGGGTGGGCAGAGCAAGCACATCTCTGTCTGTACCCAGTGCTGGCAGAAAACACGGTCAAGCTTGGTCACTTAAGTGCAGCATGTCTGTTCGGGTGTTTTTTTACTTAAACCTGTGTAAACAAAAGGAGGATCTGACCTGGTTCCATTTCCAACTCCTTGATGTCAACAACTAGACTTTAAAATGTAATGTTTTCCCACATAAATCCAAAACTGTGCCTTTGAAACGATCGGCTGAGTAATTTACTATATCATACCCTCCCCTCTTATCACTTGAGATGCACCCAATTTCCCGAGGAGATGGGTTAGTCTTCCCACTCCTGAATGCGTCGCCTCAGGCAAGTCATTTTTTTTACAGAGATAAAGAAGTTTGAGTTATTTTTTTAAGAATCCTGGTTTTCTTTTTGAGGCAGAGCTGGACAGTACACCATTCATGCCCAGAAGCCATATCGTGGCTTCATAGCATGAGCTTTCCCGTCCTGCCAGCTCATACCTGGCCCAAGGCTTGTGGATTCTCCTACACATTCTGGTCTTCTTATCTCATTAACTGTATTGTTCTAAATGCAAAGACTTTGAAGACTGGCTAAGAGCAAGGTCTTTGGCAGAAGCTTCCTCCACGTTGAAGGCCTGACACTTAGCTGGTAGAGTTGCACTACTACATGTTAGTGCAAAATATGTTTTTATTAAAGTACTCAGAATTCTGCTTTTCTGCAAAGGCTTTCACTGACTTATCCAGTACAGATGTCTCCATCAGCACTAGAGTTTCATTGCTCACAAGTATCTTGCAGCACAGAGAGTCCTGCACAGATGTTTCTACCAGCCCAGGCAAGCTTGCGGAGCATGAATTTCTTCTGCTTTCACAGAAGACTTTGGACTGTCATGTTTTCTATTCAACAGACACTTGTGTTCTCACTGTGTAATTCTGGATACTTTCACTGGCTTTGCTACTCTTTGTTAATTCTTGGTTTGAGGTTCACCTTACCTGATTTAGGTGCCAGAATTAAGCAGTTTAAGCTGGCTAATTTAGCTAGGAATAAATTGCTATCTAAGATAGCTATTTTAGAATGGGATGAATTGCCTTCTGGAAGTGCTTATCTGTATCCATTAATTATAGAGGCAGGCTAGATGACTAGCTTAAAACAAACATTTAACATTAAGATAGTTAAAGGTAAGTGAAATGAGTCCCACTCTTGTGCAGAAATAAATGCATTTAGACAATGGAAAAACAGAGCTCTTCCACTTAAGGCACGGCATTTTCCCTCTCACACCCTGTGGCTGGCCAGGAAACGCAGCCTGTCACAGACTGATCCCAGCAATAGTCACTGACATACATCTCATTTTTGTTGGTACAAGCATAATTCTAATCTTTTCTAAAAGAGCAGCAAAATGATCCACTTACTTAAGAAAGATTCACTTATCTCTCCATAAATTATTTTCACTTGTTTAGTATTGTCCTTGGGATTTCTGAAGTGGAATTTAAGGAAAGCTAAAAATTTACTTTTTTATTCCTCTGACATTGTCTCATAATTTCCCCAGAAATCAATCTAAGTCCCTTCTTTGAGCTTCAGACTGAAGAGCATCACGACTCCTTTCATGAAATTAAAAAGGTTACTCACCTCTTTCTATCAATTACTCCATCAGCAACTTGGGTAAAAAAATGTCATGAATCAGACAGGAAGTTTGTGATAACTTCTTGGCTAATGCTTACCAAGTGTTTTACAGTTGAAAAGACCTTTGGAGTGAATAGACTATAAAGTCTGTTTTGAGTTCTTTCCCATTCCCTGTTTGTTAGGCACACTAGACAGTGACTCTCAATGTTTTCTCAGGCTGCAATGTTATTTCAAAAAGATCATGGTTCATACGATATACCTCTAGTGATTCAGTTATTCTGTGGGGCATGTTGCTCCAAACAATATCTGGTAAGACAAAACCAGATAAAGCTGTTAAGTTTATTGGAATAAAGGTAGAATAAAACCAACCTAAATCTATGCACTTTACACATTTACACTTCTTTGTTACAAGAGAGAAAAATTCAGTGTTTGATGAGAGATTTGGGGAGAGGGGTGTTACAAAAACTAAAGAGTTCATGTGTGTAGACAGAAAGCTTTCCTTATGTGTGTCACTTTGTCTATCTAAAAGCAAGACCATTGTAATACAGTTCCATCACTGAGAAGGGACAATCCTCATAAGTAACTATCCAGAAGACCTCTCCTAAGGCAAGAAGTATTGACATAACATTTTGGGTTGTTTGGAGGGGGTTATTTATTTATTTATGTAGGCTATTTTAAGTTTGATGTCTTAACTCTGGTTTTCTTTTCCCTGGTTTTACCATGGGACAATACTTAGAATAAGACTTTTGGCTTGCATTTTTCAGGATCCATTTAAGATTTTGTGTGGTTTATAAAAAGTGGGGTAATCTTGAGATGTTTTATGAGAAACATTAAAGGGGACTGTTTTTGAGATGTAGGACCTCACAACTTGATATTTCAAAAAGCTAAGTTCATAAAATAACTGAAGGGAATTACTATAATCAAAACAAAAAAAATCAGGATACTGAGTTATACCTTAGATTTGAAACACAACACATCATTTTCAGCATAATTTTTTTTTCTTTATTTTCAGTCAATCACTATAAATTATAATAATGAGTATGAACAGTAAACCTAGTTAGCAAACTTCCTCAGGAGCTTGTGTGGAACTGAGGACAGAGAAAAATAGTAAAATGTAGGCTGTTTTTTGTTCTGGAATTAATCCCTTCTAGAGGTTAGCAGGAACAAAATGAATCTAAGGGAAATGGAATCCTAAATTAAAAATGGAGTTTAAGATGTTAGCAATCACCAATCATGTAAGACAGACAGTCATATATGTATTGTTGCAATACAAGCATATATGGATAATATTAAGTACGGCAATCATGAAGAGATACCGAGCCTTTTTCTTCCTGAGGGCCAAACAGAAGTTTCACATACCTTCAGCTGAAGTTGCCTATAACATCATCCAAGAATGATTAAGAAACCTCTAATCTTTATCACACTTACATAGTTCCTAGGTCCTCTTCGATCTCACCACAACAGCAGTAGGCTTGTGGGTTGAGGCTGGGGCAAGAACTGATCTTGATCTCGATCTGAGGACAAATACATACTGCTTCTTCCCTTGAAAGGTAGTGCAATACCTCAATTTATTTGCTGCTCTTCACACTCACTCCCCACCATAGTTGTTGTGGACAGGGAGAAGGGTCTACCCCTGCAATAAGAAGCTCTTCACTGGGAAATCTTGGTCCGTTCAGCTGCAGAGCAATTCTGTGGCTCCAAGGTGTTATTGGGTGGGGGAACCGTGGTGTGTGGACAACAGCTGATCCCCTGGAGTTCATTAAGTCATGAGCCCAGTAACTTGTTCCTTAAGGAAATAAACTCAGTGCCCCTGGGAGTGAGGGCAGGAGAAACTTCTACTGAAATGACCAGATGTGTTCAGCCTGCCTTTCTTTTTTCCATTAGATGGTGTAGAAGGCTGGTGCGGTGGCTGAGCAGGTGTTATACCAAGGCCAAGCTAAAACACTAAGCTTTACTAGTGGCATGGGCTCCATTTTGCCTCTAGAAAGTTCTTTCTGAGCAGCAGCAGGGTCTGTCCCTTGACCTTCAGAACAGGACCCAGCTCCAGAAAAAACAAAAATCCCTGTAAATAATCTCTATCATTTTGCCAGCTGCTCTCAGCACTTAATCTGTCTCCTAAAACTGAAAAATTACAATTGCACCTGATGTTCCATCCTTTCAGGTCAGCTCTCACTCAGGATGTCGATGTGCTTTTCTTGGCTTGGATTGGCTTTAGTGTTCATTTGTTCATTGGAGAAGCTCATTTCACTTAAACTGCTATGAAGTGTCCATTCCTGCAGTCAGCTTCCCTGCACAGTTCCCGTTCAAAACAATGGGAAGTCTGCAGGTGAATTAATGGCAGTGCAGATTTCTGGCTCTAGCAGATTAGAAACCATTAATTGCTAAAAATAAGGGCTTCTACTCAGTTCTTCCTGAAATTATAAAGGGAAACTTTTGGGGGGGCACTGTGTGCTTGTGTGTGTGTATTTTCAAAGGAGTGACTGCTGTGAGAGCCATCCAACTGTGCAGTATTGCTACCTACCTACCCACTACTTTTCATTAAGGGGATTTCCCACACTGCAAAGTTTAGAAATGGAGTATAAATGAAGATGATGAAATGCCAGTTGTATCCAAGTTTCCTAAATGTCTACTAGCACAACTTGTATGGACATTTTTCTCCACGTTATATTAAGGTCACGTACACAGCATAGCTAAATAATTGCTTCTACATCCACTTGTCTGGTGAAATTCAGCTTTTCACCCATTAAAATCCTCCTTGCCTTCCTGCCTGAAGTATGATGTGAAGCTGCACAAAATCGTTTGTTTAAAATATGAAGTAAAATCCTGTCCTGGCAACGTCATGATCTGAAGGATGGTCATTGCCCATTAAGAAAGTCTTCTCGTTCCCGTGGCTCTCACACTGTTGATAGAGCCTTTCCCAGGAGTAAAGCTATATCAGGAGGTAGGGCTGCAGCTCTACGTTCTTCCAACCTGATGTTTATTAGTTTCGCTTCTTGACTTCTACTAAAGGAGGCATTTTAATGCCCTGCTAAAGACAAAACAAGCAGTCAGGCTTCTCTGTTCTGGCCTACCTTCGACTACGATAGGATTCATTAGTAAAGTCCACACAACGCTTGATGGCACGTCCTGGGGCCCGTGGGTGGTTCAGATCTATCCAAAAACTATAATTGTGCCTGGTCAAACTTAACACATCCATGCATGTTTGTTTCAGAGACAATGCATGCATAATCATTGCCTGTATGGACACAGGACTATGCTTTCTCTGGCGTACTGTCTGCAAATCAGAGTGCTGAAAAAAGGATGAATGAAGCTGACATGTAATAGAAACATGGAGCACACACTTGCTGGGGAATTACTGAGGCAGGATGGGAAGGATGGGGGAAATAGAATTTCCACTTTGCTTCTTGCTTTGTACTAAAGACGCTCACAATCTTCAGCAAAATCAGTTCAGAAGTTCAGAAAAATCAAAAAGGGAAAAAACGTTCAGTGTTCTTTTTAGTGCTCTTTTTTCTTTTCTCTTACACTTTTTAAACTTTCTTCCCCAATCTACAGAGATACGTTAAGCTCTCTGAAATGATTCAGATGCAGATAGCCATCTCTAGGCCCTACAATATGTGAACACCTCTGAGGAGCCTTATTTAAAGTGCATGCAGAAGAAAGGGTTATTTTTACTATGACTGCGTGTATTTTTCATTATCACCTTTTTACTTAGATGGCATTGATTGAACAGGACAGGTTCTTTGTTAAGAAAGAGTAAAGTCCACAGCATCTTTGTCCTGTAAAATTTATACACGTTTAATTATAGAGATGCATTAATCCAATCAGATAAGTACCCTTTCTTCTTAAGACAGCTTATATGTATTTCCTATTTAAAATCTTTTTCCCTTCTTAACCCTCTGATCAGTCCTTGTGTACAAGGGAAGAGGTTTTTCTTGCAAGGCTTATTTGAACTTACTTTCCATGTATGATATACATTATTCACATAATGTAAAAGACTACCTGAACTGAACCAACATCCTTGAGATGGAAGTGATGAAATGCAGCTGCTTACAGTGTGCTTTATGTAAAAATAAGAAAGCAGACAATAGGGCTGAATATTATGCAAAGAATACTGCACCACATTTTTTAAAAACTAATGTCAGAACCATACCTCTAAAACATATGCAAGCTCAAGCAAACAAGATCTGGAGCATTCCTACAGATTTTATTGTACCTTAGATTAGTTTCTGGGAGAATGATATCTATCCATTGGTGGCCCAATCTGCCCTCCATTGAAATCAATGTAAACGCTCCCATCGACATCAATGTAAATGCTCCCATTGACTTTGTTAAGAGCTGGATCTGACTTACTGTTCATTTGCCATTGCAGAAAGGCTTATTACAATGGGATGTTCATACAGTGACACACAGTTACTTGCTGATATGTGAGAGGGATCAACTTAGCTCAGTACTTTTTGGATGCATTCAACAGCTTTTCAGATCTCTTTCTATAGACAAACTTCAATGCATACCAGACAGTTTACTAGATTACTGTGGGGAAATAATATGTTTACACAAGAGTAGCTTCCAGGACAGACTTTCTTATGTAGACAGCGTGATCAGAAACTGTTCCTTCTCAGAACTTGAGTCAGAGCTATTTTCCACTTCAAGACACCAGGGTGTTGCTTCACCTTGGGACCTGACTTGTGAGACCTGATCCATAACCATGGAAGGCCTGAGATTAGGCTCCATAACTCTTGTTTTGGGTGAGGAAGAGTCATTGTGCATGTGGACATGAAGCCTGTGAACTTTTGCATGTGAACATTTAACACGTTATTAAGCTGGTTGGACTGCACCATGACAGCTTTGCTAACAGTCAGAACATGGGGATGGAAGAGCAAGATACCCTGTTTATTGTCCATAGCAGCCATTTATAATGTGACACAAGGACCAGTGCCAAAACCTTTAAGAACACAGTATGTGCTGTTGTTCTGCTTGCCCACATCCTTGAGGACCAACTCGGACCGCAGTGAATTCATGAAGTATTCAATATACCTTTCAAGAGGGGCTCAGGCTCATGAAAGATCAGACACAGCATTTAGTGGTGCTCTCTTAAGAATATTTTTTGCCCTCATCAGCTTGTCTTTTTTCTATTTGGCAAATACAGTTTTTTATCACCCACATTTTAAAATGAATTCATATTAATCTCATTATTTTTAACCAGGACTCCAATTTACTGTATGTAGTTCCTTACGTCAAAATCACTTTGTCAGTGTGTTAATATTAGCAGATTCCAGGCAGGACAGCTCTAGAAGAATGTTTGCTGGTCATCTGCATCGGAAAAGCTGGGATAAAATTGTTTAATGTAGTTTGATAAGTCCTACAAAAACCTGCTGTTTATCTCCATAAAATATGTTCTTTTTGTGAACTGTGTTTGCTGCTGTGGCTAATGGGAATCACTGAGAAGTCATCTGCATTGTAACTATTTTAGCCCTAGTAGAGGAGGTTAGAGATATTAAGCATTGTAAAAATGCTATGGAATGATACTTGCACTCTTATTTCCTTAATTGGGCTTCTAATGATGAAATTTGGAAAGAGCATGACCTTGTGGTGCCTTAATTATCTTTAGTATTAGTTCTGAATCTCAAATTTCTGGCCTTCAAAAATAGTGAGGTATCCATTATTATCCCAACTTCAGTCTCTGGAAGTGTAGATGCCTCTGAAAATGAGAAAAGCTGGAAGAATGCTATCAAGGAAGTTGAAGCAGAGGACCTCCTGATACTTGTTTCCAGCACAGAACTTAGCCAGAAAACGTGTATTTGCTCAATTTCTTATAACCCTTTCCCTAGGTATACTTTACTAAGAAAGATCGACTACTGGCAGAGGCCTTGTTTTGACTCCAGAAGTCCTTCTCATGCTCTTGTAAAACTACCAAGATCAAGTCTGCCAACATTTAAAATTCAGAAACCTGTAATTTTGGTGGATTTGTTTGATTCTGCTTCCCTTCAATGCCTGGGGAGAACCCCTTGCCCTGGTCCCATGGGACAGAGGACCTTTTTCACTCCAAGGAGACCCAGGAGGGCTCCTGCAGCTTCCCTGGTCTACGGCAATGCCAGGGAGTGGATTACCATACCTAGGGATCCTGACAAATCTTGGGGCTTGAGCCAAGCCAACAAAAACGGGCATCAGTCAAGTTTAAAGTATCTACATCTGAGGTAACTACCCCAATATCTCTATTAAGGACAGGGATAGTCACTTTTAAAACATGATTCCTCTGACCTATTTTAGGTACCTAAAATGGGCTGAGATGGTTATTCCAAGCCTCTACATTGCTTACTAAATTTGGTCAGGCAAACTACAGGCCAATCGTCTCCAGAGTAGAGGAGGAGTCTATACGGAAGGGACATACCTTGCTAGCTTCGATGCACTTTCTCCATACAGCCAAAAGAGGTTTGAGGACCACATTGGTTGCATACTGGTAACCCACTGGTTTGAGCAGGAGGATGGGCAGAGCTATGGTGGTAAGCCCTGCAGGTGAGCGAGCTGTTCTCTATGTTATCAGACTCTACTCTTCAGTAAGGAGAAAGACAGAAAAAGCAAAAGGGTTGTAGACAACTTCTAAAAGCAGTAGTCTACTGGGAAAAAAGCAAGAGAGTGGTTTTAAGCCAAGTCAAGTTTGGGGACGTATGAAGAGAAGTCGCCAGACTGGGACCAAACTGCAGGTCTGGTGGGACAGAGCACCACTTCAGCATCCGTTACTGTAGCCAGATAAAGACTGAAAAAATAAAATGGTTAACAATAGAGAAAAGTTACTTTCCTGGGGTAGAAACAGTAGAAGGAAAATGTGACAAATACTGTTGAGCCAATCTTTTTTTGGTGAAGATAGCAGTTGCCACACATACGTACTGCACGCATTTGGCAACAGATAAGCCAGATTCATCTAGCAGCTGCCAAATATCACTTTAACTGGAGCTACAAAAAGTACTGAGAGATTAGCTTCAGGCATTGCTGCACATGTGAGGTAGGCTGTGTATGAAAACCCAGAGGGGCAATTATTTACCTTTCTTTCACAGCATTTTCCCCTTTTTGAGACCTGCATTACTTTGTTTTCAGCTGAAGGAAAAAAGAAGCATCTTCCACGAGGCATGCTTTTTGCTCTGTGTGCTGTCACGTTCCCATGTGTGAAGACATATTATCTATTTAGTAGTCCCAACTGTAACACCTGCTGCCACCCAGACAGTATCAAGGGGACTAGCAACACTAAATTGCTCTCTCTTCATTGCTGTGGTTGTTAGGTATATTCATATGTCTAATTATTGATTTATAAACACAAAGAATTTCTCTGAAGAAAGATACCTTGTTCCATGCAAATATCAGTAATTTAGCTATCCTGCCTGTAAGGGTATGGAGTATTAAGGCTAGCCCTGAGACACTGACAATTAAACCCATATCTTCATCTGTCTCCTGTAAATCTTTTTTTAAGTTTTAGCTACAAAGAGACGATTAGGTATCAGTGCTTATGGGGTGTGAGTGCTTTTTTTTCCCTTTTCAGTTTTCAAAAAGCATAATAAGAAAGCACTTGAAAGGCCCAAAAAAAGAGGCCTGGTGTAACAGGGACATGTGTCACAGGTGGAACAGCATAACCGCAGGGAAACTCAGCAATACCAAGGCAAAAGCAGTAGGATGCACCGAGGTACCTAAACTCAGTGATATCCCAAGGAATGACATAGGTGCATGCTTATGCTAAGGCTGAATTTAGCAATAGCACAGCCCTATCCAGTAAGGAGTGGAAAGGCGTGGCTGGAAAGCCATCTTTGTGAGTTTATAATTTGGGGACTGAGAACCATCCTCTTGCTGAGCTAAAAGTACTCTGAGCCACTACAACACCGGGAGCCCAGAGAGACAGGCTTCCACCCGATCTGTCAGTGCTGAGTTTTGTACATCTAGAAACATACGCGGTCATCCCAGAATTGCTTGGACTGATTTAATCGCCCAGTGAAATAGCCAGGTGTCAAATAAAGACTGTCAAATCATAGGCACACAACTGGGATCTCAGTCAGGTGCTGACCCCTGTTACCAAGTCATGAGGCTGCAGTTAGAGCCTGTGAAGTTGATAGCAAGGGTAAATTAGCAGTCTCAGATCCTAGTCGAGTTAAAAGCGGCCGGTTCTAGCCTGATTAAACATGCAATGTCACAACAGCCAGTGTGATGACACAGAATGTAAATCAGGGTAAAAAAAAATCTGTAAAAGGCCAATCCTTTTCCTATTCTTATTTCTGTTTTCTGATTCGTATATACTGCTTATTGTAGCATTTAACATGTAAAAAGCCCACCGTTATTATATCCTTAATTTTTTTAAATAGTATATACAATAGCAATGACATTGCTAGCTATAATATTTATTACATTTTAGATGATGCCAGTCTTGTTCAGCTATTGTCAGCATTATACCCCACAAATTCAAACCTCCTGATTGCCTTGGGGACATCTTTTTACCTTCATCCTTACAATTGTGTGCTGCATTTCTACAGTGCTTATGCTCGAGATTTCTCAGGCTTTTTAAGTGGAGTTTCCTCCATATTTTACATTCTTATTTATTCCCTCTGTTCTTTCTAGCACAGTAGTGGTCATCTCGGAGGATAATGAAGATTTGCCTCAAACACGATGTTAGTTCAGAAAAAGATCATTAATGGGAGATGCTAGAGAGAGTTACAGACAACTAAGCAAAGTTTTCCACAAAAGTTTATATATCAACATCCAGAGTTTGTTCAGGAATTTTTCAAATTCATTTTAATTTTGTTTAACTTCTCTTAATGTCACCCCAGATGAGACCCATGTGATCCACACATCCTCCTTTCTTCCTCTCTTCTTATTCATCATCATGACAATAACAATTTCTCTTTCATACGGGTTTAGAGGAAAAACAGCTTGATTCACTTTTGCGTGGGTGAAGGGAAAGACAAGTCAGAGATGAGTTTTGCACTGGGCCATGAGTTCTGAGGGAGGTCTGCAGTTTCCGCTACTTTTTGTCACCACGATGTGAAACCTGAAGTTTTGATGTGGCTTCCGTGAAGATTGTGCGTCTTCTTCTCCACATTTCCTCCTTCTCTCCGGCAGTTTCATGGTTTCAGAGCCACAGAGATATCATGACAGGTCATGGCTGTGTAGAGGGAGGTGATCTCGTAGGCAGAGAGGCAGAGATCTCATATCACACTGAGAGGTTTAAATATCAAGATGGAGACCTTGAAGTGGATAAATGTGGCAATTTGCTTCGCTAAGCAGACATTCTGCCGTGTTTTCCCCCATGTGGAGTTTTTTCAGGCTATACGGCTTAATTTCTAGGTCTGAGTTGCAGTAATGCAGCCTGGAGGTCACTAATGCAGGGATAACTGTATGGTATGATTACTGTGCAGATTGCCACATAGCTATGATTCCAAGGGAAAGGAGGGAACAACACGGCTATTTGGACATATAGCAGTGTCAGAGAATCAAAAGGGATCTGAAAGCTACAGATGGTTTTCCCTAGATATTTATGTTCCAGCTTGAAGGAACAGTTTATTTAGAAATAACTGATTGTCTTAAACTCTTTTACTTACCATTATGATAAGGAGCACCTGCAGCTATTCTCCTAGAATATAAAAAAAATATTTGTCCTCCTTTCTTAAATTTTATTTTTTGTACATTTTTCAGAATTTTCTGTGCAATTTATTTTTGCTTTTCTCCTCTAGCAGGTACACGTTCTCATGTTAATTGTGTAGGCCTTAGATACAAACCAGTATGAGGAAGCAAATATTTCCTCTGTTTGTTTTCCAGCTGGAAAACATGATTCCCCAAACCATAAACATTACTGAGAAGTTTCAGTCAGTTATAATATTAAAGCTATATTTTAAAGACCTTTACGGCCATGACAACGATTGGACTGCATTCCAAAGTTGACAACATCCTTTCATAATTTGCTTTCAAGAAGTTAAGCACAGTAAGATTTGTAAAACCTATTCTTCTGAAGATTTACAGGAGGGGGACACCAAATGTCTGAGAGAGACAATAATCTTCCACATGACCTAACATCCTGTAGCTGTTTATTTTTGAGAGGTGCAAAGAAGGGGGAAATTTATTAATTGATTGTAAGAATGCAGTGAGGATATGTATAACTTGTAGAGTCCCATTCAGTGCAGCTGGGAGTCTTGATCAGGATGTTTTGACTCATTACTCTGGGCCTTCATCAGCTGATGGAACTAATTTTTTTTTTTCATCAGCTGATTAAGATTCAAGATAATGAGTCGAAACATGCCAGAAGTAATTCCCTTCAGGACTAGAGACAGGATGTTAACTTCCACGCACATGCACACAGAAGAAACCAGAGAAGCATAGTCTCCTCAGGTTCATTTAACTGGTAAAAAAAGTGAAAGTTTTACAGGTGCCTAAGAAATAAAAACCAGCCCCAAACTAGAGGATTGAGAAGACTGTCATGTTTCTAGCAGAATAGGAGAGGAGACAAGACAAGACAGGTAAAGGAGCAATAGCAAATTACAGACAGAGGGGAATTATTGCATGTGGGTCGACAAAGAACCTAGGGAAACATAAATTCCAAGTATTTTGGGCTTATTACTAAAGCAACAAATATTCTTCAGAATGCTTTTGATCTTTTTTTCCCCGCCTTGAAGTAAATGTATGTAAGCTTAAAGCCATAGAAGTTTTTTGCAGCGACTTCTTTGACTTCCTTTGAAAGTTTACCGTGCTGCTAAGCATTGACTTTGACAAAGGAGATCTTTCCATTAGGTTTGAAAACCTTTGCTGTCGATATACACAAATGCCGCTACATGTTTTCTTTTGGGAAACATTTTAAATATTTCCTTCCTATATTATTTAATGTGCAATGTGAATGGGGGGGAGGGGATGTTTGTTTGTTTGTTTGGCAGGGCTGCGGTTTTTAAGCTGAACAGTGGGAGGGAAGGGAGAGAGGAACAGACAAGCAGAACTTGTGCTGGGGTTGTAGTCTGACCAACAGTTCAGTGCTCAGTTACAGTTAATGGGGTGAAAAGCTGTGATAAGGCGTGTGATCGGAATAGTTAATGTACTATTCCTACAGCTAGCCAAATTCAGGGCTTCCTAAATGTGGTTTATTATTCCAGAAGTTGAAAAAGGAGTAGTCTCACGATATGAGCCAAGCTTTTTTAACCTATCCACAGAAATGTCAGTATTATTTTAGCAAGTGATTCATAATATCTGTAATACAAAATCTTGTATTTTGTATATTGCATTTTATATAGTAACTGGCAAATTATAGTATAGCATAAACTGAAAGTTAATGATTTGTACTGCGTATCATGGCTGTGATCCCAGCATCTTCAAACCACAAGGACTGGAAGTATGTAGCAATTTTAAATGCAAGCCTCTGTTACCAGAAAAGAGGCTGAACTCTTACATGTATGATTAAGGATCACTTCTCCCTGCAGTACGCAGCTGATCTTCGTGTTTCTAAAATAATCTTCTTGCTGGAACACTTTGTTACAATTGCATACAAGGTTTTGGAAAAAGGAAAAGTGCTGCAGAGCTAAAAACGTTTATTTTTTGCTTCCCTCCCCACAGATATATCTATCCTGTAACAATTTCTAAACTGTCAGCTTCTGCAGACACTATCAGTAGGTGTATTAGAGAGCAGGAACTACTACTATTGTGCAATTTACAATGCGCAATTGAAGCAGAGCAATTGTCATACAATCTATAAAGACCTACTCATAAACGTCTTCAAAGAGGGTCTTAATTGCTGCATGATTTACTACATGGAGAATACCTTCTCTTTTGTGTTTGGAAGTATTTTGCTGCAGGAGAAACCTTTTTAGCCAGGCTTTTATAGGCCAGTCTTTGCGTTGGTAGCATGCATTTACTAGCTGTATAATTGGTGGCACAGTTCTTCTATCATAAACATTGTTATCAGTTAATTAAACTTGAAATGGAGCTTTGTTCCACAACATGTTTTGTCAGATTGTTTTCCTTATTTATTTATCATCATAAAATTTTATTTTATGACTGGCAGCTTCTCAGCCCTCCAATAATAATATAAATCAAAACAAGATTTTAGTCTTCATGCAATTTCCTTTTGGTCTCAAAATATGAAACCAGATGTTTTTGGCATGCTAAAGATGCTTTTCATCTTTTTTTAGATTCTTTCAATGCAGTCAAAGTAAATGCATTTTTAAAACCAACTTATGAAAGTTAAATTTCCTTTGTTCGCCTGGGTGTAGTCTGGTTTGCATTGATGCAGCAGCAATGAGAGACCTTCCAGATAACACACAGAATGCCATTGAAGAATTACACATGTGTGTCTCAAACCTCAGACAGCAACAGGAATTGTATTAATAGCAGATCAGTAGATTTATATTATAATTTAAAACATTATGAACTCTTTTTTTTTTTTTTTGTGTCTAAGGGGTTTAGCAAGCATCTAAAGGAAGATTGTACTACAGGACAACTGTGTATCCTGCAGTCTGTGTACAGTAAGTGGCTAACCTACAATATTTGTTCACATATCTAGCAGCCTTTTTCTGAGTTGAAACAGATTTATTTTTTTTTTTATGATGCCCTAACGAATTGTCATCAGTATTTCCTTTAAGCAGTGAATCCTTTTTCAGCAGACATTAGATCTGGGCCTAAGGCTATTACTAAAAGACCTAAACATTCCCAGGTGGGCCCCTCTTCAATAATAACAGCAGCCTTGAAGGGATTTACTGATACTGTAAAGAATAAGAAGTAATAAACAGGAACTGGAGCAAAGTGGGACAGTTGTTATGAACATTTGCATGCCAGTCCTCCGAACCCTCTGTCCTATCAAAATAATTCTGGTTTCTAACCCCTGAAAGCAAGCGGAAAGGCTTCGGCATGCTTGTGCATGGTGGTGTGTTCTGGGGGGGGGGTTTGTCTGCTTTACAAGCTGGGACTGCAGACGGGCTTCTCTGCATCAGCCTCCGCCTCTGAACTCGGTGTAAGAACTAAGCAGACATTTGCCATTAACCCTGCTCTGCTCTCAGGCGTTAGAGAAATCGTAAGTTTTATGGTGAGACTAAACATTGTCAGCCCCTCAAAACTGTAAGTGAATCTGAGTACTGCACAAATTACAGAAGAGATGCACATTTGCCTGGTTGTGGCATCTGTTAAATCTCTGAGCCTTGTTTATTCAGGAAAAATAAGTTGTGGAAGAGATATGTTACTGAAAAAGAAAAAAAAGAAGCCTGCAAAATGAAATTAAAATAAATGTTATCACTCCAGCTGGTCACTTTATTTACTTGTTCAGATTTTGTTTTCATTTTTGGTGAACTTACTTAAACTTTTTTTCGCATTTCTCCTGCCTTTTGGAATCAAATGAGTACCTGTAAAAAGACACATGTATGAAATTTACTGCATAGGAAATTTACTGCAGAAGTTTACTGCATAAATGTGGTGCTTTTACTAGTCTGAAAGTACATCTGACTCCTTACTTCAGTGTTTTCCCTGTTTGTATGTTTGAATGGTACAAGAAAATTAGGAGCTAGATCTAAAGTAAAAGAGGTTGAGCTTCCATATAAGACCTATCCAGAGGAGAAAAGACCAATGTGCAAGTGTTGGGGTGGAGGGTGGAGAAGATTTGGTCAGGAGGGAATCCAAAGCTGTCTGGGAGGAATATTTTTTGAAACTGGGGAGGGAATAATAATCATATTTTTAGGTGTTCAGTTCCTCAAGATTGGAGATGAAAGGTCCCAGTGACCAAACCAAAGCAAAAGCTCAGAAATGCAGCTGGCTGGGAGCGGGTTAATTAACAGGAATAAAATAAGGAGAAGTGGAAGAGAAGGTAAATGTGGACAGACTGGCAGTTTTCTAAGAGCTTTGGTTTTCAGTGTTTTTGTACAAAGGATGACATTTAAATAAAACAGTGTTTAGTGACTCTCACTTCTCTTGTGCAGAACTACACAACCCCTCCTCTTCTCCCCTGTCAGTTGTATGGCCGCTGAGTTGTTATTTACTTAGAAAAGTGCTTGTGAGGAAGAAATTGGGAAGAGGCATAACTGTTTGGGGGAGTTTTACTTAAACCTCTTTATGAATGCAAGCTTGGATGATTTCATAACATGAATACTGTACAGGTAGTAGGTACTTACTGGCTTCTGGGTTTTCTTCGCAATGAAGGAATGCATCCATAGGAATCTCTGGAAACGAGAAACACATAACTACCTACCTCTTTATGAAGCTTCAGCCATTTTTCCATGGACCACAGGCCAGGACCAGATCATCTATGACCCTTAGAGCAGGTGAAAATACTTTCTTGTTTGCTTTTTTGTTTCCCTCAAAAAAAGTAACTGCATTAGATATCATCTGTGTGATTGTAAATGATGAGAGGCAGCTTCACTGGCCATTAAACTTCAAATCTTTTATCCATCTTTCCTCTCCCCACTTCTTTGTTGCCCTATACAAGTTCCACTATTGAACCAAAGGAGCCACCGGTGTGCAAACAGGTTGCAGATATGTGAAGTTCTTCCTTTCCCATGTTAAAATGGGAGGATATTTGGATATATAGGATATCTTCTAAGGGCTCTCATAATGGCCTTTTTTCAAGCTAATCGTGGTGTATGAAATAAGAAGCAAGGAGTGTTGCTTACATCACCAAGCTGTATGGCTTTACTTGTGGAGTGGTTATCTTCTGCTTCATTTTGCAAGATGGTGTTTCTCAGTCCTTTCCTTGTCCCCCCAAACGCACTGCAACACCCCGTTTAACTCTATGCTTTCTCTAGGCTAGTGAATGACATTCTAATTTGACCCTATATTTTAATATGCAGATATAATCAAGTACAACCTTGGTTTTGGTCATCAGTGTAAAGAAATTCCTATAGGGAATATTTGCATGCATTAGAGACATTGAATGGCTGCAAAACCTCAGAAAGAGTTTGCTTAGTTTATGAAATGTTCCATTAAACTCTTGCTAAATACACACTCCTGAGATTTGACAATAACCACCTTCATTCGTCATAATAAACACACAAACTTTCCACTTGGAGTATCAAATCTGATTTTTTTAATAAGAAACACCTATGTTTATCACAGTTTTCTGAATGCATTGCTCAGATATCAGACTAGATTCATAATGTTTTGATATTGTCCAGAAGATGTATGTTTTCTTTCTGTAGTCATTTTTTTTCCATTTTGCAAAAGTCAAATAAGACTTAACAAATACCTCCTGCCTTGTTGTGGTAGGTCAGATACCTGTGTTATATAAATCTTTATGCTGAGAGTTTATGACATTTTAAACTTAGAGCTTCATTCAACTTGATGATTTTGGCAGCAGCCAATTATGACATTAAACAGTTCACAGAACTTAACCTAAGACCTAAAATTATATAATTTTTGTAATGACTGATTTGCACCTCTCCCAGTTCATTTAGAGCAATTCAGTTCAAAAGTCTTACCCTTCTTAATTACTCCCTTTTAATTTGAAGCTCCAATGTCTCTATTTCTCTACTGTATCTGCCCATTAAAAATTATCAATAAAAAAAATTTTCCAGGCTTACAGGAGCTATATGATTGTCCATATACATGCTATTGGAACAAAAAGAAAGGAAAATTGTTGCTGTTACTACAGAGGCCAAAGACTGAAAAACATTTTTTGGACTTTATTATATTATTTAAAAGTGCGATGACAGAGTTACTGAGAATGCACAATTTCAATATGAGAACTGTGAGATTTCAGCAGATAAAAGATGGAGTTTGATGCTGCATACCTCAATAATAAAAACCTGAACACTGGATGGTGCTTAAGCTTTTCCTCAAGGTAGAATATCCTCCCTGTTTTCCTCTGTCCTTCTGGAGACTCAGGGGCTCTAAAAAGCTCTGTTGGACAAGCAGGTGAGCTGAAAAGAGCAGAGTTTTACAGGTTGCTCCGAGTAGATCATCATGTCTGAAGCGTCCCTGACAAAAGTAAATGGGAGAGGAAGTTCTGGGTGGGAAACTAAATAAATGAAGGAAAATTTTCTGAAACCACAGGAATAGTGAAACAGAAGCTAAAAGGTTTGTTTGAAATTGGGAGGTAAGGAGGAGAGTTGGAAAGACCAAGCCACAGAAGAAATGGGGGCAAGGCAAGACGTACAGTTCCATGAAACTTGGAGCAGCAGCACAAGATGAAGAGAGAAAAAGAGGTACGTCCCAAATTAGAAGTCACAGCAGCCAGAAAAGACTTCTGTGTACCACTACAGATTTACCTAACCCTCTCTTCTGAAGCTTAAATTCACACACACCCCCCTTTTCTGAATAGTGCCCATTCAGATTCTGCCAAAATAGATGCAGTTATTTCCAGTAATCAGGTTTTAAAACCAGCTTCACCCTAAACAGTTTATATGGCAATGTATAGCTTTGTTATAAAATAAGCTGCACGGAAAAGAAGACATAGAGGTAGCTTGTTAACAATGTAGAAGGAGTTGTTATAATGTTTTGCATTCTGAGGTAACAACTTTATAGTACTTGCTTTTCACATGTGCTTCAATACGATTTGAAACCTGGTTTGAACATCTGCAGCTCACAGTTTGGCAGATCCTGGGTAAAATATATTGCATCTTGTTTAAAATAATGCAGTGTCTCGAGTACCTGGGAGGCATACTGAGGAGAGAGAAAACCCCCCTTGTTAAATATTTACCACTTGAGTCCTGAACATCTGCAATTAGCTAAGAATGGTGATGTCAGTGGACACTTCCCAAGGTTAGCTGCCTCAATATTTGTACAGATCTAATCTGAAGTCCTTTTCTTGAGAAGAGGAACACATCCAAACTCAACAAATTGTCATTGACAAATGACCACAGTAGTCTAAGGATAAAAGAAGGGCAAGTATTCAAGAGAGAAAGAGAACATGAACATGAACATTAACAGAATAAACCTGACCTATTTAGTGTGTTTAACCCTCTGTGATTTCTTGGACTTGGATTATTTATTAGCACATACAACTCAGGATTTGGGGATAATTCCCACAATTTAGACACCAAACAGCTGCAATTTAACTGCAGGTGGGGTTTTTTTTTAGTTGTTTGTGGATTAGGTGGGGGTTTTTTCCCCTGAATGGGTGAGGAAGACTCTCTGTGCACATTAAGATGCAGTATGAGGATTGGGTGCTTTCCAGGTGGCGTGCCACTCTGTGTTAAATGGCTCAATTAGCCAGTCTCTTTCTATTTTGGTTACATCAGTTTTGCCAACCGTTTGCTTTATTGTGGAAGGGACAATGCCAAACTGCCCCAGCCTCATGGCCCTTACTGCATCGCAGAGAGCCAGCACACATGAATACGAGGCGGGGGGGGGAAAACGGAGTTTTCGTCACCACCTGATGGCGAGAAGTTCAGCCTGGGAGCACGAGGCGTGTTGCCTCAACAAGAAGGGGCAACGTGGGGGCAAAGCAACGGGGGTGCCAGCCCCTACAAAACCAAACCTGGTTTTGAGATTTGGGTTTGTAATCGTTTCTAGCCAGAGCCCTTCATCCTAGTTGGGAAACTAGGAGAAGAAACCTAGTACATTTAAATTAGCTGATATTACGACACCGCTCATCCTCTAAGCCCAGCCCGTATGAACTACCGTGTTTAGTTGCCAGCAGAAGAAAATTACACCTCTGGTTTTTGATGGCAGTTAGCTGGTCAAGCAGCCACAGGCAGACAAGGACAAAAGAGAAATGTAGGTGGTGTACGGGGTGTCGACGTGTTTCAGATCTCAGAGCTCTAGAGTCCAAGCTTGCTGCGGTTACCACGTCTATTAAGGAACAGACAGAGGGAGGCTTTTTTTGTTTGGAGGCAAACTCATGGAGACCGTTGCCTGTTTCTGTAATTTGCAGAATCGTTCACAATATTAATAATGAAACAGTTTGGGCATTTTGGCAATCATTCAATATAGCCATTTTTTAACTTGTTAAACCTTCAATGCCTACCTTTTTTTAATGGGGTTATTTAAAAAAAATTAGACATAGTTTTAAAATTTTAATGTATTTAACGTGTTGAGGCAACTCCTGTTTAAATCTGCTTTCTGGAGTGAAATTGAACAAAACAGCAACAAAGAAACAAAAACAACAAAAAAAAGAAAAACATAAAAGAAAAAAGAAACATTTTGTTCCCTTCACTGTTTGTTTGTGGAAAACATCCTTTGCCAAACTCCTTAGAGAGTGTACTGAATACTAGTCATCAAAATGCATATATATATATATATATATCTTTATGTTATTAAAAGCATATATGCGTATAAAACAAAAGATTCGTATAAATCACTAATTTTGATCAAATTTTCAACCATTTGCTCCACAGTATTTCCCTATACCACCTATGAAAAGCTTGTGTCTCAGAATGTCATGCAGTATTTCTTCTCATATTAATATCGTGATTTTTGTCACTGTGCATAACTGTTCATAATATAAAGCTCCAAATTTTTAAATGTCAAAAGGGGTGATGATTTCATTAAGGACTGCACCAGACTGCCCATTGACTCTGTTGACAGAGCACCAAGTCTATAGAACCACGTATCTGTGGGATGAAATGCTGAAAAGAAGGCGGATTTAATTGTCTTTTTTTCAGTGTTGACTGTTTACTTTCTTTTCAGTGAAGCTCAGAGTAGTTAGCAGTCTATGTAAATATGCATTTATTCTTAAGGCTCATATTTTACACAGTTAAAAAAACCAATCAGTATCTACAGTATATTTAGTAGAAAGTAGTGTTATTGGACAGTAGCACTGTAAGTAACAATATCCAAGAATTTTTTCCCCAACTATCGATTTTTAAGAAAAAAAGAGGGAAATCCAGATATTGTGCTAGTGACAAAACAATATGCAGTTATTTGAGGGGGGAGGGTCCCTTTATTAGAAAGAAACGTACTTTAATTAGAAGAAATATGTTAATTTCAATAGCGTATTCTTCATATCTCTGCCCCCAAAAATCTTTGCACACACCTACATTCTTTTTATGGACAGTACAAAGGAGGATAATAGATGCCTATAAAAGTAACTAGTGAAATTCTGCATTAGGATAATCTGTCACCCATTTCCATTTTTTCTGAAGAAAGCAAGCATAATCAAAAGCCTAAATGACAAAGAGTTGACAGTAAGATTCTGTAGTAAATGATTCCAGAGTCGCTGGCCTGCGGAGATGCTGAAGAAGTCCCCAGCAGACCTGATTAATTCCAGTTTCTCCAGCTGCCAGGGGAGCAGAGGCTAAGCAGTTTCACAGAGAGGAGCCTATTACCACTACTAGGCTGAAATAGATCTAATCAACTCACAGCCGCTCAAAAGAAAACTTTACAGGTTTAGCTCACTAAGGCAGCGCTTTAAAATGATGACTACAAAGGATCATGGGAGTCTGAAAGCATTTAGTCTTTATTGCAGCTCAAGGAAATTTTCTGCTGTGGTTAGGCCATGCTAATTTACTGAACATGACAATGCCTCCCAGATTGTATGACATCATTTCAATAATGGCCCCGGTCCTCTTAGTTAAATATTTCTACTACTACTTTTTTAATTCTAAATACTTCATTTCTTGAAATACCGTCTAGCTTGGGATTAATTAGGCTTGCCGTTCCAAATCCATGGGCTAGCCTGCCTTATCATTCAGTTTGAATGATGATGCGGCGTAATTTGCCATGGCACTGACAGAAAAATATATTTATGTTAATTTTATTTATTATTTTTTATTTTCAGAGAAGGAACTCGAGAAGTACTCCGTACCTCAGCTGTAAATTTTATGCCCGTTGTGCACTCTCAAATATTTTAACGGGCTTCACATTTATATAGATCTGAATGATTTTAAGAACAAAAACTGCCAACAGATTGAGTGTTACTTATTTTGACTGACAACAATTATACATTCAAAACAAAAAACCTTCAGAACTTTTTTATTTCTTGTGTTCATTCTTTCATTTGTTGTTGGGTTTTTTTAAGTCCTCCAGTCCCCAGGGAGAATGTCAAAGCAAGGAAAATACACATGTAGTTTGTTAGATTAAGAAAATAATTCTGTCAACTCTTCCTCAGTATTCAATTGAAAAACCTTCCTTAACAGATAAAATCTGCTTTTTTAAAAACAATCAATATTTGGAAACTCCGAGCATAAGTAGTTGTATAATACAATACCCTAAAGATGTAGCGCAATCCGCACGATTTGCAAGGCAGTTCTTTAATGATGGCTAATACATTATTATTATTTGACCAGCCTCCCAAGCGATTTAAGGTAGAAGCACGCAGCAGAACAGCATTTGGAAAAAAAAAAAAACAAGTTACTTGTGACCTTGATGAGGAGGGAGAGACGGCGAAAAAGCAGCAGTGAATCAGGTTGTGGAGGCTGGTGTCCAGGACCAGGAGCTGAGGGGTTGCTGGAAGCTGCCACCGGCCTAAATACAGCTCGACTCCCCAGTCGCGGGGTTACCAGCTGCTCTGCGCGTGGTTGCTTTTGCGAAATCAGCTTGGCATTTGCAATTCGTGGCATAGCGGAAAAGTGCCGTGCGTTGGAAGTTGCTCTGTTCGCGTACGTTTTAGTGTGGGGCTAAAAGGCAACGGAGACTGAGCTCTCCCTACCCCAAGAACACAATGGGTGAGATTTAAGATCTCACAATGGCAAAGCTCCCTGGAAAAAAAATGAAAAGCTGGAAATAGAATGAAACTTTTCAGTCTTACAGCACTTATTCCGTACGAGAAACATATCCGAAGTATCTTTCAACCAGCATAAAAAATCAGACATTCATCTATCTACCAGGTCTTTTTTATTCCAAGCACAGAACTTTGGGGAGTTAACAAGGGAAAAAAAGAAATAGATTGCAACAACTCAGAGATCCTCTGCACAATGGATATATGAAGAGTCGACCAAAAATAAAGGGAGAGAGAAGGATTTATTCCACACAGAGTTTATTGCATATGTTTTAAAACTATTTTAATAAATTACAAGAAAAGTGCCATAAATGAGGGTAGGACGCAGGTTAGTGGCAGCAGCTTAAGTAATTTCTGGAATAGAAAAAAAACCCAAACCCTTCCTTTTTCACTCAGCCTTGTTCCCATGGCTTTTCTGGAAGAAGGTAGGGAAAAGTAAGTTGAACCACGCACTTTGGACACTGAAATGCAGTGGGAATGCAAGACAACACAAGGACCCATTTTGTCAGAGTCTAAGAAAGTTGAAATGAGAAATGTTGGAGTACCGCAAATACCAAAAGTTTAGCAGTATTTGGGGATATCTGTAATTTGGGGGTAGCAAAACAATTTAGTTAGGTAGGAGTGAGAACTGCAAGACTTTTAATGTCCACGACAGAGTCAGTTGACCTGGGTGGGTTGACTGTAAGAGCTGGAATGACCCAGAACCAACAACAGGGGAGACAAGGGAGGAAGAGACTTGGGATCTGCACTGAGCAAGAATTTCAAGCATTCAGCAACATCCCTGGTGAATGTTAAGACAGTGAGATGAAAATATTACCCAGCTGGGACAATCTGTTGGTACTTGAAGTTGCTGAGGTTGTGAGAGTGTTAAAGCAGTGGGGATAAGAGTTGGTATGGACAGTGAAGTTTCTCTATTTTCTTTATTCTACTTCTATCAAGAAACAGCTATAAATTGGGAATGCTACTAACTATCTTTTTTGCACTGCATGAATCCTTGCCTCTGGTTGATTCTTTTTTTTCTTACTTTGCTAATTTGAACTCCTCCTGTATTTTATGCGGGCCTTCTCTGAGAAGCATTCCTGTTGATGCTACAGTTTTAAGAAAATACTTTGAGAATTCATATTTTTGCTTCTGTTAGTGGCCTCTCAAAAATGCACATTGCTGAATTAGACTGCTGCCATAGTATTTCTCCTGGCTGGGGAGTCCTGTTGCTTCTCTTCTTACTGGAGAGCTGTAACTGGAGAGGGTCAATACTCTTCATGCAGCTCCTACTTGCACACTTTCAGGTAAAGATTAGTGTGTTTTGGACCACAACACTCCAAAGATTTCCATCTATTTCTAGCAATGCAGCTGTCATGCTCTTGCTTCCTGAGTTTTAAGGTCTGAGTCAAAGTTCATTAATGTCAACAGAAAGTTTCCCATTCATTTTAATGGCCTTTGATCAGGCTCCAGAGAGAACCATCACTGAAGGAGTTGTTGCTGGCATGGAGGAAATATGGGCAGGGGAGGCTGCCGCAGAGAACTACTTGTCTGAGAGCACCTCACGTCATCCCCTTTTCTACCAAAGCCCGTGAAACGTAAGGAGAAGCAGAAAAATATTAAAAATCTTTCAATTTGCTAAAGCTTCAGCTGATAACCAGTCAAGGTGCTGGAAAGGCAGCGGGTCCCCAGGGCTGGGGGCTCACCAGGACGGGGGGTGCTGTCAGGGCAGGACCTCACGGCCAAAAGCCATCCCACCCTTGGCCGTGCCAGCTCTGAGCTGGCCCTGACCCTAAAGGACAAACCCACGGGAGGAGGGATGCCCACGGTGTATACGCCGTGAAGCGACAACTTGTTTATTATGCATGTTGTGATGTTACTAATGTGTATCCAGTGTCTCCAATCAATGTCATACATAGCGCAATAGCTTGCGAAGCAATAGAGCTGTCAATGAAGGAAGTGGTAATGGACCACAATGGGAATTTTAATGCACAACAGGATCCATTACTGGAATGGTAATGGCCAGGATGAAGGTGGAACACCAAATGTCAAATACAAATAGATATGCGTGCGTGTGTGTGTGAGTGTGTATATACACACCTGTATGTATATAAGTTATAAATACTTGTGTGTCCATAATATATTTATACACATATATACACACACGCATATAGAACCTTAAAATACTGTGTGCATTGGTTTTTAAGGTATATGTTAATTTACCTTGGTCAGTGGATTTTTAGGTTTTGGGGTTTTTTTTCCTCTGGCAATATTATGATATCATCTGTGAATATGTAAATGAGCTATTACAAGCTGTGAAGATTCTGATGGGCTTCTAAGATTGGTCTGTCTGGATGTAGGAGAACAGGGGAAATGCTGATGGAGGGTAATGTAGGACAACAACATTTTTAAAATAAAGAAAACATGGCAAAGAAAATATCAAACAAAACGTGTTCTAAATGAAACATGGATGACTGATTCAAAGGTTCTGTTTTCTAATGTATATAATATATATTAGCAAATGTCTTGCTGCTGTTTTCTTTTAATGCCCCTTATGGAGGCATCCTACTGAGTATAATACAATAATATATCTACCCATCCATCTGTCAAGGTTCTTACACTGACACCCATGACTGTAGAATCAGAATACTAATATTTAATAGAAAATTGCACTTTTCCCACAGAATCACTCAAAACACCACAGAAAATAAAGTTTTCTATCATCCTCACAAATCCCATTTGAATTTATCCTTGTTCATTTCTTTTCTGTATGGTCCATTTTTGTATACTGATTTCACTCTATTTACTACATACGTTAAACATGTTTTCAAGCTGCTGTTACGAACACGTCCTTTTGGTACTAATTGCACATAATAAACACATTAGATCAGGTAACACTATATAGCCTTATTACCTTATGTTTGATTTTGACACAACTCATTACCCAAGACTAGCACAACAAAGAGTTAAGTGCTTAAAACATCATTCAGAAAATCCAGGTGCTGTGCAAAGTGTTACCAGACAATGTAAAGATTCTCCTTTCCCATGTAAGGCCCCAGAGCTGGGACTGACAACATGCAAAGGGCTTTCTGCACGAGCATTGCATCTCCGTACGGGTTTTGCGGTCTTTCTAGAAGCTGCAGAAAAAGGCCAAAACAGATACAAGAAGTAAATCTCAGGCCTGTTTTAAGAGGCACCCTCCACCAGTTAATGCTGTCTCACCAATGAAGCTCGAGCTAATACGCCAATTTGTGTCATTACAGATCATAAGCAATTTTCACAAGACTATGGGTGTTAATTCCTTTCTCCTGGTTCAGTCCCTCCTTGGGTAATTGTAGTCTGCCTGCTTAACTTCCCCTGCAGCTTCAGCTCTCTAATGTGCTCTTCTCTCCTGCTTATCCTCCAGCCTGTGCTGCTGAAAGCCGCCGGCTATCATGTGGCCTCACAATTTATCACATTGCTATCACCACCATATGCGTGGTTTAAACACAAGTATTGTGCATTGCAGCAAAGAATGTCACTTTTCTGATTCTCTCCGCTGCCACCAGGTGAAGGACTGCAAATTTTATCAATCTTATAAGGACTTGAGTGGGAAAATTCAGTACTTTACGTGGAATAGTAAAACACACTTAGGTGTTATGGACCTTAAAACCTTGTCCTTAAGAACGTGAAGTGTGGACTGTTCTCAAGTTAAGCTGAGGAATATTGTCAGGTTTTCAAAGAGGAAGAAAAGCTGATGAGGATCTGAGTACAATATGTACATTTAGAATTCATGGCATTGTTGAATTTGTGGTTTACTCTCAGTTTTTAGTTTCTGTTCACAGATTTCCACATTTCCCTGATTGAAATGGAGTATCACTACAAATGCTAGCTAGCTATCGCCACTTTTTTTTTTTCCATTTGTAAAAGCTGAGAGCAAGAAGAGTCAATTAAGAAAACATGATGCCTTGGAAAGGCTACTTAACATTGCAGAGCCCATCAGAAAAAGATTGTCTAGATCAAATACAGTTCTGTCTCTAGTAGAAAACTCAGAAGTCCATTCATTAGCCAGCTGAATATGCATAAATAGGAAAACCAGGAATTATCAGAGTCAGGAAAAAACCTCCCAATACCTAAAGCCAGACAGCAACAGAGGTCTCCAAGTAGCCTTTGTAGCCTTTGTTTCTTTTGTACCATAGAGAAGGAGGTGACATATGGCTCTGTCAAACTGCAGATCTGCTAATCACAACCCTGACAACCTCTGAACTTCATGGCACAGGAGGATGACAAGTTTGGTTGTTATAGGTAATCATATCGATATATATAGGATAGGCTTATCGCTCAGTCTTGCACAGAATAGAGCAATATAAAGTGAGTGTGTGACGCACCTTGAACAGATTCAAAGTAGTTAACTGATCTCACAAATATTGCTGTAAATGGTGTGTTTCTATCAAGGTCTCACAAAGATAAGCTGTGACCCTTTACTATTTAACAGCTTATCAACTACCAGGGAGAAAACACAAACTGGTGATTGACAAAGTTTGCAGATGACACAAAGATTGGAGGAGAGGCAAATGATGATAAGAGTACAGCATTATTCCTTAGAGAGATTAGAACCCCTTGGGAAACCGGACCCCAGCTCAAACAAAATACGGTTCACTGCTGCACCCCCGTGTGAAAAGGGAGGTTGGGTGTGCTTTTAGGATGGGGAATTCTGTTCTGAGAAGCAATGATGCTGAAAAAGACTTTGGGCTACAGTGGAGAATCACCAGATTGTAACTTTCCCACACAGCACTGGTTAGAAAGGCTAAGGTATGAAATCTGAATAAATAAGCAAGGAATTTAGAAAAGCAGAGGTTACATCACTTCTATTTGGCAATAAGGACAAGATCATTGCAAGCAATCGTTGACAAATCTGTGAGCGGTTTAAGTCTTCCATAGCCAAAATCAGACCTGTTTTGAGTAGACACAGAGATGTGACATGTTTCTATATACCTGAGTATCATCAGAAATTAAGTTTTCCTATGGCATTACTCAGGACTAGGAGTTTGGAGTGCACGCTCTGTGGAAATTCAGTGATACAGGTTTAAATGCACTGTTCTGGAGACCATGCCTGTTCCTCTGCTCATCCAGAACTCATTCTCCCAGGATCTTCTTAGATAATCAGTGCACAAGGAAGACAAAACCAGAAGTGAATTAATTTTAAGAATGCATACAGATACTCACATAATATTTGCACTATTTTCCCCTCTTTATTAAAAAAATCAGTGAACAACACTTCATCTCCTCGACTACAGCTAGACACTTAAGTTGCTTTGCAAAGATTCAGCAGGAATCATTCTATTTTTTTCAGGTATTAAGTGTCTATCACTTTGATATCTAAGCACCTACCTGAATATTACACTTCATAATATTGAAAGAACATAGAAATGTTGCAGCACAATCTGTCTGTATTTACTCTATGGCAGCTTAATCACTGATTAAATACTAGTAACAATATGAAGATTGACATATGAGCCACAGGAGAAAGAAAAGTTAACTGCACAAAGGTGAATCGCTGTAACTAAGAATTGTTTCTGTCCTGTTCAGAGCATGATCTTCAGCAAGGGAACCAGCTTTCTTTTTTGAGTTGTCCCCTTGAACTCCACAAAACTAATCAAGTGAGGAGGGTGAACCAATTTTTTATTAGCAGTACTTCTGCTGACAGCCAGGAAATCAGATACTGTCCTTTAAAGTATTACTTACTTTTAAAAATCAGAGTTCTGAATGGAAAAGGAAATGGTGCTTACCTACAGTTTGAAGGTTTAACTTTGACCATCCCTTGAGTTTACATAATTGTAAGGACGTGGGGTTTCCACGAACCCTTGCAAATTCTGTCAAAATAGCGCATACTTGGGCATTTGGACTGCGTCTTCCCACAGCTGCATGTCATAAACAAAGAAAGTTGTTTTCTCCAGAACACCCACTATTGAAATCTAATCAATGGATCTGACAGAGATCTAAAGGATTAAAATATGGAGTTATGATCCACTGTAGAAAAGAAAACAGAAAAAAACATTATTAATGTTAGGTTTACACTGTTTTCTATGGATAGAAAGCTGACAAAAATACAGGTTGGTCTCACCATCCCAGAATTGCTGTTGCAAGGAATTTCTGGCAAGCAGAAAGGACAGATAAGTATATAAATAAATGCGGAGTTTCAGGGAAATTATAGAACAGAATTAAGTTGTTCTGAAAATTAACCGATAATTTTCAACAGATCGAGTTCTTCTGTGATATACATTTAAGAATTAAACTTAAATTAGCTCTTTAAAGTGGCCGTGTGACTTTAATTATTCAAAATGTACACAAATTTAATGAGTTTTTAAATATTAAAACTATTCTCTATTGTCACTACTGTGAGCTCTTAATTTACAGAGCAATTAAGTCAGGACCCTCATTTATCAGTACATGTGCGTTTGTTGAAAACATAGTCAGTTTTTATTAATTGATGCTATAGAAATACTGAGGTAAAATTAATGTGTGTGCTTCAGAGGTCATGCTGGCGATAGTAGGTAGCTAGCAAGGAGCAAGACGTGAGATAAATAAGTAACTGCTGTTCCCTGATTACACTAGAGATAGCTGAAATATTAAGTGGCACAATGGGCACTACGCTTAGCCAAAATGCTTGCAAACAAATGCCCCCTGAGTTTTCTCTGGCAAGCATCTGTCATGGCAGTAGCTGTGAAATAGGGAAACTTCAAAGCTTTAGTTTCTGATTATTAGCAGTGTGTGTAGTGTAATGTTCTTACATTTTTATGTAAACTCAGTGTTGATGAGCTGAGAGGGTAGAATTAAAAAATACTTCAGCTTGCCTTTGTTCTTTGGGACACGGCTGACAGGAACGTTAGCAGCTAGGAGTCTCCCGAGTGTCTATCAACTTGTGAATTACAGGGAGTATGGGGCCAAATTTGCAAAAGAATCAGGTGAATAGCTACAGAATTGGAGCACTTTTTTTTTTTTCTTCTTCTACATTTTCCCTGCCCCCAGTGGTGCATCTACAAAAGCTCTGTGACGGCACAAAAAGTGACTGGAAAGTAGGTTAGGCATAAATATGAGCACAGCCTGGGTGCACAGAGATTTTGGGAGACCGCTGGTGGGCTGCAGAACGTTAGCCCCTTTGCTGCTTCCACTGTCGGAACACCCTGAGGCCGTCCTTCACAGCTCCTCTGCTATCCCAGTACTATTTGACCGGTAAATAAAAATTTACAGTGGAGGCATTCAAAACAAACAATGCAAGATGTTAAAAAAAGGAGAAAAATCTGGCCAGGCCCTCCTGCTTTGGGCGGTTGTGTTTGGAGTAAAAACTTTAAAAGACTGAGATTTAAAATATTAAACGATGCTGTTATTGGGAGTCTCTTCCATGGACCCAAAAGGCAGTTCGGAGTGGAAGTCCTGTGTTTCCTCTGAAGTCTCTCTCATGCAAAAAAGCACAGACTTCAGCTGGGTGAGCACTGCTCCAGTGCTCTCCTGTCTGTGCTCCAGAAATGCCGCACACCTTGCTGGTTATGCTGTGTGAAAAGGTGGGAGAGGTGGGAAACTCAACCTTCCTGAAGCCCTCCGCTTAGGGCACATCTTTCTGCAAATCCTCGTAGCTTATTGAAAAAGTTCTGGTCTTCTCTTTGGTTGCCAAAGAATTTCAATAGATTAGAGAAACAATTTACCTTATAAGAGACCAGGCAGTTTGGCTTTCTTATGCCGTGGTCCGTTAAAATATTTTATTTTTAGTTATTGTTTCAGATGATTTATCTTACACCGGAGTAAGGTCAATTGATCTGTGATTCTTCAGATTGCCTGTGTGCCTTTTTGAAGACCTTGTGAGACGTTATGGTCATTTTTATCAAAGAGTGTGTTTCTCCAATTTGACCACTTTAATGTTTATTTGGAACTTTTACAATGGATGATCCTAGTGATTTTTTTTGTTCTTTGTCAGTTTCTTTAAGATTCTCTCTTTTGACAACTTGATCTCTGATACCGCCTTGTGTTTATTATCTGAAAATAATTGCCTTAGAGAAAGGCATCTCCATAGTGAATGCAGATGCAAAGAAATTGCTTCATTTTTATGCAATATTCTTAATTGTTCTCTTTATCTTTAGTGGTCCAGTGTCTGACCAAACCATTTGCAAGCTCTTTGAAATTGTGTATGTACCACTACATGTGTGTGGGGGAGGGATAAAGAGGATGTACTTATAATTCAGAGCTGGGAGAGAAGTGTGGAATCCCTCTTTCTCATTATTTACCAACCAGCTTCTCCAACTCCTTTCCCTCCTGTTTATTCACTCCCTAACCTGTTTACTTTTGATTTGAAATATGGGGTAAATGGGCTGCTGCTGATATAGGGGTGGGATATGATCCTTGCAATCTTCCCACTTATTTGGGGAGCCAAATGTATGTTGCCCATTATTAATTGCCGATAGAGTGGTTTTATTTGCTCCTGCAGTATTCCTTGACATGGCGTATGCTATTGAGACCAATGCTAGATCATTTGTGATTTCGGAATGCATCAGTCTTAATGTTACGGTGTACCGTGCTGCGTCCTTTCATTTCTGTATCTCGCAACTACTCTGTCCTGACCTGTCCTGTATATGTAGTTTCAGGCCAGGACAACGAACTCTTAGCTGTACAGCTACTAAGTAAGAGAGGGACCACCAGTACTTTGACACTCCTTACGGATGTTGTCTCACAGTCAGCTGGTGGAGATCCTAGTCATCTTAAGCATACAAGTGCTTCACAAATTCTTTCATTCTCTGCTCATTCTTGGTTACAGATCAAGCCCCAATGTGCTAAGAGCTGTACAGACTCAAAAGGTGGAGGAAAAAACAAACAAAAAAAGCATCCTTAGGCTAAATATTGCAATCCCCTCCCAATCCCAGGAATTTTGTACTTACTTTAAAGTATCTTCATCCCCTTTTCCTCACTATTGACAGGTCTGTTTTGAGCCTGGACAGAGCCAAAATAGAGGGCCATGAAGGCTGGGCACCTAAAGCTGTCTAAAATACTCAGCTTGGATTTAGGAGAACAGACAGAACTGGTCTTCTCTCAAGGCTCTTGTCCCATTCAACAAAACACACATCTCCTTCAATACATATGTTGCGTGAAATCTTGACCTTACTTAAAACTAAATTTCCCCTTTAATCTCTGCATTTCAGAGTGTCTCATGGAATTTCAGAATCTTAATCATAACTTCTGAGCAACAGTGTTCTCTTATGCTTGGGCATCCGGGTGTACATATATGTCAGGCTACTTTTAAGTGGCAAGTGACATACCTCTTTCCAATAATTTAAGAAATGGTCCTCTGCACAGCTGCCTTCATGCATCAGTGCACAGTGTCCCTGGTGGCTTAATAGAATTTACACCCAGAATGAGTGTCTGAACTGGGTGTGGAGCCAAACCATTCCCTGGTGTGTCTGAGCCTGGTGATTCCTGCAGCCCACAGAGACTACAGGCGAAACAGGGCACGTGGCAAATGTCACAGAAACAGACCTTGCTGTTTCAAAGATCTCACGGGTGCAGAAGGACTGGTAAAGGAGGAAGACGTCCTCAGAGTTGACGTGATTTGTTCAAGGCCATGCAATAGCCCTGTGGCAGATCCAGGCAGACAGGAACCCTGTGAACCAGGTCACGCCAACCTGTGCCTTGCACACTGTCTTTCCAGGCAGAGAAATCCCTCTGCCATTAAAAATAAAGTTCAGTGCACACGTCATTAGCATGCTCCATTTACTAAGGATTTTCCTCAGTGAAAATAACGTTGGTGCAAATAGAAGGAAAGATTAAATGGCTTCAGGTGGATTTAGCACCTACTTTTCACCGTTGGTCTCTATTTCTTTGGTCTATGGTGTATTAACAAAGATGCACAAACATCTAGGGCAAACATCCAGCCTCTAGGCCTGATGGTAAATGTGGAGCTGCAGCAGAGCAAAGACATTTCTTAAGTTTATCTGCATGACCCCTGAAGAATATTACGTCTCGCTGCACTATACACTTTCCCATCTGCTCCAGGCTGGATGGTAGCCTCCTCCTCATGACATCTTTCACTGCAACCAAGTTCCTGACTAAAGAAATAAAGTGACTCCATCCATTCCCAGCAGTTAAGGTTAAAGAGATGCACTCGGTTCTAAATCTCGGCTGCTAACGCTCTCTTGACCTTTGACTCGCCTTAGCACGGCGAAGTTTGATGGGCCCATGCCAAGCCGTCTTCTGTAACCCATGAGTTGGTTAATATACTCCCATTTCTCATTCAGACAGCCAACAGAGGCAAAAAAGGCAGCAGGGCAACAAATGCTGTCTCCTGCAAATGCTCGGTAATAAATTGCTCTTTCAGTAGTGCAGAAGACAGATTTTTCTTTCTTTTGCTTCTTTCCTCCTTTTGCACAGAAGTCACCAATGGGAAGCTCGCTTTCCCACCTGGCCCCAGCTGACTGTGCCCATAAATTTGCCTATGCAATGCCTGTTTACGGGTCGCTGCCGGAACACGGAGACGGGTGCGTTTTCTAAGCACCGGGTAGATAATCATGGTAATTGATGTTTGGAGCTGCTCGCTCCTAGGAGCATAGGGTCTCTTTCTCCCAGTGAGGCCCTGCTCCATGTTATCAGTCCAGCCCATAATTAAATATCACTCTTTTACAATATGTTTCAGGCTCCTTAATGAGTCTAAAGCAGAAATAGTCACCTCTTTCCCCTTTGAGCTTTATTTGCTTGTTATTAAACAATGTTATTGAGCTGCCTTCTTTCTCTGTGTTGCCAAACCTGCATCATTTCCGTTTTATAATTGCACAATTAGAGTCAGTGCTTTGCTTTCATACATCAGCAGGACCAGAGAGAGAGAGAGAGAGAGAAAGGGGAAAAAAATCAGGTGTTCACAGACAACTCAAATGCATCTTATTTTCATTAACTACCAGATTTTGCAAAATGGGAAGCTATTTATCATGATCTGTTTTCTACCACCAGCCACCCCCACCACCCCACTCTGGTGACTTTCGCTATGACCTTGTGCTGTATTGTTAAGGGTCCAATTTGCTCATTGTTACTTGCCTGCATAATTCTATGCACCTCCCCCACCATCTTTTTTTTTTTCCCAAGCAAAATCCAGTCATTTATATTCTGAGACTAAATGGTATTCCTCCTCCCCTACAGCCTCCCCCAAAAAGGGGGAAAAAAAAAAAAAAAGCAAGCCCTAGCAAGCCATATAACACTAATAATTCCTTCTATAACAAATTTCCACAGATCCCCCCCTCCTTACACACATGCACACACACTCTCTCTCACACACACATACTCTCTCTCACACGCACACCCTTAAGCTGCTCTAAGCAGTGTATTAAGTAGCTGAAGAAAATCCATTCACATTCTGCTGTGTCGCTTTCTTCTCAAGTCATGAACCCATCACAGACTTTTTCTAGCTGTAGGTTGCCACGGTGAAGATTTACAATGCCAGTTATTCATACATCTGCCTTCTCTTTTTTCCCCCCTTATTCTTAAATCCCTTGGGCGAGGGCAACCTTGATACTGAGACTCGTAAAATTCATGCAGGCTTATCATCCTTGGTGAAGGCTTCAGGCATGCATTACCGTATCCAACTGCCTGCTCACCGCCATGACAGAACTGGGCCTATAGCTTTTATTTCTAACAGGGGAAAAATGTATTAATGTGCTAAATATTAAAGAAAGCTTAAATGTTTTGAGGAAGAAAACAATAGCCAGCGCTATCCATTTCTCTTAATGATTTTTAAATTTGTTTTAATTACGCTACTCCCCACAGAATAGCATAAATTTGAAACCTTTTTTTTTTTTTTAAAGCACCCTTTAATTTGTGTGGAACAGTGTTCTGAAAGTCCAATCACACTGCAGTGGGGAAGTACAGTACTAATACAGCCTCTGAACTCCACATCAAAGTAATGAATACAACAAATCTGGAATGAATTTTAAATGTAAATTTTAAAGTCTTTTCCTTATTTTTTTCTGATTTTTTCCTTTCTTTTCTGAAAGACTTGCCATAAAAAGAAATACTTTCTCGAAGGGAGGGGGAGGGGAGATGAATGTATGGATTTTACAAAATAAAAACAAAAAATTAAAAGCAGAAGAATCCTAAACAAATTGCAAGAGTTCAGTTACAAAGTCACAGGTTAAAGACGGAGTCTGCAAAAATGCAAATCGCTGTGCTTATAATTTTGATATAATCATCATTTGCTAGAACATTAATCACATTTTTATATTTATCGGTTCTTTTCTGAAGATTACTCCTACAGAGTATTGAGGGATCCTCTATAGGGAGCCCAGGTGTGAAAACCAGAGGGTTTTGTTTCAGAGTTTGGGTTTGTTTCTCAGGCTTTCAAGGAGACAGATTGCTGGACACTGTGTTTAAAGACCTGCATACCTCTTCTGTTTTCTCTGCATGAATGTGTGCAGTTCTAAGTCCGTTATTTCATTTTACTACATGTTTTGAAATCAGTCGTGATTTTAGGAGGCTGAACGGTGCGAACAAACTATGAGCATCCTAAACAAATCTTTCAACGTGCTTATGCCTGTGCAAGTGAAGCCAACATGGGTGAGAGCTACAGTGAAAAAGGTACGAAGCTGGAGTGCTGCCTTCAGAAGATGCCTAGGTGCGTGACAGACTTTTTCTGGAAAATTGTGACTTGCGGTTTCAGAAAGAAGTAGTTTCGAAGACACAAAATTATTCAAAGAGAAATGAAACCTCATGTCCTTTGAGAAGTCGCACCCCATTATCCTCATCCTTTTTTTCCCCTTTTGCGTTTTATTGTTGCTTTAAATGTTTCAAAACTGTTTCAGCCATTATGCTGTCAAAAGTGTCTTTTCAATCTCAGATCCATATCTTCTGACATCCTAAGACAGCTACAACAGAAAAGAAGACTTGTGTTGATGTTACTCAGTCAGCATTAAGTTGTCACAAGTGCTGTCTCACTTCATCTCGGTAGTGATGCTTAGAGCCCACTCATACCACCATCTGTCTGCACAGAGGTGACATCCCCGTTTGCATGATGAAGCACTATTTACAGGGCTCCGCTCTCAGGTCCACAGGGCTCTGACAGCAGCGCATCCTACTCAGCGCGCCACCCGTAATCTCCTACGAGCAGCATTTCTCAGCGAAATAGCCATGCAAGACTCCTAATGCTTCGAATCAGAGGCACAAAGAAAAATTTCGACGTCCCTATGTCACCAGGGAAGCAGTTGTTCTTTCACTTAGCTTGGGCTTACAAGGGGGTGCAAAAAGTTGTGGTTGCCAAACACACTCTAAAATCACCTCAGGGTCATTCATCTTTTCTGGCTAGGGAAGGTGCTTTTTGGCCACCTCTTTCCCAGGGAAGGGGCACCCCATGGTGCACCCCAAGGGGGAGTTCGCACGCCTTGCCTGGAAACCACAGGGCAGGGAAGAAGAGTTCTGCTCACCCAACAAACCTTATGCTGATTTATGCTCGGAGGTTGCTAAGGCACAAATGCAGATCTTTGCACAAGGATATGTCCCTGGGTCCCACAGCAGACACGTTGCTTTTGGGGGTCTCCATCTAGGCACGGAATGGATGGGATGGATACACCTGCAGTACTTGCAGCAGAGGACATCGCTGCTTTTTCTTAGAGGCATCTGCTGGTGTCAGGATTCCACCACGCTTCTTGCTGGTGCCCTTTTCTAGGCCAAGGGGCTCAGAGGATCAAGTCCAATCCCTTCCAGCACAGGCCACTATGCAATCAATGTGTCTAGCAAAGCAAGTCCCTCATTTATCACAGGTCGTAAAATGCCTCCCAGCATCCTGTACTCAGCTTTAGACTGTAAGTAAAGAGACCAAAAGTCACAACTACAACCTGACACAGGAAGAAAGAAAGAGATTTCAAGGGCATCACAAAGTCCTTAAGTTCCTGCAGTAGCAGAACTGGCTGAAAGCTTGAGTTCCTCAACAGTGTAGGAGTTGCCAACACTACTTGCTGCCAATTAGTCTTTGTGTGTGTTGAGTATCCTCCCCCAAACTAACTTACAAAGGACTCACCTCCCAGATATTTCAACTAGAAATCCAGGCTGTTTAGCTCAAGCAGCAAAGAAGCTCATGGTATTTTCTCCCTGACAGGCTGTAGTTCAGCTGAGATGGTAAGCAGTGAGAACCACAAGTGTATCAGTGATACTTCCCACCAACACATTCTTTTGCTGGTAGGATTTACTCCAAACATCAGCAGAAGCTGGTACAGATGCTCAGTGAATTTGGTTCCTTAATTATGTTTCTGTAAGGACTAGCACTAAGCATAGCAAGTTGTTTCACCCAGTCAATGGGCTTGATGGCTCCCCAGCATTGTTTCTTCTCGCTGTTGTCCCAGTCCTCTGATTGATCCATTAGACAAGACTCTCTAAACCAAAAAAGTCTTGTCAGAACTGCTTTCCGTTTAGGGAGACTTAACTGGAGGTATTTCCCAGTATCATTCCATTCCGGTATTCCATGTGAACACTTCATTCTGGGTTGCGGTACACAGGTCAAATAGTCAAGCGCTTTCAGTGCAGAGATTGTATATATCGTTGAATATTAGATTAAATTGAAGGCCTTCAGAATATGGGAATTACAGGCTGCCAGAAGGAAAGAAGCAGATAGATCCAAAAATTAGAGATCTGAGTAATTTCTTCTGAACCAGTTTGTATTCTCAGGCACATGCCTTATTATCAGTAAACAATGTGAACTGATGTTGGCTTTAATTATATTTTTTTTTAAATTCCATTTTTATCCTGCTGCATTCCTTATGCAGTGGTATTTGTCAGCTTTTCAAAATAAGGTAATAAAGAGGTTATGTGAAGCAATTCACTTCTGCGGTTTTGTCACGTGCAGGGTGTACTAAATGGTAGAGATACACTGAAGAAGGGGGGAAAAAAAAAGAAAAAAAAGAGTATCTCAAGCCTGAATCACTATTGTCATGGCAAAATTTTAAGTGCCTAGCAAGCCAATGAAGATATGATGGTGTTCAAGCTATGTGATTGGGAATTATTGTATCTTACTATGTTAGGCAAAAGCTGAGGTGATCATGTAGACGCTATCACTTCTTCATCTTGTTTAACAGTGCACGGGTATGATAGATCTCTGGTTCCAGTGAGCCAAGGTGGAGGACGAGATGTATCTTCAACAGGTAACCTAGAAGGTTGCTTCGTGCAACATCCAGACTAGTTTTGAAGGCACTTTTGCCTATGGAACATGCTGGGTGAGGGAGGGGTTTCTGGCCACACGAGCTCAGCAAAGTTTGTGATTACCATGATGCTTGCGACATTCAACAACTCTTTGGGTCTTTCTTTTAACAGGGTGGCTGACAGCCAGCACTGAAAAACAGATCTACTGGCCAACTAATAGGTTTCTGGAATGCCATGTATAAAAAGCCACATATAATTGCACCTGGCCATGCAGGGGAATTTTTTTACAAATACTTTGTTTACTACAGGATTCTAACCTTTGGAGTGCAGGAACATACTGTTCTCTAACACCAGAGTCCTTACTAGTAGTTGGAGAATTATAAACACTAAATACCCATTAGTTTAGTCCATAAAGTAAATATCTATGGATGCATGAAGTAATGGAGATTTGATGAAGTCCCTTGCACACTGTAGCATCCCATGTTTGGCAGTATTTTATTTATGTTATAACAGAAAAACCAGAGTGGCTCCATGAAAGCTTACCCATCCCAGAGGACTACATACCATTTCACTAGTGACTACCCAATAAAATAAAAGTTATTGTCAACCTCAAATGGGTTTGTCGCCTTGAAGTAAAAAAGTGAACTGTAGAGAGTTTTGAAAGTTTTCACTTGTAAAAAGCAAGGAGATTTAGGATTAAGCTTGGCTGTCCTGTATTCAGATGTTGTAGTCACTGCATTTCATAAGCTAGTTGTGGTGCAGTCATTCAGAGCAAAAGCATAGGCTTGACTATCAGTCCCTATCCTTAATAAATAACAGCCTTTTTTAATGCAATATTCTCCCAGAAATGTTTCTTCATGGTGGGTTTCCTAGTTCATTGAGACTCTTTGCACGTTTAGAAACAATTACATACATTTCTCGTACACAATACACTAAAAAACCCTCCAACAGTTTATCAGGTGGGGTTCAAGAACGTCTTTCCCTTTTAGATTTTCTGTGTATGGTAGATGTGATGGGTTTGGTCCACATTTGCTGGTAAATAGGATATTAGAGGTCCAGTATTTTGTTTCCTACCTGAAATTTACTTGGACAGCTCACCTTCCTATTGGAGGTTGCAGTTCAAGCTAGATGTTGTCAGAAATCCCCAAGCCTTTAGGCTGGGTCATTTGCCATACATCAGTAACAATAATTTTTATGGGGTCTCTATGTGCTTTTTACCTTTGGGGTTGTTTGTTTGTTTGTTTTTCTTTGATTGTTTTGATTTGTTTTCCATCCCATATTTCCTGTATCTTTATTTCAACATGGCAACTATAACTAATAGAACTTAAGGTACTTCTCGTGGTAATAAAACCAGCAAAGAAGAGCGAAGGAGAGAAGACCGTTGATCATGGACTTGAGGTTGGATTCCAGAAAGAAAATAAAGCAGGATTTTTCCCGGCCTTGCTTCTGCAACGGGAGTTTAGGGCAGCACGAACAACAGCTTGTAATGGCACGGGTCTCCTTTGCGCAGTTTAAGTGTGTTTCTGAGGTGTAAGGCACTGAAGCATCAGGCCCTCAGGGAACATTCCCCATCTTAGGTGGCTTTAAAAAGCAGCATAGCCACCCTTGGAATTATGGGCATGTCACGAGTGGGCTAGAAATAAGACTAGGAAGGACCTTTCCCTGGTTTCTGCTGCAATGGTTTTCATCAGGGCTCTTAGAAAGCCAAGTGTGTTAAATGTAAGGCTGCTCTAATTTACATAGGCAGTTAAATCCAGACTGCAGAGAGGACAAATACAGCTTCTGGCCATCTTTGCTCTAACTTCCCTGCCCCTAACAGATAATAATGCTTCTTTGCTTCAAAGTGTTTACTCGTAGGAGTAAATTTTGTTGAGCGGATAGTATTCGATGGATAGGGTTTTGAGATGAAAAGGTGCTCTTTTAGGGCAGAGACTATGTACTCAGCCTGTCTTTTATGGGAGCCTTGCACATCAATACGTCCGAGTAGAAAATAAGTACAATATATACCATATACTGTTCACATACTTATTTTTACACACATACACACCCCTGCAAACATACATACCTATGAGAGGGAGAGAAATACAGAGAAAGATAAAAAATAAAAGATATGAACATCTAGATCTTTTGAACTGATGGGTGGGCCATAGACTTTTGCACTTGGTATTTCATTTATTAAACTTTGGGTGACACTGTCTTGGAAAGTGATCATTTTGGTTTGTATTTCTTTATTTGCGTTACACAGCACACCTGGTAAAAAGGATATTTAAGTAGTGAAGGACTTGCAGCATTAGTAATTAATAGGTCCCATTATGCTAACTCTCATGCAAGTTTAGGACATCTTAGATGGTAGATAAGAGATGAATAATTTGAAGTAATTTTCCTGTAATCATGCCAATCACTTCAGCAAAGTAGTTATTAAATGAAACAGTATTATGATGAATTATAGGACATCTATTGAATATCTTTTCTTATTATCTACTTATAGTGCCTGATGCTGAAAAGAGGCAAACATGTGAATGCTCTTTCCCAGTAAAATATGCACACTTCTCGCTGTAAATAATAGTTTGTTTAGCAAACCTTGTTTTTTTAATGAGGCCTAGAGACAGATTTGCACTAGTCTCATACTCTTTGCTGCTCCAGAAGATCATCTAGATTTACCTTTTCTTTAAAGGTAGATATTAGCAAGAATGAGTCACCACTGATGACAAGGAATTTTTCTAGTTCAAATTTGCTGAAGTGATTAAATATTATTTATCTAATTAAATGCTCAAAACAGATCATTATTGAAAGGAATAAATTTAGTGGATTTGTTGAGCAGTGTTAGCTGAAATGTAACTGCACATCATTTGACTTTTTAACATTTTATTATATCTAATAAGTCTTTCTGTGCTTAATTAAATCAACTTATTTTTTACAGCTAATTTAACATGATTTCATTTTAGTTACAGCTTTTGCATCAGATATGTAGAAAGCCAACTGTATACCCAAATTAAGCTTGTGCTACTCAGGTGCTCCGCTGTACTTGTACCTCTCTAGCTGCTACTGAAGCCCAGACTATTTTTTAGGGTTTTCTTATCTTTTACTGGAGAAAGGTTACTCATTTGTTAATTATAATCTATTTCAAATACTACAGTAAAAAAATTATACCATATGGTCATAAAACATTTAATAATTCTGTCATATGTAACAAGCTCTGAAAATCAACTTTTTTTCTTGGCATAGGACTTCGCCTGGTGTCAGAAAATGCCAAACAGGAATGTAAGATTAATTCTACTCATGGCTGCCCAGCAACTTAATCTGCATGTGTTTGGGCGAAGGTAGGGGTGGACCTACCGGTGTACATAAAGCTTTAATTTTTCCCAGGGTACACCCTATCTTCATAGTTTTTGCACGTTGTTCCAAGACTTTCGAATCTGGTTTTGTTGTGCTATTAAAAACAACTCATTGGCTTCATCCTTTTAAAACTTCTGAGAGCTTTTGCCTCTTTGCTGAACAATATCCCACCGTGGGGGTAGGCTAGGGTGGGAGGTGAGAAATTCAGTCAGCCTGCCAGTGATTGCAGTTGGCTTGAATCAATGCCACTCCTTTGAGTTCAGTAGGATTATGCCTGGACCACACTAGCATGTGTGAGATCAGAACCAGACTGAGGACATCTCTATATTGGCTAAAAAGAGGCATTTTATGGATTTTGGTCAGCCTGCTCACTGGCTAGCTCTTCCCACTGACTTGTTTTAAGAGGCACTGTCCCTCCAGAATCTAAATGAAGAGAGCAAAGTTCACTGAGTGAGTAGATGGGAGCTTTTGATAGATCATTGTCTAATCCGAATATCTATTTTTCCCTCTCAAATACCTGAATATTTTTCAGAAAAGCTCGGGAATGCTTTTCAAGCTAGCCCTGGAGCAGAATGAATTTCATAGCGCATAGTACCAGTCTTTAGCAGTGTTATCAGTTTTTAAGCTAAATAAAAATAAAACTGCCCACAGTTTTAAGCTCCTGTGTGAAGGACTGCACAAAGAGACGTTTTTACCCACATGCACGCAACGCATTATTATTCCTGCAGTGGCTACCAATAACCATTTCTGCATATAGAGAAAACTGCCTACCACTTGGGCTGAAATTCCCCAGCGTAACTGTTCATGATCACAAATTTGGCTAAAGGATTTTTTTTTTTTTTTTTTTCTGTCATTACCCTCAAACATTTCCTTTCACCTCCAACCTCTAGGCAGAGCCATCGCTTTCCCTTTAGAGCGGGGAACATAAAGCCATGGGGCCATCGGGGCTGGCTGTGCCTGACCCCGAGGGCCCTTCTGTCAATCACTGCCTCCCCATCCCTTGCTCTCTTTCACACCAGGCAGCTGTACCCATCGCTGTCAACCAGGTAACAACCAGCAAACAATAGAGGCCTGAATGCCTGGTCTAGACACTCTTTTAGCCACTTATTTGCTGCTCTTGGCAGCTGTTGAAGCATAAATAAGCAGTTTGTAATCAGAAAGCTGACATCATTGCAGCTCAGCTGAGAGGGGGAATTGTTGCTGTGCACTGAGCTGCTTTCCCCCTTCTCCCCGGCCCCCTCCCTCCTTCATTTTGTGACAACAGATTCTGGGGTGGGGATGCAGATTTCTGCCGGGCTAAGCTGTTTTGTTTTTTTTTTTTCTTTTTATTTCTAGAGTACAATGATGCAGGTCGCGGAAAACGGCACGCATGTGGCAATGTAGTTTGCAACTACTAAAATTGGAAAAAAAAAAAAAAACCACAGAAAACACATGGATGGCCTCACCTGCAAATAAATGGTGGAGTTCTGTCCTACACATTCAGAAGGCGCTTTGAGGCTCACAAATATCTTGAAATTAAAGGGCAGTATTTTAATAGATTGACCACAAACTGGGCAGATGGGCAGAGAATGTTCCCTGTCCTGACTGGTGTTTTTACCCTTCTGTTTTCTTTCTTACCCCCTGGAAGGAGAGAGGAGGTAAAAACAGCCTTACCAGAGCTGAACGAACACTTTCTAACAAACTCCGCTTTGTGCCAGCGTGCCTCTGTCTCTGCTTTTGAAATGCCCAGCTCCGCATCTCCCATCGCTGCAAACATTTGTTGTTCGAGTACATCTCATACACTTTTAACACTTTTTTTTTCCCTACTTTGGGGCTCGATCGTAAACAAGTTCACTGGGCAAATTTGACACAATATTTGAAACTCAAGCTGGGTTCCTCGGATGGGATTGGTGGGGCGAGGCACGTGGCAGCGCGGCTGCTCCCTGACTGGGGGAAGACGGCAGCATACCCAGTGCAAATATTTGCACATGCAAATTTAGAATTCGTTTTCCACAAACACTCGCCCGTATGACTTTCAAATTAGCTTTCTGCAAGCATTCATGCTGCTAAGAAACTCTAGTTCAAATATTCATAGAAAGTGAACATAAAAGGGCCACAGGTTTAGGTGATTTCTTTTTTTTTTTTAAAGAAAACAGCCACCGAGTGAATATTCATCCCAAAGTCCTTGCAGTGTTTGTCCAGTTCTGTTGTTTTCTGCCCATCCTCCTTTAACATTGAGAACTGACACGTGTTCATGTGGTACCAAACAGCCATGGCAAATGATGCTGCCTCAAATGTGTAGTTAAAACATAAACTTTGTAATCTGCGGTGCGTTTGCTGCTCCTTATTGATAGGAAAGTAAAGCGCGGCGTGTAACCTTTAAAATACATAATCCACCCTGCGCCCCAAGTCTTTCCCCCATTTTTCGTTCGGTCCGTTCTGGTGATGACTGTGGCGATAATGGGAAAGAGGCAAAGGGGAGTTTTTTTGAGGGCTTTGCCCCCGGTTGTTTATTTATTGATCTGGGTGCTCTTTACGCACGTGATCAGTAAAGGAGTTGAGATTTCCCGTTCTCGCGGAGCAGAGCGCGTGTTCCATCGGCCACGTGTCGAAGTCTGATCCGACTGCCTGTTGGTTCACGGAGGCAGGGTGAATGCCAGAGGGTTCGCTAACTACCTGAAATACCTTCAGGTAGCTCTGTCTATCTCCAGTTTCAACAAGAAAGAAGGCCAGTTCAACAAAAATATTGACTTTATATCTCCCAAAGGCTTTCTAGTATTAGTTTGCTCTAAGTAGCTCATGATTTAGAGTACACAGGCATTTCCAGAATGCATGTTTAACAAAATGACATAGCAGATAATTGAAATTTATTTGCAATTTTCAAACTACAATAAACACAATTCTCCTTTTCTTTCATTAATAATCGCACGGCTAATGCATAACAATCCCTCTGCAGCTTTTACAAGCAAACTTGAGCTGCTGTGTTGTAATAGCTGGAAAAGTTAATGTAGCTTGAACAAGGTTCCTAATTGTCCCTGTCTCTGTCATATTTGTCTACTTGAATGGTCCTAAATACCACAGCGATTAATTACTACAGAGCAGGTATTACAAGATGTTATCATCCTTCCCCAACTGTCTGGGTGAATGGAGAAAGGCAGTAGATTGTTGCAGTGTTTCATCTTTGCACTTCCTGTAAGGCACTTTAACCAGAAGATTTAATGTGTCAAAGTTAACTGCGTTCTCGCGCAGATATTCACATTCTAATTAAAGATTAAGAACGTAGTACATTACACTGTGATTTGTCATACATGGCTTGTTAAATAGGAAACCTACCGGGATTCCCTAACATTTTATAAACATTATTCAGGGCTTTTAATGTGGGCAAAGGAAAAGATTATTCAGCTGCTCTGCAGAGTAGGAGGCAGGTCATTTCTCCCGCCCTGTCCTGCCCAAGCTCCCCCCTCTCCAAATAAATAAATAAGGAAACTCAGATGGTTTTCAAACTGGAATTCTGTTGAGATCTCTTTAAACTATTTATCTTCCCAGCCTGTATGCGTGCACGTGGATACATATATATATATAAAAAATATATCTATGTCTTAATTATTTTTTGGCATTTTTCAACTTTTGCTGTCAGCTATGTAAACTGAGGTAGGAAGTCTTTGTTTGAATTAGAGTGGCAAAGGAAGGAAGAAAGATGAAACAGTTTTCAATATGCAGAATGTGCTTTCAGATGATTCTAGCAATGCTGAGCGGCGTACCACTTCCAGTATTAGTAGCAGAGGACTGGTTCACATTCTTTGATTGCCTGAGGAATAAATTAATGAGGTTACTGGAGACATTGAACATTTGCATATTCACGGATGCTTATTAGGTATAAAGTGAATGCCAGGTGCATTGAATTTTGGGAATACTAGCTTTGTTTTTGGTCTTCTATTTTTAAAGCAATCACATCTTTCTTTTTCCCTAAAGTGGGAAGTTCTGTGAGAAAAAAGCAGCATTTATAAAAATCATAATGCCAAAAAAAAATAAATCCAATTAATTCAATAAAGACAAAGCTTTGCTATAAGATATACATCAGAATAAATACGATACAGCACGAGGCTAGGGACTATCTGAATGTCTTGTTTGGAACAACGGTTAGAATGACTACAAATACAAAAACAGTTGTTCCAAGACATAAGGAGAACAAATGTTATATTTTTCACTGTGCTCCTTATGGATTTCTAGCTTTAAATAGCAATAGGAGAACTCATTATGAAGTTACCTTCCATAATGTCCAATGCTTAATTTTAAAGCACCAATATTCTAGCACATTTTGTTATGGCAAGTCTCAAACTCAGCCTGCAAAGCACAGAAGACAGAATTACAAAATTTGCTCGACTATTTCTCCAAGGAGTATCTGCACATGGTTGCATTGTTGTCAGTGACTTCCGTCATTGCTGTGTGAAAGCACATTGTGTGAATGATTTGCACTGTATCTCATTATTCCTGGAAGTTTTTATCTCTGTTGTTTATTTGGGATCGTTATCCCCTTTGCATTCTTAAAGATTTTATGGTGTTGGGTTTTGTTTTTTCCTTCCCATTCTTTGGCTGTCCATATGCTAGAGAGCACAGTATTAGCACTGCTTGTTTTAGCAGAGAAATATCTGTCAATTGAAAACATGTGTATTGTTTGTTCTGCCTTTCGCTTGTCTTTTACAGTGTAAGCATCAAGCGTGTACATGTGCACAGACTCCGGGCTTACATGCCCTGCACACAGGAAAATACAAACACACGTGCCCACGCAGACGTGCACCTACAAAATTATTGGTATCACCTGGTTCCGAGTAGCTGGGGTAGCAAAATCAAGCAGTGCTAAGTCTTTTTCTTTGGATAATAATACGTATTTACAAACAGGCTCCCTTCTGCCCCCTTGTTTCACAGAATACGGTGCTCAACTTCCCTTTCCTGGATGTTGCACTGTGTTGATCACTGCCCTGCCTCTGCAAATCCTATTTGAAAATCTCATTTGCAGCATAACTGACAACAAAGGCATTACATGGTGTATGCCCTGCATATTCGGCAGACTATTCCTTGCCTTTGTAAGTTATTTCTAACTTCTGATGAAAATACTGTGCGATCAGTTGATGATCTTTTTTATTTATTAATAGTCTGTAAAATTCAGTGTGTCTAATCAAAGAATGGATCCTGTCTTAAAAGTGCAAGGTGGAATGCATTAGATCAGTGGTACAAAAAGCAGATGTTCTTTACTGCAGTAGGCCTTTCTTTGGGTACTCTAGGAAACAGGGACTTTAACAAAAAAATTAAATTGAAGGGGATTCTGAGGTGCAATCACTGCCAGCCACTGCAAGACACAGAAATCCTCCTTTAGATATACATTTTCTCTGTATTTGTTTCCAAACTGTAATTCTGCTCCGTGATTAAAAAAAAATAAGAAAAATGATTTGATATTTCAGTCTCTCAGGGCAGCTTCTGAATAATTACATGCAAAATGATCTATTATATATTTATTGAAAATAGTATTGCAGAGCACAAATGCGCATTTTATTCAGAAAGGTCATTTTTTAAAACATCCATTGTAGCTGCTTTACTAACGTCCAGGGGTTTTTGCCATACACACGGCACAGATTTTTTTGATTATGTAGATTTTTTTTTTTTTTTTCCCCCTATTGCAGTTTCATATGCAAAGCATGCATCAGCCACATCCATGCTATCTCCTAAAGCAGTCATTCTGAAACCCAATCTGGGGACAGTGCAGACTAAATAAAATTTCATTTTGATTTGGCCTCCCGCTGAGAATGGGACTGCTTTGTTTCAGCCGACAGAACCAGCAAGCCAGAAAGGTATGTCCTGTTTTGCATGGCTGATGGTGTGACTTGAGGATCACAATCAGGCCGTTCATGCTCTCAGGGCTCGGCATCTCATCCACATCCCGAACCGTCTTTCTCTTTTCCTTGCCATTTGCTTTCCTTCTGTGCCGCCTGCCGTCTACCTGCAGGGCAAAGCTATGGCAGACCCTCACACTATTGTTTACTTTGGCATATGTTTAATAGCTGCATGGCTGTTTCAGGGTAGGGATTTCTTTTTTTTTTTTTTTTTTCTTTTTTTTTCTTTTTTCTCCCCCCCCCCCCCGCCTTTGTTTTTTTCCCTTCCCTATCCACGTTCACTTTCCTTATTTTCTAGGTGTTGAATACACAAATACTGACTTAACGGAAAATTATGTAAGTACTGCTTGCAATGCTTCAGAGATTTTACTAGGAGATTTGTAATGCAGAATTTTATTGTAAATCTGAGGAAACATTTAACAGCTTTGAAGGACTTCAGTTTTCATAGCCCTTTAGAGCTGTTTAGGCAGAAAAGCAGTCACCCATTATAGTTAGGAGAGAAAAAAAAAAAATAAAAACCACCGTTAGGAAGGGGTCTGGCTGCTTTACCATCTTCATGCTTTATAGTTACAGCTGCAGTGTTTGGCTAGGGGAATATCAGTAAATATTTCGCTCTCTAAATATTAGTATTTTTCTTAAAAACCAGTTTGCATTCCAGGAGAGCCTGTGCAGCAGGCTACTTGCTGCTGCTGCTGCTGCTCCCGCCCCATCTTTCGGAGGAGGTGTTGGCATTCGGGGGAATGACCATTGGTTTAACCTCTGGAGCAGCTTTTGGGCAGGGCAGCGGGGCGCCCGAAAGAGTCCTTACGATGCAAACTCACTCCTCCAAAGTGTATTTCTCTGTCAAAGCTGCGCTATCCCTTGTCTGTGAATATTTGGGGGGAGGGAAAAAAGTTTTTCACGTGAAATAAAATTAGCGTCAAATTTCCCTCCGACAAAGGGCAAATTTTAATTTTGGTTACTATGTATTTTAAGATGGACGATGTCCTGTTTTCTTCGTGAGGTAGAATATAATTATAACTCCAAAGAAAAATTCAATCCTTAACAAAAAAATGAAAAATATGTAGCATATTCTATCGAGCACTGACATGATATGGGAATTTATGTCTTCGAGATGATTTACAAACACAAAATTATTATTGTATGCAACATGCCTTTGTGGCAGGTGATATTGGTAACAGCAGGTCGTTCAGCAAAGTCCTATGGAACATATATGGTCAATTATTACACTCTCTGCTCAGTTTAGCAAGTTTTATTCCCAGCTTTTGTATGTTACTCCAACTCCACAACTTTCATCTTATAACCAGATTCATATTTCACTTTCTGACTTTCTGAGGCAGCCAGGGGTGCAGGCCCTTGGCATAACCATGTGGATCTTCATGTGGCAGAGTTGTGTGACTTGAAAATTCACTTTCTTCCCATCTTCCTTAATTTAAAAAAAAAAAAAAAAAGTGGGTTGGGGGGCGAAGGCTTATCCAACAAAAGTTTGGAGAAAAAGATTGGAAAAATAAGATGGCTAGCCTCCCAGTAAAGAGGGGTAGGCCAAACTGGAGTTCCCGCTGCATGCGTTAACCTTGGTGAACTCCGACAGGATTTTCTGCACATGGCAGAGGGCAGGATCTAGCCCTGCATGTTCTGTTATTCAGAGATGTTTACAAAGTGGAATGCAGCTTGAGAAGACTTTAAAGAAGCTATCTGTAGTGATGTCACATTTTCTTCAACAAATTTGAGGCTGTAAGGAAACTACAAAGAGACTATATTTATAAGAAACAAGAACTACAGCTTTTTAAATTGATACAGTGGGAAAATGATCAGTTCTGTGTGTTTCTTCCTCAGTATCTCTAATCCTCCTGCTTCACCCCTCAGGTATCATTGGGACGTTTTCCAAGTTACCAACTCTGCATTTTAATCAGTGTTTATAAAAATGGGTTCCAACTTTACATTTACCATCATTTCATTTTAACGGTTAAACACAAGTTTTAAGAGAAACTAAACTCTAGGTATTGTGCAACAGTCTATCCTAGGTCCTTTATGTCAGAACTCACAGTCCTGGCAGGCTTTTTGTTGCACAAAGAGTATTTTATATTATATCAATAGCTGCATTTTAAAAAAAATTAAATAAGGGGGTACACGTGGATCACTTGGAAATAGACAACATTTTTATCTAAAATACTCAAGGAAATTAATAGAAGTATAGTTTCTTTATTTCCAGGGATGAAGTATTTTTTAAAAGAGTGATGTTCATTGCGGTAAAGGAAAATAATCTTAGCTCCAGAATGTGCTTACTGTTCTGGATACTTTTTTTATTAATTACATAACTGTTGTATTAACCAGGAATTAATGCAAACTTTATTCTGGTGCTCTTAGGAGATCAGAGTTCCTTTTTTTAGGTTGGTTTATTAGAACCATATCTTGTGGTCATATTCTGGATCAGTAAGAGAAGTGAGTGGGGTTTGGAAGTTAGTTTTGCATTTATCACTCCCACAGAAAGAAAACTAAAAATATTAGCCTGAAGTCCAGAAACAAAGACCTCTTTCTTAGGTAGTCTTATAAGGCTGCCCTCAGTGGACTTAGCAGTGTTCCTCCTTATTTATATTTGTGTGCTTAAGAAAGGAATCAGACCCAAAATCCCAAATCAGCTACCTCTAGCACACTATAATTGGAAAAAAAAACCAAGATACTTGAGCATGTAACATATTTACCTATGCGTTTATTTTTTAATGCAAAGGATATCGTAATTCCCAGTTGTCTGACTTTTCTCTCACTTTTTGTGCTTTAACTGAATGAGGTGACATGACTGACATAAGTCATATCCATGCCCAGAATCCTATGGAGAAAACAGATCATCTCAAACACAGAATATATGGCAAATCGGAAACTGGACGAATGCACTCAGGAGACAAGTGCCTACTTGTAATTATATATATGCATACTTGTATGTAAATTAGCTACATGATGCTAGTAGATATATGTATGCATGTATAAGTGTGTATGTACAGGTACATATGTATATACAGCGAGAGATATACATAGGACACCATGTCACCAGGGTCCCTGGGTCCCACCGATGACACATGGGCAGATACTGTTACTGGGACCATATAGAAGACGAGAACCTGCACGATCCGTGCATTTGTTGATCTCCAGCCCATCAGAAATTCTCAGCAACTCCGCAACTGATTGTCTTAGGAAATTCTCCCTGAACAAATTCATGGTTGTCTGATGTTAGTATCTGCCTAAAAACTTGCTGAGGTCAATAGGATCCCAGACATGAAGATTCAACTGCAGGATCAGGGCTGAAAGATTTGGCAGTAGCCCCTTGGGCAAGCCAGGACAGACTAATCAACAAACCTTTGGAAATAGGTGGCAGAAATCTTTCATAATACTGGATCTACCAGCAGAATTAATGGACAACTCATTCTCATTCAACTCAAACTCCTCATGCTGATGTTCTTACTTTATACACCTGATTTGACCAAGGCCAATAAAAAAGGTCCGAGAAGCTGGTAGGAGATACTATAAAATTACATATCAAAGGGCAATTGACTAGGAGCAGATACTATAAAATTATATATCAAAGAAAGCAGTAATATCCTGTCAGCAAGTATGAGCGTAGGAACCCATTGTGTTCACAGTCCAAAAGGGGTGAGGAGTAGAATTACTTTAGTTTGGGATATTTTTACCCAATCTCCTTAGAAATAAAAAAACAAAAATCAAAGTTAGGTTTTTATTTAAAATAGAAAAGGTAAAGTTAATCATAGGCTTAATGTTCAAGTTCACTGGAGCAACAGTATGCTATAAAAATGCATGCCGTCACTTAACCCTTCAATTGATAATGTTTCAGGCTTTCAGAATGTTGCCTTTCTTGCCCACTAAAATAAAGCCGGGGCTTTCTCAGCTTTAAGGAGGTATTCTCCACTATAAGGAGGTATTCTTCCTACAATTCTTGTTTGAAATGAAAATCTAATAAAACAATCTAAGTAGCTGATCAAATGCCTAAGTGTAAACAGAAAACCAGCTTTGGACCAAAGCTAAAGAAGCAGAGCTAACAAGCAGGCATTAACTTTGTTTAGGAGTAGAGAGGAGAACCAAAGAGCTTAGCCCAGCACCTACTTGGAAATCTAATATTTTCTGAGTGGGGAGAGGAGAAGGAAGTTTGGAACCTGTAAAAAAAAAAAAAAAAAAAACCACGTGACAAGAAAATCATGTTATTTGTAACATATACACACCAAGTGGAAAATCCACCATTGGGATGACTTTATCAGAACAAAGCTACACCCGGGGAGACTGCTTCTAAGAAGTACAGTCAGAGAGATGTTCAAAGAACAGAAGTTTGGAGTCTTGGTAATCCGAGTCTTGAAAGATTTTCTCAAAACAAAATGCGTGTTGACCTCCCACGTATCAGAGCATATAAATGTGTTAAGATTTTATTGATTATATTGAAAAAATAGACAATGTGTATTAGTTAACTATTTATCGGTCTTCTCAAAGGTTGAAAAAGATTTTTGTCTACAAAATATGGGCTGGATGGAAGAAATTACTAATGAATATCTAATGAATATTATATAGCACAGAAAAGGACTGCAGATTAATAAAAGCATCCTCTCCTTCATTAAGTGTTCTTTACCCTATGGGGGTGGAGAAGGTTAGGTTATAGCAGCATTATGTCCTCACAATAAAAACACATTAAGTCTCCTAGCATCTACTGCAATTGGTTATTCATTACATATAATTTTCTTTATTTTTGAAACCCTTTCCCTCAACCAGCTGTCTGACAAAGGCAAGCATGAAACATTCTGAAAATAAACTTTTGGAATCATTTGCATTCAATGGGAAAATTCCACTAATAAAATAGTATTCATTAAATTTTTCTAGCGATGGACAAATCTCAGACGATTCAGAGGACTGTTTCAGACAAGTATAACTATATCAATGTTTGTCTACAGTGTTTTGAAAAACTGTCTCTATTGTCATTGTATCCAGGAACCTCTAAATAATCACAATTTTTTGTTGTTCTTTAATGATGTCTAGCTTTACTTCTGCCCCCTCCTGAGGTTCCTTTCCTTTACCAAGCAGAGCAATGTCTCCTCATGGGTGACAGGCTACATTTCAGAGGAAAACCATTCATTCTCCAATCCTTGTTTCTTTCAGGAGTAACCTACAAAATCTTGATGCAGAGAACAGCCACAGGAGGCACTAGGAAACATTTTCTTCCATAGGTTTTTTTTGTGTTTGTTTTGTTTTGTTCTCTCTCTCCCCTCTGAATTAAAATTATCCTAGATACATGTATTGCTTTTTGCTGTGGAGGTAATAAAAGGAGATTCCTACACCTTAATGGGAACAAGAGAGGTTGTGCTGTGGGAAGATTTATGGTAACCTCTTAATCTCTTCTTATTTTCACATGGGAAATCCAAAGTAAATCAAAGTAGGTAACTTTAAAACGGTAAGAAAAAAAAGGAAAAAAAAAATAAAGGAAATGGCTAAATAAGATCTACCAGCACTTCAATTCTGTTGGTCATACTGTAAATGATAAACAGATTTTCATCTAATGGAACTGAAAACTTGGAGCTACTTTTTAGTAGTTTGGTGGGGAGAAGGGAGAAGAGGATCTAAATTTTGTGATTCTTCTCCCTCTCTCTTTTTTTTTTTTCTTTTAAGAGATTCATTTAAGATCCCAATTTGCGCTTTAGGGAGGTAAGATGAAAAGACTAAAAGCTGCCTTAGCAGGATCAGCTAAAAGAGCAAAATAGATCTGGGTGTTAGCAGGTTAACAATGATAACTCACCTTAAGGTCCCTAAAAATAGAAGTGAAAGGAGCACATCAGTACGGAAGAGCAAGGGGGCCAGAACAAAATTCTGAAGATCCCCGTAATTAACTGGCAGAGGGTCAGATGAACACTTATTAAAATGCAACAAAGCACAACGGGGTGTCGCAAAGACGGAGTTTCAATCTTAGCCATGAATTTCTTGGGTTTTGTCATTTCCAGCCAGGCCTGCCATGTTATTAAAATAAGTACTTTTCTCTACATATTACCTTTGAGAATTTTGGGGGAACATTTATGTTAAAGGGTTAAAAGGGCAGTTTATAGACAATTCCGGGGACAGGACTCCTTAGAAAGTATAGGAAGAATGACATTATGGTGATATTTTAAGATGTATTTGTATCCGATATTTGAATGCTGTGAGATAAATGCATCAATTTACCTTCCAGTTTCAAAGGCAATAGTAAGTCTTCATTAAGAAATAGTGTTCTCCCAGTGCAATATCCCTACCTTACCCTAATGCTGCTAAATACTATATATTGTCAACCCCTCTTTTTACAGCATCAATACAATACTCTTAAGCTGCCTTTGTCAGATAATTTTGATGAGGATCAATATTTCACTTCACAATTTACCCACACCAACTCTCACCCCACCTTAATCCAAAACCAAATGTCCAGGCAGCAGATGTAGATGAACTATCTTGAGAAAAGGATTTTAAAGCTTTCTTGGCCACAAATATTGCTTGCTAGCACAAAGAGAAGTCTGTGTTTTAAACCATAGACTCCATCTAATTCCACCTGATTTTAACACCATTCTAATTTGGCTGATGTGTTTTGTTTTCACGTGAAAACATGCTGTCGGAATTGGTTGATTGAAGATAACTGAAAAGTAGAGAGAGCTGTGGGGACCTCTGAGACGTGGGGGATCTGGAGGGGTCAGGACAAAGGTAGGGCAGGAGGAGGATGAATGCTTCCTCAGCTCCCATAGCAGATGCAAAACTGTACCCCATTTCCTAACACTCAGATGTGTTGTATGCTATATGTTTAATATATTGTTTATTGAAGGTTTTTGGAATGGAATATAACCCAGACTACATCGTTACATCAGGATTTACAGATGTTTTCTCGTATCATAATATGTTGGCAAAACAGGAGAACATCATGAATAGCTGATCTGGCTGAAGTCCTCAAATTCATTGTTTTACGGCAGTGTAAGTTTGTTAGTGTATTTAAGTCCAGCAATTTTTTTTTTTTCCCCAGGTGTATTTTGAAGTGCAGTAATGTTTAGCTGCTCATATGTAGGAGGGGGTTTTTAGTTTCTTTTTTTTTCTTTAGTAAGTAAGATTATGGCATCTTGGATTTTGTAATTCCTTCTTAAATTATTTTAAGTTTTCTTTGCATATGTGCATACCCACACACACATATTTACCACTTGGAGGACAAGTTGGATAAAGCAGAAGTGTAATATCACGCCTCCCCTCTCCCAAATGAAGGACTGGCCATCAGTGGGTACCCAAAGCTGGAACACGAAGAACAAAATGCTCTATAGGCAACTGTCGATAATCTGGCCTCAAATCCTCATTGCTGGGTGATTCCTAGTTCTCTTGCAGTCGTGGCTCAAGTTAGCAGCAGCGTTGTGGTGCACTGACAAACAGGACCTCGGTCTTGCAAAATCCTGCCTACCCAATTTGTTATGCTTAAAGGCATTCAAGTCAACCCTGTCCCCAAATGGGTAACCACAGCCCGTGATGAATGCAGTGTGGGGTTTTCTAGTGGGAAAAGTAGGGGCTGTAGGTTGTTTAAAACTGACTGGGTTTTGCTTCAGTGAAGGAGGAAGCGAACTACGAGAACAGAAAAAAATGAAAGAAACAGTCATGAGAAGGGTCCCAAGACAAAGCAGAGACCAAAGCCCTTGGGACACAGAATTGATTGTGTGGGTAAAAAATGAAAGTTGGTGAAGGGAAACTTTTTGCTCCAGTTTCTCCTATGATCAAGGGGCCAGAACTTTGTGCAGTCTTTCCAACAGGGCTGTACCAAAGGTTATACTGCATTTTTGCCAGCCACTGCCCAAAGGCTGCAGTTCTACAGGACCAGGAGTATTTGAGGATCCACTTGAACCAGAGGTGTAAAAAATATGAACACCTGTCTGAATTTCACTTCTTCTCTATATTAATCCTGCCTTCCTGTTCAAAATAGAAATCTTCTCCTCATCCTTCTCCTTCTGCCTGTGGGTCCTTCTCATCTTTGTTGTCATCTAAGAAGGGTGCAATAAGAAGCAAGATGAAGGAGGCAAGTCCTTGTTGTGGTTCTGCTAAGAGCACAGGTTACAGCACGGGGCCCATCAAACTAACAGTCAGTACTTCATGTGGAAGGACTGGCTCTCACATCAGTTTGCTCTCTGAGTTTCCAAAAGCACATCAGAAAGCAAGATGTTCTTAACATGGAGTGGTTCATGAATTTAGTATCGCAATAAATGCACCTTCCCGAGTCAAGATCCTGGAAAGTCTGTTGGTTTTGTGTGCAACACCATTGCAGGGCAATCTTATCTCTGTAAGAACAGTGACCTTGCTTCCCTGAGTAGGGGTGCGGTTTTCCTCCATTATTTTCACCCCCCCCCCCAACTCTCTGGTTGTATTCAACCTTCAAGTGTGACAACAAGAACATCCCTTATGCTGCTTCTTTCATCAAATCACTCATTCTTTCCTTATCCTCTGTGGGTCCTCACCAGTGTTTCACATCTAGATATATTTATACATGTTGGTTTTCACTGATCCTACCCTACTTTTTTGCCCAGGTTTTTTCCATGGTGCCCAAAGCCGTCTTTCATAGTCATGCTCTGTGGAAAGCCATTATGCATATAAAAAATTCAAATCCAGTGCTACCATAGGCCCTTAAAAAGACTGATATAACCTGTTTTTTCTGTTCTAAGCAGGACTCATGGTCACTAATAATTTGCTCAGTATTTCCAGGCATTCATGATTCAATTAGAGCAATGAACTATCATCCAGAAATCCTGGATAAACAGCCACTGTCTATGCACAGGCTGCCTGTACGCTACACAAACTGTAGATCCAGTGATCCTAGACCCACCCGTCACACCATAGATGGACCTCATACACTCAAAGCCGTGGTAGTCTGACTTCTCTGATCTCTCAGGCAAACCGCAGTTTTCCTGTGAGGAGCAGGTAAATCTTAGTTGAAACTGTTCCTCTAGCTGAAGTTTATTCATTGCAAGAGAGAAACTAAAACACGAGCCATGCCATGTGGCGGGTGCTGGGCACTGAAGCTAAGTGGAAGTCCTGGCTAAGTCTTCCATAAGCCACACTTTCCCTGCAAAGTTCCTTTCTCTTGGCCCTTTTCCAGCCCTGTAGTCTCTGCTTCACCCTGCAGAAGAACTCAAAGCACTGGTTGCCTTTCAGGCCAGAAAGTGGACCTCAGTGTGGACTCTCTCTCAATAACTGGTCTGTCATAGCACCTTTCCATCGTTTTCATGGTCTTAGTGTTGCCATGACATTATTGACATCCAGAGTCCTTACAACCCCTGAAAACCACCTACTTGTCCAGCCTCAGATGGGACACTTTTCTGTACAGAAAAGTACAACAGAACCACGTCCTCTGAGGATTCGTGCTCCTTCCCGTCCTCCTGGAGCACGAGTTCACCAGCATCCCGATCCTTCTACCATCTGTTCAGTCTGCAGAAAGCTACTTCCCAGCAGCTGCTCATAAGTGGAAGGAGAACAATCCTGGGAAGGTCATCCCGCAGGCTTGGCTGCAACACAGAAGGAAATTTCCAGGGAGAATTCATTTCCTGGTCCTCTTCCTGTCAGAACAGGATTCCTTCAGCAATAGGTTATCGGCTTCCCACACTGAAATGAAGGTGAATATTTTTGGAAGATCCATTAAGCTTGCTTTTCATTAATAGCTTCCACACACTTAGTGGCTAGTCCCTGTAGCTCTCACACAAACAAACCTCTTCTCAGTGTTTGGAAAAATTAGTAAAACTTAGAATCACAGGAAATAGGGGTCTCTTCATCAGTTAGTCTATGTAAATGGCAGGACCTTGAACGTGCCTGAAAGATATCTGCATGACTTGTTCTTGAAATCTCCCAACGGTGGAGATCCCACAGTCTCCCCAGGTGAGGTAAGTGTTCTTCTCCAGTGCTTAACTTTTCTTACAATTAGAATTTTTTTCTTAATGTCTAACCCAAATCCCTCTTGCTGTGATTCAAGACTATTACTGCTTGTCCTATCCACATTGGGCTTGTCATACAGATTATTCTCTTTCTCTTACATATCTCTCAGCTGCTACCATTTCTCTCTCAGTCTTCCTTACTTTTAGATGGAATAACCACAATTCCTTCACCCTTCATTCATACACCTTATTTTCTAATCATTCTCATTCTCTTCTGACCTCTGCTCTCCAAATTGTCCACATCCGTTTTTAAGTTCAGTTGTCAAAAAGTGGACACAGTACATCACTGGAAGCATCACTGGCACCAAGCAGAACTCAGATCATGTGTTTGTTCTTTCTTCCCTAAGAAAAGGGTGTTTTATTGGGTTTAATCCAGAGTGCATCTGCTCTTCTGGCTGTAAAGGGTTGCTACATAATAGCAGTTAGATTTTTAGTACACTGTTTAGGCAGCTAAGGAATGACTTTTTAGCATTTCTAGCATTTTAAATGCTCTCCAAGCATTTCTTGCGGAATTTTGTCATCATTAGCATTTGCAGTACAATTGTAAGGCAGAGAAATATTATTGTCGCCATTTTTCCAATGAAGAGGCTGCTGGACTGCAAAATGTGCTTTGCAAAGGCACATTTTGTCTTGTGCCTTGTGAGGAGAAAAAGCATTGCTGGATTCTTCTGAACAGGACTCTGCAGTGTATTTGAAATCTCCTTCCACAAAACATGATTATTCAATGAGTGTGTTCATAGTGCAGGTTTCCAAGCCAAGCCTCTCTTCTTGAGGGCTCTCAAAGGTGCTTAACTGTAAGCTCATATGATTAATATTTTGTTCATTTCTGCATTTTCCATTTAAGTACCTAAGTTTTGGTCTTTCGTGTGCTCCAGAGCACTTTGCCAAATTCTTTTATCCCTCTTGGGACAGTTGGTCAAGGAGAAAGGCAGGATGGCAGCTGGAGAAGATAGGACCAGAAAAGAACCTGAAGGAGGGTCTTCAAGTGACAGAAAAGACTGTTTCGCTGAGCAGAGATGAGACAGGAGCATTCATCTGTAGACCCTGCCCCTAACCAGAACATGGAATTTTTTCAAGTTTTCTTAATTTACAGTGTTCCTCTAATGTCAGCAAACACCTGAAACCCACCTAAAAATGTGTCTTACTTCCCCCTTGTGGCTGATCCACCAGAAAAGATGACAATCTGCTATTGCTACTAGGTTCTCAATATCTCAAGTGACAGAGGTCTTCATTGTGCAGCAGAGGTTTCCAGCCTCTAAAGGACACGTGTATAAATCAGAATGGTTCTGCCTAACCTCATTCATGCCATGCGTATTTTCTTTTTTTGATCTTAACTTAGCCCTCTTGTTTCTATGCATTATATGCATAGATATGCATTAGAAAATGTGATGTGACATCAATTTCCAGCACTGCTAAGGTTTTTGCACATGATGCAATCTGGTGCTCCAGTGGCCTGTTCTCATGTGACATAAATTGAAATCACAGTGGGTCATAATGCAGCACAACAGGTGCACCAAAATGTTTTAAATGGTTTCTATTCTTTTTTTTTTTAAATCAAGTCAGAATCAAGAACAATGGCAGCCATTAAATCAGTTCTGCAAATCTTTGCAGGCAGAGCAGCTGGAAAGAGGGGATCAGGGAGAGGACGGGTTTTGCTATTTGCAAGGGGGATGCAAATGCAGTTGTGCAGTGTAAACCACATATTATATTTTTTGTCTTTCATGTGTTGTGATAAAAGTAGTTTTCTTACCAGTATAACATGTTTCATTAATACAATGTTTAAATAATTAAATACAGCAACTCTGGAGGCGATGGCTAAGATAAAAGTTTGTAGGCAATCCATTATTGTGATCAGACAGTACTTCTTAAACCCATGGAGATGCAATTTAGTAATTTAACTTCTGAAGTCAGTTGTTTAATAAACTATTACATTTTAATATAGTTTTGTTCTTGTCAAAGGGAATGATTCATTTCCCCTCTGTCAATTGTTCCAGCTGAAGTTATTAGTGGTTCCAGGGTTGAGGGGGTGCTGGGTTCCTGTTTGAATATCACTGCCGTGCTGTTCCCACTCTCTAGATGTTGCCACTGTAACGTTATGCATGTGATCTTTACTGGTTATAATTATTTTGTAGGGATAGTAACTGCCAGCATTTGAGTCTTCAGTATTGATATATTTCATTAGGTTTAATTCTGTTGGCAGAGAGTAAGGTACTGGTTAAGGGGGTTTTATAATTAGTTGTAGCAGGATTTGATGAATATTAGTATACTCTAATAATGGATGTCCCAGAAAGAAACCTGGCAAAAGCATTAAATAGAGGGAATATAATAGCAGACAAACTAAACATTACCTCTGCTACTATTTGAGTTTGTCATAGTTTTAAACAGATTTGCTTGCTGAAGTTTCACTATGATCTTCTCGTTCATTTTTCTTTATTAAAAGAAGCTTTTATAAGAAACGTGTTCTTAAAAAAACCCAAAAGCCTGTATTTCTCTCTGTTTGTCTTTCCCCTCCTATGAAGATATTAGTTATGTAATGGTGCAGTGTAGGTTTAATACTGTCTGTTCGGCTCCTTCTTTCGCAAGTTGCTGCTGGCTGATAAAATACTGTTCAAGACAGGCTTGGTAATCAGTTAAATCATTTTCCATATGCCCACGCGTTACTGCTAGCAGTCGAGGGTGGTGGACATTTCCATGCTACTTCTGCACAGAAATGCCAAGGGAGCAGAGAGCGGGACGGCAGCACCCGCTGTGCCTGGAGCTGGTCCTGCTGCGGACGGCTGTCTCCGTGCAGTGTGACAGGTCCGAGAAGATTAGGGAGCAAGGGCCTTTCTGCAAGCATTTGCTTATCACTGGCCTTGGTGACACGTGGGATTATTTATGGCCGAGTCCTTTACCGCAGCACTTACGGTTCTGAGATAAAAAGCACGCACCAGAGTCCCCACTGCCTCTCCAGCTGAACAGATGGAAATTGGCATTATTTGAAATTCAAGGAGTTTTTACTGTACACAAGAATAATCCAAATGTGGAACGGGATTTGTTATTAACTGTAAATCCCCTTTCCCCTAAGAAAACCAGAGTAAATGCAGGAAATAAGCTCCCATTTATATACCATAGAGACAATGCTTCATTGTCACTTGTATTTTAAAGTCACAAGTGAAAAGTAAATGGAAAGTGGGAGCAAATATCAAGGTGTTAGTGGCATTGATCCTTCCACAGTGCAGTCAACAAGAATTTTTGTAGCTTACTTGCAACCAATGAGAAAAGGCTTACATATACAGAATATTTGGTGGTTTATTCTTTAAAGCGTGTGTTATTCTGCATCCAAATCAAGAAGAGGGAAAATGTCTTCACCTCTTTTTTTACTGTTAGTTCTGCAGATTTCATATTTATTTACTCTTTACACTGCAGTATTTTAAGAAACTTTCAAATATTTCTTTAAACACATAGAAAAGAACCTGTGTTAAAATAATTCCAAGTATCCATTTCCAGAATGCCTGAAGCTTATTGTTACTAGGTACTTGTGAGACACGTAAGATTTAATAAAAAAGAGCTGCAGACTGAATTTCCTTATACATGCTATAGAAATTTTGCTCAGTCCAGCCTAACTCCATCTTCGTCAAGTTTCCTCTCAGAAAGGACCATTCCCCAAAAGATTATTATTCTCCCACAGTTGTGTGCAAACCCTCAGGAAAATACTAACTTTCCTTCCTTGCACTTATTTCTTCTCTTTAAATTATATTTAGGACAGTCTGTGCCACAATCTGCCTGGGGTCCCACGTGGCTAAAGCCACCCTGGCTGTCTTTGTATCCCAGCGCAGAATCCATTGCAGACATAATGTATGTTACAAAACCCACATGGCAGTTCAGGTCTCCTTAAACGTGGTCCTCAGCATTGCCCACTCCACTCTTCTTTCATTTGTGTTCAAATGATTTTCCATTTTCCTTGACAGTCTCTGAGTTTCAGCCTTACAGGAGATGGTAGGCAGAATGCACGTGCTGTACAATTTTGGCTTCAGGCAAAGTGGCATCTTTTCTGTAAGAATCTGCACTAGTTACTGAACACCACCCATCCCACACTGTTATCATTTTCTCTCTCTCTTTCTTGGTCACTCTCTCTCTCAAACTGTTTGACCCAGATAGACATTTTCTTCCGACCCCTAAATTGCATGCACTGGAATCATACTGAGTAAATTACACCATGCATTTGTGTCCTAGGAATATTTGTCAATACCGTTGTTATCTTGTTCGGCACGGTTTTATTTTTCTTCTTCCTGTGACTCTGCAGAGGAGAGCTGCATGCAACCTGTTGCATGCTGCAAAAAGTACAAGCCTAAAGTGATTTAAATGTGCTCTATTAGCATTTCTTTGCTTATTATGCATTATGAGCTCTACAAAGATGGTTTCTACATAGGTGAATGCAGGTGCGGGGGAAAGCTAATTTGCTATCAATATGCTAGTCTTATTGTAAATGTCCGCCAAACTAGATCTCCCTTTTTTCAAATTCACTTTGGTTATATACCCATAAATCTTGGCAAAAAACTATACCTTGCATGTGTAATGCTGGAGGTATTGGGTCTGTATACAATAACAAAAGCTTCCTTGTTTTCCACGAAGTGGAGACATGAGAAACAATGGTGTTCTTGATACCTATGCATCACTTTTAGCATTATGGTAGCCTAGGCACTGGCATAATAGAGGCATCAGATAAAATAATAATACTCAAATGATGTTTGCAAAGTTGAGCTCGTAAATGTCAAAGGTGATTTGAAGTGGACAAGAGTGAGTCTTAACAAATCAACTAGGGGCTGCTGGCAATTGTTTCTGTTCTCGGTTCTTATTGAAACTAATATTGGACAAATTGAAAGAGTGATTGCCTTAGAGCCTTCGCAATGTCTTCACCAATCTGTTGCTCATTTCCATAAAAAATGGGAGTGAAAATGGCAGCTGACTTCTTTTGACCTCTCTCAATTTCACTGTGGCTCCTGTCAGAGGCCTGAAAAAGCAGTTTTTCAGGCAGACCATTATCTGCCATAGCAAGTTAGTTGGCAGAGAAATTGAAAAATATCAGTCAAATAATCTATTTAAGCCTGGTCTTTCTGTATGTGTTATAATCTGAATGGTAGCAAACCAGCAAAAAACTAAAAGCCTCAACTTGAAAGTGGATGAACAAGTGGAGTTAGTTCCTTTACCAGACATTTTCTTTTGTTACATCAACTTCTTCTTCAGTCCCTCTGTCCTCATGATTTGACTGTCAGCGTTACAATAAGATAAGAAGCTACCTGGAGTGCCTGAATCCTAGTCCTCCTTATCTTCCTGACATTGGTTTCTACCCTTCTGGAATCATGGACCAAAAGCTGTTTTGCTCCCCTTGCCTTGCCAACTCGTTCCCTTCCCATGTAGTTATCTTCCCTTAGAATCACCAAAGTGTCACCACTATGATTCCATAAACTACTTGCAGAAACACCTCCTTCTTCTAAGATTTACTTTCATGAACATTTTCTTCTTAGAAACTTGCAATCCCACTAAAGTTTCTCTACAAAGGCTAAGACCTGTTGTCCATGGATATCAGAGATGTGCCGACACTGAGTTTCCCTCAACTTCCCCTGTGACCAACAACAGAGATCTTAATTTCCCTTGAAAGCAGGTCAAGCTATCTAGCACAGGATTTACTCTTCGGAATTGGGTTTTTCTTCTAGATGGAGTTTTGAAGAACTGCTCTCCTAACTTTCACTCATTTTTCAAGTACTTAAAAATAGGTACAGAACTGGAGACTCCATGGCTTTGGGGAACCCTTAAAATGAGTGCCTCAGGACCCTAGTCCATGCTGTAGCCTAACAGTGCTGCTATTACCCAGCCCACACCCGACTGCATCAAGTGAACAGCTTGGACGCTATTTCCACCTCAGCCATCTTCCATCAAGCTGATTCTTTCTGCCTCAACCCCATGTTGCTAGAAGATATGAAGACCACTACAGTCCCTCCTTCCCTCCCCCATCTTCCATCCTTTATCCTCTCCCAAATTATCTGTGGGTTTCAGAGGTTCTCTCACAACTGCTTCTAGCTATTGTTCTGCTTGGGTTTCTAGTTCTGGCTTTCCCTGACTGCTGCTCGGTCACCAGCCTCTTCTTACCCTGGTAAAGTAGATATCTTTCACGGAAGCTAGGCACTTCATAGAGATAATCATGATTTCATCTGGGAAAGGAATTAAAGCTTTTTTGACAAACCAAGGCAGTCACAGACAACTCTTCTTGCCTTAGTTTCATGGTTAGAAATGCCCAGGTGCCTTTTCTTAACATTTCATTTGCTTCTGAACATAACATTTCCTACTGTGAGATTTAAAAAAGACATATTACTTGTCTTTGGAATACCTTAACTAAAAAATTTGGTTGAAATTTCAAGGTTAGTCTGCTGTTACTGAAATTAAGATCTGTCTTGTAGTGAGTTCTGGGCTATTTAATGTAACATGTGATTGTTGTACCAGAAGCAGATTCTTTAAAAAAAACAGACGCACGGTTTTTCAGCAACAAGAAAAAAAATTCTTGTTTCCTTTTGTATGAGTGGAAAGAAACAATTTAGACTTCAGAGAATTCTTCTCACTTTTCGCCGCCTTCCATTGTGAAGAACCACTGTGTTTAATTAAGGACAGAATTGCTAGATAGACAAAGAGTATCAGACCCATTTGGTTTCCATCAGCAATCATAAGATAGTGGTAGGGAAGGGACTGTGTGAACAATGAAGACACTAAAGTAGCAAAACTGGAGACAGTTACGACTGCCATTCTGAGGTCCATTGGAGGTAAGTTATTGACTGACCATGTTATAAAGTTATAATGCCACAGCAGCAGCTCAAGCTTTCTGCAAAGCCACCCTCATTTCCAATGGAGTTAACACATAGTTGCCATGCTACTGCAAAACACTCTCCTGTAATTGGCAACTCATTAGGTGATGTGCTGCAACTGGGTCGGACTATTCCTCTGATTCCTGCTTTCAGAAAAGTTGATTTTCATGCAGGTGTGAAGTTTAAAGGTACATAACTGTGGTTGCTAGGCTTAAAATTTGACCTATTTTTTGCCAGTTTTTCACTACTATGCAACTTTTCTCCAGCTGATTGTTTTCATTTTATTTCATTTATTTTTATTTTGGTTTGTTGGAGTTTAGGACTACAGGGCTATCCAACTACTAAGGGTTAATATAACCAGATTAAGTGTGGGTTCCAACTAACAGTGTTCTCCCTTGCAATGCTTTCATGTTGAGGATCTACAGAGCTTGCAGACTGAATATCATTGTATCACTCACAGGCACCCTTCTACTCCCATGAGGCTGCTATATTAACCTCCTACTTTTCTGTCTGTCCTTTGTAAAGCTCAGATTTTTCCTACACTGATGCTGAGGATGACCCACTTTTGATCAGAGATTCTCAGTAGTCAGAATCTAACTGTGGCACTGTGGTCTCATAAAGATGCATCTGAACCTAAACTTGACCACGGTTTTTATTACTATAATTATTACTTCACTGTATAACATAATGCATACATATTTCGTATTTGTTTACTCCAGAACAAAACAAAATATACCTTTTGCTGGATTTTTCAGTCCTTCATCTTGTGCAGGATTTAAATATCAGCCTATCAGTGATGTGCAGACCCCTATAAAGACCTCCCTCGATATTTAAGGCGAGAATCAGGATGCAGTCTGGTCTCTTTACTTTCATTGGGGCCAAGTTTTTGATCTTGGTGGTTTGGTTTTCCCTACAGAGATTTTTCTGCATTCACAGAGGAAGACATAAGATTTTTGTGCAAGTGCATAACAGTGAGGATAAAACAGGACTCTGTTAGCTATTGCAGGCAGCTGGACTGACCAAATTGCTCGCCCTCCAGGACGGTTGCATTCTGTGCCTTTGCAGGTGCTGGGGAGTTAAAAATAGCGTGGTTCACCTCTTGGACAGACATGGCATTAGATTTCAAAATCCTCATCCTTAGCAAGAAACCAGAATAAAAGGGCATTGTGGCAGACAGCAGCATGGGAGGTAGGGCTCAGAGTGGTTGGAAAGTGAGCTATCTCTGCAAAAGTATTAAGCATGACCTACTGTCCTCTTCTTCCATTTGCAATGCTGTGGTCCAGCAGGTTTGCAGTCTCCAGGGTCATAAATCCACACACATAGACACTTTTCTTCCATCCCAGCAGTTCCCTTTCTGTAAAAGCACCGTTTTTGCACTGTTCCGCCGTTGATCCGAGGGAAGCGGCTGATGCCGAGCGGTACCAAATTGTGGTGGTGCTCTGGCCAAGACCACAAGCTCATCCACGAGGTTGTGAAAGTCTCCACGGGAGTATCCTGCCCGTGGCATCCTGCCTGCCCCACGTACGACACCAACAAAGCGGACACGACATTCGGGGGGCACGCCATAGGCATCCCCTCCTGCCTGTTTGCAGGAGCCATGGCTTGCCTCAGGCTCAGCTCTGATTACTTTATTCTGCAGTACTCTGTGGGCGACAGGCTCTTTTCCAAAATGCCTTTCTCACGCAGACATCTCGCCTTTCCAGGCATGCCATCCTTCTTTTTTCTATTCTCAGAATATTCTTTTTCGGGGGTTCGGTGGCAGTGCAGCAAACCCCTGAATCTGACCTTTATAAAAGACTGGGAAAGGGTAAAAACTACTCCTTTTTACTCTGTCCTTTACAGTGCCTTTGTGATTTATAAAGAAACAACAGCCACTGAGCTTTCTTACTTTTATCTTTGTTTTATTTTTAACTTTAGCAATATCAAATCTTGATACCCTTCCTCCTTTTTCATGAAGACTTTCTAGGGAACTTTGCAAGTGGCAGTATTCAGAACTCTTTCTCAAAGGGCTGACTGAGCCTTTTTCTTATGTGTTTGTCAGGAATTTAAGTCCTGTAAGTGCTTATGGGAAAAAAAAAAAAAACACTTTTAAAGAGTATGATTTAAATGTCCCACCCTCTTGTCATTAAACAGCTTCCAATCTTTTGTCCCTTCTGATGTCATAATCCTACCAGTTCCCCAGACTCCTGAGGACTTATCTAGGGAAAACATGGAAATCAGTACCTGAGAAGCAAATGGGCTTGAAGGACAGAAAAGAGTTTTTGATGGTTTATTTATATATTTAAAGAAGAGACAGCAAAGTACATTTTATATACATATATATATATATATATATAAAAATATATAAATTTCACTTTTAAGTTCTTCTGTACCCTGCTGTTTGGAAGTTGTACTCTGGTTAATAATAGCACAGACTGATTATCAGAATTCCAAGGCTTTTTTCTACATCATATTCTGTTGTGGGATTTTTTTCTGTACTTACGCATGTGTATCTGGCATAATATCAAATGCTAAGTAAAATTCCATAGATCTGAATTGGGCTTTCAACTTGCCAGTCGTGCCAACTTTAGATATGACTTTTTTTTCCCCTGCAAAGTCTTACTTTTAAAATATGGATATAAAATAGCGATTAGAGTACTGTGTTAATCAGTGTCCACTATTTTAACCTGCTACTTTCAATTGAAGCAACTTATACATTACACTCTATTCATACTGTGGAACTACCATGCCCTAGAATGAATACAAACTAGGGATAAAAAGCTTTTTGTTTCAAGGCTCCACAAATGTGGAATCAGTTACCAGTTGATTTAAGAACAATTGGGAGCTTTTCCTGTTTTAAGATGGAACTGAAACAATACTTCATGATGACTAGAAGTCGTTGTAATTGTTTTAATTGATGTTATTCTAGTGTTATCTTGGTTTATTGTTTATTTATATGCATTTGTTTATCGCAGGTCATGCTTGAAAATGGGCTTTCATCTCAATTTGCATAGTCAGCTAACAAATATATGTATGTATGTGTATCAGCTACACTTGTTTATATCTGACAGCAAAACCATATGTATTCTACATATATTTCTTGCCTTTATGTTTGTGCTATCGATTAAGACATCTGAGTTTGATTTCAGCTTGACTTTTAAGTTTGCAGGACAAACCAAGCAAGTATGTATCTAATAATATCAGTTAAATTATTGTTTGGCTCCCAAAGCACAAATCAAGTTAAAGCATTAACTAAGCACATGTTACTGTGCTTTATAAAGCAGTTCACCCTTTAGTTGCAGTCCTGCACTGTGTTGGCTTTAAGCAGCATTAGCATTCAGAAATTATTTCTGTATCTCTAAAGGCAAACGATGTATTAAAAACAATGATAACATCACTTGTAGAGAAATACAGTCTGGCATCAAGTATTTATTATCATAGCTGATAAAGTAATGGCATGTTTAATTTACACTCTCTGAGAATGATAAATATCTACATGAGTATTCCTACCTGTCTTTACATATCCAGCAAGAAAACTAACCAATATATAAGAGGAAAAGATAGGAAGAGCAAGTCATTATTTCATCTGTTCCATTTACAAACTCAGAAGTCACAAATGTGCAGCTGGGAAATGTGTTTGTCTCAAAGCTTCAAATCTGTGACATGTTAATTCATAAATAATTGCAGTCACATGGTCTTCCTCGAGGGCATTAGCTCAGTATTCCCAGTACAGTACACTTTACTTGTAATAGAAAAGAGTGGACAAAAGTGGTTTTCATAAATCAGATAAAATTGCTCAATAAATCCAAAACATCTTTCATTATTTCTAACAGAAAATGAGCTTAGTTAGGTAAGCAACATTTTTTAAATTTGAATGGTCTTTGGAAACTGGCAGGTGAGGAAATAAAGGGCAAGAATACATTATTTTTGGTTATGGAATCTGTCAGCTAAAGGTTTCACAGCCCTGGACCAAATAGTGCTCTGACTTGCATCCCTTGCTAACCCATGGACGACCTTATATCTAGATACTAAATACTTCCATTAAACAAGAGCACTTTTCTATTGGGACAGTCATATGATAACATCGCCTGTGTCATTGTCTAAATGCAGCTGTTTGCAAAAATATAGGCTTTTTCCAAAAAATGTTGTCTTTGGTACTCTGACTGCAGAGTGAATAATACAGTATGAAAGGAACCTGAAGGAGCCGTTAGGGTCCATTGTGTCAATCCAGCTGCTACACATGCATATTAAGTCCACATTTGAAAATGCCTGTGAAGCTTTTTTCTGTTTGTTTTGTTTTGCAGTCCATTTTTAAGCATTCATACTTCTTCCTTTTTCATTGCCAGAATACCTAAACCACTCTGAAGTAGCCTTTGGACAAATTCCAATTTAAATTGAAACCCATTTTAGTTATACAAGAGTAAGATTTTTTTTTTCTTCTTCTTCTTTAAGTCAGGTGAAATTTAGAAAAAAAAATCATGAAGATTTAGGACAAAAATTGTTTTTCCATTGGTTACTAAAAAAAGCATCTTGTCTCATCTGAGAGCTGGTTGTCAGGCTCCAGTCAGCATTGGAATTAGTCTCCTGAAAGTAGGAATTAGAGTGGAAAACTGACTGACCCTGCCTGTAGCTATTATTGTTCAAACCACCACAAATTTCTTTTGATAAGAATAGTGTTTTGTTCAAATATCAGATTAATTTGGTGTAGACATATGGTTGTCATCCAAAATTTCGTATTTCTAATAATTCATTTGCTAGAATACTTTGAATTCAGAGAATCAATCTTGTGAGTGTAGCATAAGAACAGCATCACAAATGAGAATGCCAAATTTAAACTGTTTAGTCTGGGAATTTATTGCTGGCACTGGAATGGTTGTTGGCAGAACATGTCTATATAGGGGGTTCGTTCAGCTACTTCATTTCCAGTCTATGTCATTAAGCAGTGGTTTGAGGACACTTAGTATTTCAATGCAGTAGACAACAAAAAGAAAAACATCCCCTCTCTCCCTTTCTCTTTAATTGTATATTGGTACCTCAGAATTTTGGCTTAAATATTAATCTGATTTGCATTTATACATTGGGAATTACTTAGAGTAATTGAAAAAGTTTGTCGTTAATATAAGCTGTTGGTGTCCTGGATTTCGATACTAGTCCTAATGCTCATTTTGCAGATGCTGATGCACAGTCTTTTTAGCTTGAGTTTTAGCAGCCCGAGCTACATAAAGGATGTCGAGCAAAGCAGGTAGTGTAGGGCTAGGGGCACTGTGTTCATGAAAGAGATTTACTTCAGCGTTTGTCATGCTCCAAGCAGAGAAAGCGTAGGGTTGGGGTATAAATTGTGCTTTTACTAGTTAACGGAAAGTATGGGGTGAAGGTTTGAAAGGGTTTCAAAGACAAACCTTGCCCTTACCTGCAGCACGCTGCAGAAAGGTGTCAGACACCACCGACCCCTACCTAGACCCAAGAGTCACCCTGCGGCTGGAAGGTAGGAAAGCTTCTGTTCCCAGCTGGCGCTCTACTGCACACTGGTCACCAGCTGGTCTGAGGATGGCAAACGTGGTCACATCTCCAAATGCATAAGGTGGATACATCTCGGTATTAATTTAAGCCTGGAAAACACATCTCCGCATTTTCTCCTTCAGATGAAGACAGAGATTACAGATAGGGAAAAAAATTAACAATAGCAAATAAACCTCTTATTGTACTGCACGGGCTCAGAGAATCACAGAGCTATTTACCAGCAAACACATCCCATGCAGGTCATTCAGTCCAGCCTTTTTTTCTCCTTCCCTCATGTATTGTGTCAGGATTGATTTCATTAAACTTAAACCATTGCTGAAAGATTGACGCGAAGTCTGGCCTTAAAATCCTGCAGTGGAGGTGATTCTGGAAAACCCCGTGATGGTCAGCTCCATGACCTAACTGTTCTTGGAGTTGTAAAGTTTTTCCTAATATTTAACCCTATTATCTATGTTGCAGCTAAAGTCCATTACTTCTTGTTTTGTCCCCGTTGACTAATGAGAACAATTGGTCCCTGTCCTCTTGGTAACACCCCTTTATGCAATTATCGAGAGTTATTATGTCTCCCTTTTGGCTTCTCTTCTCTAGCCTGAACAAATCCCAGTCTCTTAAGCTTTCCTCCTGGGCCTTATTTTCAACACCTTTTATCATTTTTGATGTCCTTCTCGTAAGACTTTCTAATCTGTCTGTATCCTTTGAAAAATGTGGTAGCCCAAACTAAATGCAGCTCTCTGGATGAAGCTCAGCCGAGTCAAACCGAGCGGAAAAACTGCCTTCCTTGTATTACATACGATGCTCCAATTAACACAACCTAGTGTAGCGTTTGTCTTTTCTGTGACAGCATTGTCTTTTTTGCTTGTTCAATATATTGTCCATTATCACCACTATTCCCTTCGCTGGAGTTTTCTGATCTAACTGGTTATATATGTAACTTTGATCATCCTATTCTTAAGTTGTTCCATCATCTGCTTTGAGTTTCCATACAGCCACATATGCTTCCCATCTTCATACTCATTTGTATGTGGCTTTGCCTTATCTGAATCTTTGTCCTAGTGCCACTAATGTACCCTTAGCTATCAGAGTAATTTCGCTATATCATCTCTAGGGTAGACTTTTTTCAGCAACTGAATACTCTCATCAGCAATACCAAAGCCCCATCAGAAGTTTATCTCCATACCATTTCAACTACTACATTGCTACTGTGCATGTGGGGATTAAAAAAATTATATATCCTTATATACGTGTTATTTCCTTGGAAAAGGAATGTTTCCTTGTACGTAGTTAATCAATGATCTGTGAAAACAGCAAGGAGGCTAGACTAGAATTACCCAAAACACAGATTTTCTTATTTGCATGGACTTATGGTATTTTGATGTAGTATTTCCTTCCACCTTAATTATGAAATCAAATACTCAGCAATTTCCCACAAGCCAGAATTTCAAAACCTCATTTCAGAAACTCGGACACGTGATGTTCCAGAACTGGGATATGTATCCGTCCCCAACCCACCTGGGAGGCAGGCAGGAGGGAATGCAGCCTACTGCTGAATCCCAACCCAGACAGTGATGCTGCCTTTGCAGGACTAGCCTGGGGCTATGCAAACTCAAGATAATTCTAGGCTTGCTGGCATAAAAGCCTTGAGAAACGGTTTTTTGTTGGAGCTACTACAGTATTACCCTACTGAAACCCAGATTTGGGGAGCTGCAGCTCAAGTTTTCAGGGCTTCTCCTTCTTCAGCAGTAAATGTGGAGGAGTTCAGAGCCCCAGAATGAACCGAGGAAATATTCTTCAAACCAGATCTTTAATAGAGCAATATTTGTCAATTTGGGGGAAAACATTCAGGTTCAGCAAACTGATATTTTTCTCACAATACACTGTTTTGTTAGGAACTCTGTGCATGCACTAACAAGAAGTACCTCGGTTTAGCTACATAGATCTGAGCATTTCCAGGGGTTTTCATGAGATTCTCGCTCCAGAGGAGAGCTCAAAAAAATCCTTTTCCTCTTACTTACCTTTTATTTCTGTTACTTTTTATTGTGCATGAAAGAATGCTCTTTGCCCTTGCTGGGCTAACGAAGATTTATAATGTTTATTCATTTCCTTTCCCCTCTTAACATGAACCGGAACAGTTTGCCATACTCAGGTTTCCAGAGGTATGTCTACCTCACTTGCTCAAAAACGCATTCCCAGGAGCGGACAAGAGCGCATTGTGCCTGCACGCAATCCACACCGGGGCCTTGGGCAGCCTGCCCAAACACGCCTGGCAGGGTCCTAACCACCTCCTTACATATTAATACCACCTAAGAATGCCCCGTGTGTTTGGGATGTTGCATGTGCTAAAGCAGCTCGTTTTCTACCCAAGCGTTCGCCTGGGCGCGGAGGCGGGTCCAGCCCGGGGGGCAATGGTGGGGCACCCCTCGGAGGAAGAGTTATTCCTTCTCTTAGAGGTGAAATGACACTGCCAGCATGGTCAGTCTCAGGCGTTTGAGAGTGAGGAGGTAGGCTACCCAAAATACGAGATTTTACAATATATTAATAAGTGTATATACTTGCACATGTTGGCATTTATAGCTCGACGTATATTTCTAACGGGAGAGGATTACTAGGGGGAGAGAGAAATCTTTTCCTTTCCCTTTTCCTTTTTCTTTTTGAAAGGAGAAAGCAGAGTCTCTCTTGCTGTATTCTCACTCTGGAAGTACAAAGCAGCACTAAGGTTTTTGCAATAAAATGTTGATAACTCCATATGGAGAAAGTCCACGTAAACAATGACTTTGAACAGGCCACATGCTGAGATAGTGACACTAGGTTAGCGTAGCTGTCCCCTCCAGCACAGCTGTAGCTTATACCAGCAATAAAGGCTTTCTGATGGTGTGTTATTCACCAATTCAAAAAGCAAAAGAATTTTTATCAATAACAGTACTTTTAGATTAATATAGTTGCTTAAACATTAAAGCTTCTGCAGCATAGCATTTAACAGCATAGTTAAAATTAAAACCATGAATAAACACCCCACCTCAGATTGACATTATTTTATGAGCCATTCCTAATACGGATCTGGCCATTATCATACCACCGCCTATGCCAATAACATTGCCTCTATGAATAAAATGTTTGCTTGTACAGTTGGTCTGTATTTCAGACCCAAATCTCTCAAACGAGAGTGGGAGAGAAGCCCAGCATACTGAGTCATGGTAAAGTTCTTTTCAAGGCCGAGGAAAATGTAACTCCCAGAATAAATTACCGTACACAACATTTTCTTTTGGGCCAGTTACCACTTTGTAAGAATCATTCAAGTGCTCTTATCTCCTGTTCTAAAAGGCTTGCTTTGACGTGTTCAAACGTTAGCTGCTTGTTACAGGAAGACTTACTTTCCAGGAATACAAAGATTCAGTCTTTCATCAAACCGTTCGTAGCGGTACATTTACTCTCCCTGAAAAAATTGTTTCTGTTGATATAGTTCAACTACACTGAAGAAGAAGAAGAAGTTCCGTTCTGAGCAGATGGTTAGGATGACTGACTGCAAGCCAGGGCTAAGAAATTACTAAATATTGCTTGTGTTAAGAGCAGTGTAATTTCTCTACATATCTCGCTTCCAATTCTTTAGCCATTTTCTTCCTCTTCATGAAAAATAGGAGTTAGGAACTATTTCAATATGTTTTCTTTTCTTATTTTTTTCTAACCATGTTTTTACAATCTTGTATTTATTATAGGATTTTTCAGCAGCAGGGGAACCACAAAAGGTTTTGTTCCGTGATGTGGGAAGTAGTTCTCCAGAAGCAGGACCAAGATAGGAATCTCCCTCATTTTATGAGCATACAAGTAAAAGGCTCTCAAGACATAAATGAGTCTCTTCATTCTCAGACATTTCCTCCGACTGATTGTAGATAGCTAAAGCTATAAGTCTTCAGTGGTGTCACTTTTTGGAAGTTTTGTTCTTAACATATTAGGACTGATGAATAAGGCATGGGACATTCCACAATATCCCAGCTGGGGGATTATGCAGCTGGACAAAATTATCCCTATTAGGTTTTTTTTAAAATGATGATATATCTTTTGATAAACCTTCTCGTTATAGCTGAATAGTAGAGACATTGTAGGACATAAATAGAGACATAATAGGACAAAATAATTCCATGAAAATAATGATGTTTTAATTTTGAACAAATGTGCCTTTAGCTAGAATGTTTGTGAGATGTCTTGTGATTACTGCAAAACGGGAATAGAAAGTGATTTTTGAATTCTGAAATACGATGATTTACAATAGAAAACCTGACTCTGAGTTACTTCCACTCAGAGAAATACAACCTGCGATGTGTTCTGCTCCGACTAACCAACATAACAATATTGAATGCCAAATTTTGAATATCAAGCACTTGCAGTGAAGTGCTCATAAATGATACACCTTCATTCAGGGAATAATTCTGAATAATAAATCTAAGAAAGTCATAAACTGCTCTTGTACAATTCACAAATAGGAAAAGGAGGTGAGGTTTGTCTAACAAATTATTCGGAGTGAATTATGCATCCGGCAGGTACCTCGAGTCCCTGATCTGTATTTTCTAAAATTTGTATGGGATGTCTCCTCTAAAGATTTTGCAGTATAATTACCTAGATCAGTCATTCCCCAGCTGGATCCTCTGTGGCAGAATCAGTGTGCTCACATATTCCTGGATGAGATTGCTTCTACACCGTTTCCTTATGCCACTTCCACATTACCTTTCTAAGCAGATTTGTCACCTGTTCTGGGGGAAACTGTGGCCTCCATTTCCTTTGGTGACCTAAAATGATTAAGAGCTAAATCTCCTGTCTTCAAGTACTTTTGCATATGCTTAAATTTATGCACATGAGTAGTTTCATTGATTTTAGTGGGTCTATTCGTAGGACTACGTTTAAGCAAACTTATTTGCAGGTTTGGGCTCTTAAGAGATTTGTCTCCTAGTGTTATGTGCTTCCTACTTTATCAGTAAATAGATCATTATCACTCAGTAATGCCCGAAACATGCACTACTCACCAAAGGAGCTATGAATGATCTATAATAAAAATCTGCAGCAAAATTAACTGGGTTTGCTTGCATTTAAAATCTTTATTTTCAGTTAGATGTTTGTGATTTACATGGAAACAGAAGAAATCAGAAAAAGATGCCGTGTGCTCGGAATCTTCTTTTGCTTTTGAAAGGTACTTTGGGTCAGATCCCCAAAGAAAACTCGGCACTTAATTGCAGTTTCCGGAGGTGCTTGGTAGTAAACGTGGCTCGGAGCATAAGAAAAATTGTGTATTTTTTCAGCTGTTTGTGGAAGTAACACTGACACTAGGACAAGTACAAATGTAGATGGCTGTGATGCATTTCACTGCTTGTAACCTATACAGACAGCACTGGAGTGCAGCAGTCAGCTGAAGGAGCTGGCTTTTGGAAGGGGGAGAGAGAAGGAATATCTAAATGGGTTAGCTGTTAAGAACAAGAAGCTTTTGATTTAAGAAATATTAAAAGTGAGTTCCTGGATTTTATTCCTGACATACACCCAATTAATATATTTTCCAAAACCGAGACACTGTATTTGCAGGATTTATTTAATATTAATGGAGGCATTAAAGGGATAATCTAGTACCTGTAAGATGCTTTTAATTTTTTTTTCCAGGTTTTGTTTCAAAAACGCAGAAGCTTCTTCTGACCTAATTGATCAAAAATGCTTTTCTTTGGGAAACAGTGCAAAATGTCTTCTTTTCAAGGCAAATTAATTTGGGGACTGGTGAGACAGGGAGAAAGGTAATATATGCCAGCAAAAGTGCCAGGATTTGAGCTGGAAATAAACCTCCAGCATAACATGCCTTTTGATATTGCTCATATAGTCATTCAGAACTTGTATTTCTTCATTTGGATGCGTACAACTAGTTAAAAATATCTGTTACAAGTCTTTTCTTCCTGCTACTTTTCTAAATTTCATGGAAAGGGTATTCTTCAAAGTTATCTTATGATTGCTCTTTAGAAATTACCACTCATAGGAAACCTCACACAAAAATAAGTTTATTAATTAAATAATTTTACTAATTAAAAAAAATTATCTGAATAAATTATATATTTTTAATAGGGAATTTTGGAGACATGTCTAGGTACCTTATCCCAGATCTACTGAAAACTTTATTTTTCTTCCAGCTGCAAAATTCATCTGCTATGTTCCTATGATGATTATATTAATATATTAATCACCAGACAAATTACTAGAAAGGATAAAGAGAAAAAGTTATCACCTATAACTGTGTTAAAGTATTTAACTTGATGAAATTTTTCAGTAAAGTAAAAAACCCCAAAAAACCACAACTATATTTTCTGAGTGATCACACACATGTTTCATAAATGGATGGATTGCCTTTCATACTCTTAAATTCTGATTTTTTAAAAAATACAAGTATTTACACATTATCTCCTGGTTCTTTCGATGAAGTACTGAACGGAGAGTACTACAACCCCTCCCAATAGATTGACCTTTCCCCTGTGGTCTAACCTCACTTTCTCCTCTTTTCTACTTTTTAATAACTGCATGGACACCATTTACCAGATACAAGAGGAATACCTTACATAAGGACACATAACCCAGGACTCTTTTTAATATTCATGAGTTTGTCAGCTTTGTTAAAGAAATTCAAGTAGCTAGTGAACACTGGATTGCATTCCTCCACCATATATCTTTTATCTGGCTGTTAAAGTTAAGCCTTACTAATGCCATTTTAACTTCTCCTTCTTTGGAATTCAACTCCTCGGTGGACATGTAATACACGCTCTAGATTCTCCAACGTGCCTACCTACGTTAATAACCACAACTATTTAGAGTTGCTACCAGGGTCCTAAAGACATGAAAGTTCCCAGATCCAGCAGGTTAGCTTTGAACTCACTGAAAGAAAGGACCAAAAAAATTTAGAAAGTTCTCCCCTCCAGTCAAAATCTGGAGGTTCATTTCCCACCTCAGATTTTTTTTTCAAAACTCGCTAGGAAAGTCCAGATTCAGGTTTCAAAAACCATGAGGAAAAAAGGAAACCCTTATTGTTACTGTTTTTTTCTGGCCAAATCTTGACATTTTCCAATTGTATCTCCATTCAAAACAAGAGGTCAGTTTAGGAATAAAAAATACAATTACTACATGAAAGGAAACAACATTCAAATGTTGTTAATTAAATGAGGGAGTGGATGTCAATGTTAATGTGTAGGTACATAAAAAGGACCTTATTTTGCAGATGTATGACAGGGCTCCCTGAAGAACACAAGTTTATTATATTAATTCCATGGTAGTTGAAAGCTACATAATCAAAAACACCTTCTAAGTTTGGCAGAAATATAACACTGGCTGTTTAAAATAAAAAGTCTGTATGGAAAGTTCAGTTTTGTTTTGTTATGTTTTTTTATTCCCCTAGGGTCATTGTGGTGGAGGAAATATTTTTATCCAGGCCTCAGGAAATGGTGGTCTGGCTTGCAACTGCAGCGGTGCGGATAGTTACATGAACAGTATTTACTTGGGGCAAAACATGCCATCACTTATCTCTCCCCCAAAACTCCTGGACTACAAGAACTAATTAATGTCAATGGCCACCTGGAAATATCCAGTGAGGAAGGACTGTGGAAGCTACTACCCTGAAACGACCCTTTGAATCTGAAGTGAGGTGAGTCAGAAATGTGCAAGTAAGATATCGGGGTGGATAAGCAGAACCCTGCTGAGTTATATTTCAAACAGAAATTCAATGGGAGGCCGTCCTGTACTTCACTTATACAAATGGGCTGAAATGGCAAGGAACACGGAGGGTTTTCTGATGGAGCCTTTGTGCTTTGCAGGTGAATACTTATGGCAGAGGCAATGTGGCAACCTCAAGTTAGCAGAAATCCGGCAGATTTTCTGAAGGTAGTTTTACCGATTTTCGCTCCTCTTTTCAGGACTCTGCAAGTCTTTCTCATATGCTCCTTCTAATATAAGGAAGTCCATTTCCTATTCCATACCCCAAAATTGGTGCGCAAAAATCTGCAGATCTGTCTGGGTTCTTCTGCTGTAATTCTGCCCATTCCAGACACATTACAAACTGGTTGCTTTTTCCTTGGCTTCTTCAGAAAATATGGAATGAAAATGTTGACATTAGCTGTCAGGCTTTGAGTGCACACAGTTTCTTAATTCCCAAAAGATCTTCCTTATATGAAGTCCATTTATGATATCACTTACAAGTTTAATGAACACTCTGTCTTTGATAACCATTCAGATACACTTAGGCAAGTATCTTGCTATGTTTTCCCTTTCTTTTCTATACTGGCGGAGTCCATTTAGGAAACTACCTCTTTAGGCTATGATATTTTAGCTCTTCTTTTCTTTGTGTATTCCATTTTTGAGATACTTCCCACCATGTTACAGCCCAATTTTTTCTACAGATCAATTTTTTTATTATGCATTTTTTCTCCAAGAAACCTCTACCTTCCAAGTTTAATCAACATTGCTCTACCTTCCACTTTCTATTTTATAAAATATGACAAAACGTACTCTGCTTCCTTTTTTTGTTGGTGGTGGCTGTCCCCTGTCTTTATTTATAAATGTAGCATTGTCTTCATTTTCTACTAACTTTGCTAGGTGTCACCACTCATCTTTTAGCTAAATGATACGTATTTGGAAATATTAAGAGAATCTCAGATGAAAACCTTACTGCAGGTCAGTAATAAACTTTGGGGGGGGCCGGGGGGGCAGGGAGGGAGTGGAGAAATACAATTATAAGATTACAGCTGATACCAGGCATAATTTTTACGACTGGCCAATGCATTGAATTATTAATTCCATACAAAACCACTTAAAAAGCAACATTAAGAACAGATGACAAAATAGCGTATATTCTGGTTTACCTCTTGATTGCCAAACCATGGCATTCCCACTAAAAATGAACTAGTGTTTGGCAACTTGCCTGGTTTTCAACATGTGATGTCTAGCTGGTGCTACAGGGAGCTGAATTTTCACCGTAGTCATGATGGATTAACAGCAACTTTGGTAGCACCAGTGGTAGACCAGCAAGAGTCTGAGAATCAGACTTTTTTTTTTACATTCACTTTGCCTCAGACCTCATTTTCCTCTCTTCGAATATTTCAGACAAAACTACTCAGCAGTATCCAACAATGAGTCCAGGGAGATAATCTTGTTTTGTACACATTGAAAAAAATCTGGCAGTCTTTCCTTTGAAGTGCTCCAAGTCTTCTGTGCCTGAGAGCACAGGCTTGAAATCTTCAAAGGATGCGTAGCATTGATATAAATCCAAACCCATTCTAACTTGGACAAGTGAGGAACTTTGGGGAAAACATTTTCAACAGAGGTTTCACAGAATTACAGAATCATGTAGGTTGAAAGGGTCTTCAGGACGTCTCTAGTCCAACCTTCTGCTCAGAGCAAGGTCAAAATTGAATTTGGAATTCAGGTTGCTCAAGACTTTGTCCCATCAGGTCTTGAAAACCTCCAAGGCTGGATTCCACAGCCTCTCTGGGCAACCTACTCCAGTGCTTCATTCTCTTCACAGTTAAAAAAGCTTTTCCTTACATCCAGTCAGAACCTCCCCCATTCCAATTAAGTCCATTATCTCTTGTTCTCTTGCCGTGCATCTCAGTAATGAACTTAGCTCTGCCGTCTTAATAGCCTACTCATGAGTGCTGAAAGGCGACCCTGCAGCCATCTCCTCAGGCTGAACAAACCCAGCTGCCACAGACATTCCTTATAGGCAATGTGCTCTAGCCCCTGGATTATACTTGTTTACATCTTCCTTGCGTTGGGTTCCCAAAACTGAGCACAGTATCTCGATGTGGCCAAGTAAAGGAGAGTAATCACTTCTCAACATACCATTAACATCGTTAATATAGAATCATAGAACAGCCCTGGATGGACAGGACCTCAGAAGATCAGCTGGTCCAGCTTTTCATCTTGCAAATATAGCCCAAGATGCCATTAGCTTTCACAACTACCAGGGCACACTGCTGGCTCCTGTTTAGCCTGCTTCCCCCCAGATTATTTTCAGCAAAGCTGCTCCCCAGACAGTTGCTCCCTAACCTGCAGGGAGTTAGTGATCCCCCCCAGTGAGCAGTATGGAAAGCTTGTACTGAGGATCTCTTGCTGGCACGAAGACGGGACCCACCATAGCCTAATGTAGAGAGAACAAAAGAAAGACTGGGACTGGGAGGAGAAATGAAAAATTCTGCCTAGTAGCCTGGTAACCACCTATATCTAGGATAATTGGAAGCCAGAGGAGAGGTCACTGAGACCTCTTTGTCACAGGAGGCATCAGAAGGCTGGAAGTATATTCTGATGAAGAACATTATATTGAGACTTACAACGAGCTTGTTGGTTTGGGTGACAGCAAACTAAATTCTGGTGAGAAAGAGGAAGACTTGGGACCAAATGAAGTGGATTAGACCTTATTAAAGAGGGCAAGGAGCACATACATCATAAGAAGAGGAAGAGGAATAGGCTAGGAAAGGAAACTGGACTGGGTATTTAGGAAGTAGGTAGGAAGCCCTTAGCCTCAGAGGTAGGGAGTCAGGCAATGGGCATTGCCAGTGAAACCACTGCAGAAAAGGAGTAAAAATAGATCAGATAGGGATCTTCATGGGCAGAACAGAGATCAGGACAGTCTGAGGGTCTCAGCCCAACTAAAAATTCTGAGATGAGACTGGTACTGTGAAGATCGAATCTCATGCTGGATTGACCTACAAGGATTTCACTACAATGAGTGAAAATAGAGCTGGGTTAAAGAACCACCTACGGGGAAGAAATTGAACTGAGAAGGCTGTGGCAGCTTGGAAGTTATAGAGAGAGGGCATCAAGGTTTGGGAAAATGGCAGGTGACATCTCTAAAAATAAACAATATGTGAACATATAATCAAATGCAAAGCATTATGCATATTTAAAAGGCAGAAGTTTTTCAAATGTTCTGGGTTTTTTGATTTCTTGGCTATGTCATGATAGCTTTTGGTTGTGTATAATATGTGTATGATTAAAGTCTATTTTTTTGCTTGCATTGTATCGTATACTGTTGTAAGCAGATGAGTTTAAATTCCAAACAAAACTAAGAGTATCCTATTTCTCTACCTTAGTTTTATTGACAAATAATGCAACATCAGCAGAGCCCTCTGAAGGAAACTCAAAACCTCAGAGGCTGTTCAGCCTTGGTCTTCTCCTTCTCAAAGCTGAGATTTTCATGTCAAGGAAACACTGAAATCAGTTTTTCTCACTTTCAGTTCCCTCCAGCTGGAATTAGGAGTCAGAATCTCTGGCTTCTTGAATAGCAAAATCTGTTTAGACCATTCACAAAGGTTACTATTTTATGCACATGAGTAATGCAGCCTCTGTAAGTTGAACATGATGTTATCTCTAGAAATGTTATGCATAAGGTTTATCTTCAAAGATATTTCTGAACTTAACTTATGCATATCTTTACACTCAAGTTTGATTTGATAACCTGTCAAGCAGATCTAATTTGTTTGTGTTTTCCTGTGCTCTTCTCCATACTGGGAAGTATCTTTTGCTAACCACGCATTGGTAAAATGAGTATTAAGTTTAACACCATCCACAGTTCCTTAACAAGAAGGAAAGAGAGAAAACAAAAGACTGAGAGAGAAAGCCAGAGAAAGCCAGAGAAAGGAAGGGAAGGGAAGGGAAGGGAAGGGAAGGGAAGGGAAGGGAAGGGAAGGGAAGGGAAGGGAAGGGAAAGGGGGAAGGCAGAAATGCAAAATATGATCATAAGCATATCAAAGTGTGTGTGGACTTACAAGATTGCAAAGAGCATTGAAATACAGCAGCAAAATAAGGAATAAGTTTACAACCATAATTCAGCTTTCCTTGAAGACTGCATAATCAGTCTGGATATTGAGAAGTAGGGTTATTGATTCCAAACTGTGTTCTTTCTTTTTTGAAACTGTCATTTGCTTGTTTAAAATATTAACTTGCTATCATTCTATCAAAACTCTAAATACTTCTGTTAAAAGTGTGCCACTCTGACACCTTGCAGAAGGTCTAATTTGGCTACTTCATGCTCCCAGTCTACTCTTACTGGTTCTGGCTGCTTGGCTGGGCTCATCTCTTATGATTTGTCATCACCATGGGGATCCCAAGAGGCCCCACCGGGATCACCAACAGAAGTAACCAGGATGAATCCGGGAATAGGTAGTCCAGGCAGAGACTCTGCCCTGTAGAGAAGGTTGGAAGCCTGAAGCACTGAACCTATCATTCCCATGAGGCCACATGTCAGTATTTCCACACAGAAATATTTTCTTTCTCAGCTGAAGTATTTTGGGGGGTTGATTTTTTTTCATCAAAATGTCAACATTTGACACATATAATGTCAATTTTCCAGCCACTCTACAGTAAATTGCACCCGATACAAATGTATGTGTATCATCTCCTCTATTTCTCCATACTAGCTGTTTTTTCAATAAGAAATTATGGAAAAAAGTGAAGATGTGTCAGAATCTATAGGCTCTAATAGTGGGATTCATCTGACCAAATACAAAAATCTATAACTGAGACATCTACATCTGAGGTTGTCACCCTGGACTCTTTTCATAATCAATGGAGAGAAATAGGCACTTTTAGGGTGTGATTCATCTCATCCTGAAGTAGATGGCTAAAACAGGTCAGCTGAATCATGTTTTAAAAGCACCTATTTCTCTCCATTGGCAGTAGAGGGAATCTACGGTGACAACTTCAGACGTTGACAGCTCAAGTTAAATAAAATTACTTTTGCCATAAGAGTCCATAGAACTGTAGTGCACAATCTTGTGCTTTTTGCACCATAATTTCACCTGTTCGTCTTATTTGTTTCAAAATATGCAATGACTTTTTCTTTTCCCCTTTCTCCCTGTTAAACCAATCTTTTTACCTTTTTTTTCCCTAACTACATTGTGTTGTGCATCCTTTCTCAATTCCCCTCATCACCATAAAATCAGGCTTTAAACCAGTAATTTTAAGCCAATATCTGAGATAAATGCATGCCATATCACCAATACTGTGAGATTCTGCAGTACTGCCTACTTGTCTTTTTAGTGTCACCACTAGCCTGTGGCCTTTTGAAACACAAGTCCCATAACAGAATTATACCAGTTGTCTGATATAGGAGGCCAGGATCAGGCAAAAGATATTCCCGTGTTGTTTCCCCACATGGACGACACAGCACCTTTTCACAAAGGATGTCATTTAACATCATAACAAATTTCCAACATTCCCTATACCTACCTGTAGATGCCACAAGTTAGAAAACTGTTCTCTTTGTCACCTTTGCTGACCTATGAAGCAAGAATATTCCAGTAACTGCCAGTGGCTTGGGAGTGAAGATGCAAATACAAAGTCATATAAATAATAATGTTAGTAAGTGGTACAGTGAACACAACCTTTCTGCATTTTGCCATGCCTCAATCCTAGAAGTACATGCCAGAGACAGTGATGTCTCTTTTGAGCTCTTCTAGAAATTAAGTGTGAATGAAAGTCTAAACAGTGGTTGCAGATCTTTGCATCTGTTCCATTAATTTCTCCAACACGGAGCATTGCCTTAGCAGAATCCTGCAGAAAAGCAAACAGCAATAAATCTGACTTCCCTCTGGGTAAACCCTGCAAAGGGGTATAAAAGAGTGAGGGATGGGGTAAGAATTTCACTTCAGTGAACCAGTAATCTGGTTGGGCTAAATCTGGGGCGGAGGACTCAGATTAACTCCCAGCTACATACTGCAGGTTTTCAAATTTTCGTAGTGTAAAAAGCAAAAAGGAACTCTTAGATCATCTAATCTGCTTTCTTCTCGATCACAGGCACTTATCTTTCACACAGTTATCCCTACCTTGAGCCAAATAGTTTCTCTGCAGCTAAAGTATATCTTCCTGAGAGGCATCTAATCTTGATTTGAAGATCTCAGGAGATGGAAAATCCACCACTTCCCTCTATAATGTGTTCTGATAGCTAATAGCTATCAGCATTAAAAGTGTGTGCCTTATTTCCAATTTGAATTCATCTGGCTTCAGGCTCCAGCCTTTGGTTCTTATTATGCCTTTCTCCACTAGATTACAGAGTCCTTTCATATCCATTATTTTCTGCCTGAGAAGGTATATATGCCATAAGCAAGTCACCTCTCAATCTTCTGCCTCATAAACAGAAAGATCCAACTCTTTAAATCTCTCACCAGAAGGCATTTTCTCCTGTTTTCAAAACATTTCTGCATTCCCTCTCTACCCTCTCCAGTACCTCCACTGTGTCTTCCGAAAATGTGGACTGCAGAGTTGATGCAATCAATACTCTGGCATTGGCCTCCCCACGTTATAACAGAAAGATCAGCTCTCCTGCTCCCTCACTGACCGTTCAGCAATTGTATTGGGTTTTTTTGCTTTATCATCCCATTCTGAGCTACTGTTTGGTTGCTTGTCTAGTATGAATCTTCCATATTTTTAAGTCGCTGCTTTCAGTTATTCAGTTCTGTGGTTTTCATCTTCGTTTCTAGAAAGGTAATTTAGGATTGGGCTGTATTAAAGCACCCTATTTCTAATAACCTAGTTTACTAAGCAATCTTTTCCATCTCCACAGCATTCTCTTTGTTGCTTACCACCGACTTATCCGTAAATACTTCCAGGAATAATTTCACACTAACTTCTGGACTGTTAATAAAAGAACTTGCAATCATTTCTCTGGTACCAGTTCTTGTGGAATCAGAGAAGAAACATCCCATGTCATCTTTGCATTATTTTGCGTAAGAGTAACAGCAGGGGAAGGGTTTGGACAGGTAACGTTGTCTGGTTACCTTTATAGCATTCCTTGTATGTCAGGACTTGTTCAAAATTATCATCAATGTACTGAACATTTCTCCAGCTGCTCTTAGGAACTCTTAAATGCTGGTTATCCAGTGCTGCTGATTTCAGAATGTTAATCATTAGTTTTTGTTGTTCAACACCCTCTTTGATTACTAATGGGGAATCCTCTTCATTATCTTTACACGATATAAGTAGGACTGAACATTTTTCCGCCTTGGAATGATTAATTAACCCAAAGACATTACTTTTGATGGATCTAAAAGTATTCAAGAATCTGGAATGAACTGGATCAACAGTTGTAAAGCAAACAGGTATGGCAGGATTTAAATGTCATGCCAAAACCAGAAAGGAGTTCTGCTTTCTTACACTTTTACATCCATGTATGAAGTGGGAAAGGAAAGCTCAAATCTCTCTCTTTTTGACTGGGAATGAGAATATGACCCTGTTCTCTTGTCTCACAGGAAATGGCTTAAGCACCGAGATAAAGGAATTCTGGACTGAACATCGTCTTCTGAAGTTACACCACCTTTTCTAAGTACCTAGATACACATTAGGATACTGTGAGCAAATGCAGATGGACTTTAAGACGTTCTTTATCTATATGCTGATTTTTTTTTTTTTAAAGTCTGTTTGGCTTTACCTGAAATGAAATATATTGCTTTGATTGTCAAACAACAAAAAATCAATCATTCATACAACACATACATAAATAGATAATTTTTTTTCATATTCAAACCAGAAACATTCATTAAGAAGTCTACACTTTCCACATTATAGTGAGAAGTTTCACCACCTCAACTTTCTGACAGTTCTGCAGTATATGTAGATTATTTTGTTTGTGTAAAAGTTAAAAATGCCATCGTGTTTATAGCTCTGTTTGGCATACATTTTTGCTTGGTTCCTCCAGTTGCCTATATTAATTTTCTGCTCTTTATAGGTTCTACTGGGATATACATAGCTTTGGTCTGTACTATATTTGTCAGCAAAAAGTCTTTCATTAGTAATGTCATTTTGGATGCTCCATCTACTCTTCAACCAAAGATAGTACCCAACCTACCCATGAGATGGAGCCCACTTGCTTGTGCAGCTCCTTGGTCTAGCAGAATGAGGTCCCAATGTCCCAGTATTCCACGACAGCAAAATCTGCATCTTCAAATGTATTGTGCAACCAAGGTTTCAACAACAGTGTTTTCTGTCTTCTGTTCTTGCTTTTGGGATCAGAAAGATTTCCCAGCAGATCATGTTTACTGCCTTCTTCACAACTGTGGCACCACCCTCTCATCTGCTATTTCACTTTGTTCTAGTGAATACAGCATTATTATAAAGATTTACTGAATGAGTTCATAAAACTTTCCAGTCTTGGTATGGTTAACTTGTTGTCTGCTTTTCAGCAAAATAACTGAAAACAGTCCGCAGCTGATCTGAGGCAATATACAGCAGTGTTCCTAGCCTGTGTCTACACCATTAATTAGAAGGGGTTCAGGAACTAATCTTTTCCCCAGAGTCCAATGGCACCAGTTGGTGAGGTCTACACTGCTTAGGACTCTTCCTTTTATGGAACCCATTTGTTTTTGAATCACCTTCAAACATATTCTACCAACACCTAAGCAGTGGAAACCTTCAACATGAGGTTTTCAGGGCCACAAAACCCCATCCACACTGTGCCTAACAATTAGCATACACACTCACAGTTCATTAAGGCCAGCAAAAATACCTAGAAGTTTACTATTTATTTAGATAGCTAATCTACTTTTTTACAGGTTGTTAATTTAGCCAACTCAAAATTCAGACCTTAAATGCTTCTGCTGAACCAGCCTCGTATTATTTGGTCACCCTATGACTTAGGGTCCGGAATGTGCCCTTTACCCAGGGTCTAAATCTCTCGTTGCTGAGCTCCATTGCTTCAGTGGCAGGAGAAGTCTTTACACAGAGAAACCTGAGAGGATGCAACTTTGGGTTAGCCTTAAAATTGGAGACTTCCAGCTGGGTCCTAGTGAAAGGGACATAGATTTGAGGCACTGCCTTAACTGCTGAGATGCGCTTATAGGGTAGGAGCAAGCATCCTCCATAGCCGATGAATTTGGGAGCCCAGCTGAAGCGAGAAGCCTGGCTTCACCACCCAGCACTGCCCCAGCTACCTGGGAGCCAGCTGCCTGAAGCTGGAGATTGTGGGGGGAAAAAAAAAAACCAAAAAAAAAACCAAAACAAAACAAAACAAAAAAACCCAAACAAACAAACAAGAAAAAGACAACTAACATGCAGTCCAACAGACCTTTTATCCTGGAATGGTTACGCGTTCAGAGACTGACAGCTTCCTCTGAATCACGCTGTACTACCGCCCCAGACAGAATAGTGGCTTAGATAATATTGACAATCAGTGCCTATTCAAATGCCCATTTAAACTGAAAGAAATACCGCACGTATCAAAGAGCAATATTTAAGATACAAAATCTCACCTTTCTCTATTGTCATGTAACATAATAGCCATAAATGCATATACTTCTTAACTAAATAAAGCGGTTATATACCACTTTGCTTCTTATGACATTTATCACAAAAAGCTACTCAGTGCAGTCCAGTATTGTGTTAGGGAAATGAGAGGAGCACTTATTCCTTCACATTAGTTAACATGTCAAAAGCTTTTTATCTCAAAGATATTAAATGGTAAGAACAGTGTGTTTCAACTTCTAAATTGTCATACATCAAAGATTTTGGAGGACTTCTTTTTTAAATTGACAGTTGTCATTTAATATACAGCATGATCCAAAGCATATTATTTCTGAATGTTACCAGGGAGATTTCATTGGCTTTTGTGACATTTCCAGTCTTTGGTATAATTGGCTAACAGCTTTTTTAACCTGATGTCTTTTAAGAAATAGTGTACCTGGTGGTCTGGGGTATCACATCTTTTGTTTTCTCTTTTCTTTGTTGTCCAAAAATGTTACCATAATGATAAAAAGTGACATTATTTTAAAAGATAAGAAACACCAAAATTATTTTCTGTCTGACCTTTACAGTTACCAGAACAAGCAGCTTCTGTTAGCAAAATAGTTCAAGCTTTTTATTACAAAGGATATTTGGCAGTATTCCATAAGAAAGAAAAAAATACATGTAGTTCTTGTCAGGGGAAGTCATTAAGCCCTCTCTCCTTATGCCAGGCTAACATTTTAACAAAAATAAAATTCTGGATATTTTAAGATGGAGGAGGAAGTTGACTGTGAGAGGCAGGGACATTTCACATAATGCTCTTTATGAATGTACTAATGTAGTTTTATGTCTTTGAGTGCACCACACCGAAGGAAATACAGTGGGTTTACCCAAGAGTTCAAGGAGATTTTGGTGACCTTCATTTCCCAGCTGCACGTTTATGCATTCAGAGTTTTCTTCTTCACCCCGGTCTGTTGCGTCATGAGAACAACGTTCCTTCTTTAGGGGATGCTGGGGGGTAAGACAGATAAATGACTGAATGGCTCAATGTGCTTAAATCACTATATTTACAATTTTTAAGGTGATTATGGCTACCCCTCAGCTGTACTGTTTTTGCCAGGTAAAGGTTTACAAATCAATTGTTAGCTCCACTCCACACCTCTCATTGTTGGTTTTACACGTTACCACAGAACTTTAGAGGTGGAAGTGCTTAAGAATTCAAAGACACATCCAGCACAGATCCTTTTAACCGCTGTTGTCGTTGCTCTGGTTCTTCAGCCCAAGTAAGGATGATATATGTCTTGCTTTCAGCTCACATGACAAAGATATGACATTGTTGTCACTGATTCTTAAGAAAAACTGTATGAGTCAAATTACAATAGCAACAAAAGTTAGAACAAAGCCGTCTTTGTTGCTGAAACGGTTTGCTGGTTTACTGTCTTTTGCTCAGCTGGTGGTACTGTACATAGCCTGCAAATGGATGAAATGCATTTTAGGTGCATGAAAGAAAAAATACTATTTAAAAACATAAGATTCCTTTAGGAAAATAATTGGAGGCAGCTATAGTCATTAACTCTGGAATACATAATTCTTCCCACAATTCTTAATATAGAGTGAACGCTGTTGCATGCCACAGTGTTAAAGAATATGTGAGTTAAATATCTTCCTGCTTCAAAGATGCATGGCCTAAAACCTGAAAAATTACAGTATATGCAAATGATCATGAAGGACTGACTTTACTGACCATTTCTTTGTGTTTGGGGGATAGATTTCTGCATGGCATAATATTTCCACTTGCATTGGTTTCCTGGCATGAAAATGTTTATTGCACTCATTAGCTAAGAGGATGTCGGCACTGGTCCAATGAACACAGATCTGCCTTCTGATTTCAGCCATTAAATTGCAATGGGATTCATAGGCTTAACATTGTGGGTGTGAGAATAATAAAATGGAACTCCATCTTTAGCCCAGTTACCATGGATGCAGTTAAAGGTCATAGTGGCAGCTGCTAACTAGTTGCCTTTTTAGCTGTGTTTCCCCTCCTGCTATGTGTTTTTGTGTACCTTAGTTTCTGCAGGTCTGCCTTAGAGCAATTCCACTTCCTTAACTTGGCATATGGGTGTCTTCCTCAACATGATGGGTGCATTCCCATAAATATGGTTGTTACAGGCATCCCTTTATTCAATTATTTGTGTTTTAATGGAAAATGAATGTAAAGACCTTAGCAAAAAAAATAGAAATGCAGCCTGCTTAGCATCCCGATTTTTATTTTCTGCACTCTGCTTCACATTCCTAACTGGGGGGAAAAAAAAAAGAAAGAAAAAAGCCGTGTATATAGTGAATTCCCATCTCCGTTTAAACTCATAATGGGTTCAGGCACTGAGGCATTCACAATGTGGAACATCAACTACTACTTCTCCGTTCGGCCCAAAGTCCTAGGAGTTAATTCCCTGTACTGCATGAAGTGTCAGAGTAATTACCGCTGATCAGCCCTATTTCTCAGCATTCTGTCCCGCTTTGAGAGGCACCCTGTTTATTGATGCACCGCCACATCATCACAGTGCTTTCATTCAGGCAAGCAGCTTAATCGAAAGGGCTTGGACAATGCAGGATTTTCAAAGAGAAGAAGTGGAAAAAAATTAAAAGTAGCCAAGTAAAATAAAGTGAATAGTAAAGAAACCTGAAAGCTCTACAAAATATTTCCTTATGTCAACACTTCATTTCAATAGATTTTAAAACTCCTATTCATTTCCAAAAGAAGGTACTGTGAGTCTTTTCTGTGGTGACTCAACTACGTGATCACATCCTTTTTGAAGATTTTTAAGAGCACGGTGCTGGAAGCCCTCCTTGAGGAATGCTTATTGTTTTTTGATCTGTTTATATACAGGCTATGACTGTGTCAACCTTTATGAACCACAATACAAAGAAACTTTTTTCAAGTTTTTGCCTCTCTGTTTTAAAGATACATTTATATAACTTGTCATTTCACGAAAATAAATTAAGTACTATATGAGCCAAATGTTTCAGTTCCACACAAGGGTGGCTTCTGGTTCTCTTTGGCAGGATGCCACTTTATTCATTTTTATTTCAAACACAATGTGAAACTTTTTATTTTAATATAGTACATAAGTACGATGGCTATAAAGCCTACACTGTGACTAATTCATGCTCCTCCTCTCCTTGCACTTCTGTGAATTTTAGAAGGGGGCAGAAAGTTACACTGAATTCATTTCAACTTAAATACTATCAGGCTTTGTGTGTTTGTTAGAGAGAGAAGGGAGATTTATTTGGGCCGGCATTTTTGTTTAGGACTCAGTGTTTTCCTCGATTAAGTTGCTTTGGGGCACTGTTTTTGTAGGTCTGGGGCTACCCAGCCCGTAGCGAAAGTAACTTTTTAGTTGAGTCTGTTTTGCCTGGAGAAGTGAGATAGATTGCCGCACGGAAGAGGAAACAATCAGGTAATGACAAACACAAGTGTAAACAAACCAGTTATCTATCTGTTTGCTGAGATTCTTTTAATGACATCACCCCCTCTGTGGCATTGCTTCATTAAAAAATAATAATAAGTTTCGTAAGTTGTTCAGCAGTGTTGTTGAAAATATCAGAATAAGACTGCTACGACTATTACAGTGTCCCGTTTTACTGTTTCCACTGCCATACTTTTAATCAGAGAATTTCTTCTTGTGCCTTGTTTACTGTTGATATTTTCTGGCTGATTGGATAGGAATGACATTTTGACAATTTACTGTAGCAGTAAGCACTGTACAAACAAAAGGTGCTGATGAAAACTCAGAACCCATTATTATGTAAATTATGGCTGACTAACACAGATTCCATCTCCCAGTCACCATCATTGAGACCAGTTTTACTCAATGATAATAATTTTCATGATTGCAGTCTTCAGAGAGATCAGAAATATGCTTTAGCTGTTGCATTTATCTACTGTGGGTACTTGACCCTTAATTAAATTCTGAAACTTTTTTATATAATAAAGTAAAATACAGCTGACACTTCTATTCAAACAAAGAGCATCAAACATAGATCTACTAAATAAGATAAAGGTATTTCAGACTTACCTTGTTGTAATGCTAGTAAACACGAAGACTACAACATCTTTTGAAAGAGAGTTTGAAGTTTAAAATGAAAAAAAAAGAAAAAAGCATGCTGTTGGGCAATTTAAATGTTGCACTTCAGTGCTGTGTCTGCTGAATGCTGGGCTTGCTCTGCAGAATGATCTTGAACTTTATATTAAAATATGCATGACAGGAAAAAAAAGCAAATGAGCTTTGAGTATTTAGATGATGTTTGTCTGCTCCCATATATTATTGCAGTCATAAGTGCAAAAAGATTAGAAAATAAAATAATGGGTTATTTAATGTTGCCCACTAACTTTGCTAAGACGGTATTCTCCCAAATCTTCAAAACTGTGTTTTGTAAAACTATTCCTCCTAAAAACAGATTAGAAGCAACTTCAAGGTGCTGCACTACTGAGCTCGTGTTCTGCTGCTACCAGATACAAAAATGACTAAACATCGTACAAACAAATCAGTTAATTGGGTATATATTTTTATAGATAGATATATATATATGTTCCAAAAACAGGACTGGGGAAGAGGGATACACTGTAGAGAAAAAGGGAGCAGGGCTTTTCATTTAACATTTTCATTTTTTAAGACAGCTCTGTAAGCTTTTAGTACTTCTTTCCCCTCTCTCCCCCGCATCTCGTTTTCTCCTCTCCTCCTCACTCTCCTCACCAGTTTTTCAAATAAGAAAATGGCCATTCCAGGTAAGCAGTAACAGTCAAGCTTAAAAAGCGGTAGGATATTATAAAAATGGAGATTCAGTATTTCTTTAGACATAGCACTTTGCTAAACTGTCAGTTCATAGAGCCAATGAGCTAAGAAAAGTAATTACTTAAGTGGATTTCATGAAGAGTAGAAAGATGATTGTGCCACATTAAATAACAATTGTATCCTTAATGATGTGTTGGACTATAATACAAACATCCTTCTGCCATTATATGCACTACAATATACCTTTCTAATTACTCTGGTGGCTTCCTCTTCCTTTATTAAGATGCTATGCTTTCAGAGACTATGTAAGCATTATATGAGGGGTTTTTCTTTTAAACTACAGTGAATGCAGCTGCGTGGTCATTGATAAATTGGTTATAAATTACTGACACATTGTATATGAATGGAATCATTGTTTTATTCCTTTTCTTTCCTTCATGAAATACAAGTTTTCTTAGAAGAGATATAATGAAATTCAAGAAAATTACTTCTCCAGGTTTTTTTGTTATTTCTAGATATGTAAGCAGTATAGTAATATAAGTCCAGATAATGAATAAGGCAGATTCAAGACAACATGGTAAACTTAAGAAACAAAGCTAGAATGGGGTAGATAATTTGATATTACTCATTTCAGTGATTTTCTGCTTATAGCCTGTGAACCCTTGGGGATCCCTGGGCTTCCTGTCAGTGGTCCCTGAAAAAGCTGTTATATTACCTGCAAGCTTAAATATATTACATGGGTGTTCCTCTCCACTAAAAATATTTTTACATTGTCTGTAAATTCAAAAAGGTTGAAAACCACTTCACCATTTCATTGCTTATATTCTGTCCCTTAGAGATGGAAACTCTACAGTCCTTAGCACTGCTTTCTATAAATCAGTATGCTTTCTATGATTTCTAGAGTTACTTTTGTGCACTATCTGACCACTCATTAGACCCTATTTCCTAACATTTTGTCAGCACACAGAGCTTATACTTGGACCCAGTTAAACTTTGCATACATTAATAGTCCCACGGAAAAAAAAGGAAACTTCTTTTATGTGGAAATTCTTCCAAATATATAAAGGAATTGAAGAACTGGAAAAAAAACATCATAAAATTGGACAATTCCAGATTGTCTGTCAGAGCTTCACTTAACTCTTACAATAGAAATTTTTATGGAAAAAGAAACTTGAATAAATAAGTGAACAAAATAAAACCTGCAAAGTATTCTTCTCCTCTCTTGTCTCTTAGTAGAGATGTGCTCCTTTAACTCATAACTCGTGTTCTTCTGCTACCTAGTAATGCCATTAATAGCAATAATTCTAAGAACAGTCCACTCCACTTTTATGCAGATTGCACTGCAGTCCCAAATTGGGTAGTCAAAGTCACGCCTTAGGAATTTTATCAGTAAAATCGATAGAATATTGTCAGAGTTCCTTACCACTGTTGGGTGATCTGAAGTTAGTTTAGACCAAAGAGCAAAATTCTTGTTCTGAAATCAAGTTTGGCCTTTTTGAAATATGGCAATAATAGGAAAAACTATGTCGTAGTATGACCAAAATGCTTTGGGGTTTTCATCAATATTACATTCCCTTTGTGAAAAACTAGGACACATTATAGAGCTAGTTTCACATCTCACTGTTCACACATTGTCAAACTAAGAAGCAACAATGTCCATAATTTAAAATAAAATCCATCTACAAAATTCATCTGTAATTAATGTAATCAATTTCCTACAAGCAACTCGGTAGGTATATATTTTCTCTTTAGTCCCAAATTCTTACTGATACAGTAAGAGCTCTGTGCTTGGATCGCATGCTAGGCAGAATTATGGGAATCTTTATAAAATCCCAGCTACACTGCCTGGTTAGCTAAATTCAGGATTAGTAAATGGTCCTTGGAAAGTAAGCAGAGTAGCCCCCCTGTTACTGCATTTGAAGGGTATATACATAGCCATATATTCTTCTGCAGTCAGTCATAAGAAGCCTGAGCCACAAAAAAAACATCGCCTGGTAAAACTGCAGCTAAGTGAAATTTTTGCGCTGGGGTGAGCGAGTAGCAACTGGGAATAATTTTTCATTCTTACCTGTACTCCTTGTCATCTGCAGAGTACCCATTACTCAGTACTCCCCAGAATCAGGCCCACTGTGAGGTGACAAATTCCATTGCTCCATTTTCTGGGAGAGAAAGATGTGCAGATCTTCGGCTTTGTTCTGAAGGTTAGCGCTTACCTACTGGATTTTCTTAAATCCAAGCAAATCATATCTTGAAAATTAAAATAAATTGTTGAAAATGCATTGCTTATGGCATTTTCCACTGTTTTGAAGGAAACATACTGCAGGGAAAGGAAGAAAAATGTGAAGCTGGACAAAGATGGTTACATACAATGATTCAGGCACACTTTGTAACTTAAAATTATCACATCGTATCACAGATCTTTCTGCCTGCTGGAGAGGATGGTGAGTCAGTCTCTATTTAAGTTTGGGAAAAACTACTTTTTCCCAAATTAATAGCTCATATATGTGAAACATATAAGTTACATCTGGGACATTGAGAATTTTGTTCACTAGGACACTTCAACTGTGTTTAGGCACCTAAGTGAAAATTTCCAGTCTTAGAAATCCTTGATCAGAGGATGCCTTGCTCTTGAGTGTCCAGACTGCTGGGGTCTTGATTTTCAACAGGCTGTCTAATATTCCTTGTTGCCTGAAGCTCTTACACCTAGAAATGCTTCTGTGCAAGAAAAAAATTCATTACTCAGCTTTCGTTTTCTACTGGGTTAAGGAACCAGCTTTGTTTTCCAGGTGCTTTTCATGTTATAGGCTAACTCCAGATCACCCAAAATGGGCTAAAGATAAAGTTCACTCCTGTACTTCCAAAGATTGGCATCCAATTTGCTCTAGAACAGCATGAATGAGACTGGCATGGAGAAATAATTTCCTGAAACTAATCTATCTGCTGTTGCTTGTTAAAAAGCAGATTGCTTACCATGGTGGCAGTGAAGGCTGGAGGTAGGGATGTAATTCCTGCATGCTCAGCACCTGCCTTCTTGAGGGCCACAGGGATTTCTGCTCATTCTCATCATCTCGGAAGCTGGTCAGACCTGCTGGGAGGCAGTGCTGGTTTTGCAGGGACCCAGGGTAGCTCTGTGGTATGGACAGATTTCTTGATGCCTAAAGGTCCTACATAACTGATGACAGGAGCCAACCTTGAGAGCCAAGAAGCAGAATACCTTAGTGTAAGTGATGTAGCAATTTTTTTTCTGTTTGGCTTTCTGATCAAAGACCTTGGAATCACTGTACCCATTACCAAGTAGTCTCGGCAACGTCTCTGCCACATGGAAAAATCACCTTATCAACATTGTAAAGAAGGGAAACCAAGGCATGGGGACATAAAGTGACTTACCTAAGATCATATGGCAAGCCTCTGTGGAGGTAGGAAGAGTGCCTGGGTTTGAAATCTGTATCTGAAGCACAAGTCCATTCTTCTCCCTCCGAAAGGGAGAATACTGTGACGGTCTGTAAAAGGTGTGTGGTTAGGATGGAATATATCTTTGCACAATTCACTCTGTAAGTACACTTGCTGCTTTAGGCAGTGCTCAACATCTCACATGGTATGCAGGTGTGGCTGCCCACACAGAGGGAAGACTACACGGGAGCACCCATCTGAAAAGTGGCTGTGTTGAATGTTGAACCCTCTGCTTACGAGCAAACCAGGGGATTTGGCGTAGCTGCGCTTAGGTGTATGCAGCACCGGGTTGTGCAGGTTGCTCCCGGGGAAAACGGTGCGGAGCTGCAGCCTCACGTGTTCCAGCAGCGCACAAGCTTTAGAAAGTGACAGAAGTACGAAACTGGACTTGTAGCGAGACTTTTCACCTCGGTTTTAAGCAAAGTGTCAGGAAGTTGATTCTTCTGGCCCTCGAAAGGGTGTTGTTGCCTGTTGCATGCCATTGCCTGCTCCTCGGTGCGGGTCCTGAAGGTGCTGCGGAGGTTTTGCATTCCACCTTCGAGTGAGCTGGACTTATGAACTGGAACTAAGATCAGAACTGGCAGCTAGGCTCATGCCAAATTGAAGTTTTATTTATTTGATCATTTCATTGCAAGGTAGACACTGTGTCTGTGGTTTATATCTTTAAAATCAAATAAACTATTTATATATAGTGAAGAACTGTAAAACACATAGACCTTATTCACTAATATTTTTATGGTTTCTTTACACTTGACAAGTAAAGAATTTGTGAAAGTGTTTTTTGTGCCCAAATCCCACAGATTTCTTGGGGTATTTTTTAAATTAAGAAAGGGTACGATCTAGATTAGTAATACAAACTTAGCTCCCGTTTTTCCCTAACATGCAGCATGAATCCTTCTGAGTGAATTTTAATACGTATTTTTGATGGAATATATTTGATGAAAACTTAAGAAAATACCATCAACTTTTATCTATTTAACATTTTCATGTTATTAAATGAGGATACCTTATGTGAATTTCAGGTCAGAGTGGAAATATAAATTAGCTACTGTTTTCCTTGCTGTCCTGATAATATTGTTTTGTTTACATCACCATGGAAAGCTTTATGCAAATTTTCTTGCCACACCATATCCATTATACCTTAAAGAGAAAACAGTCTAATAAAAATTCTCAAAACAGCTATTACTTGTAGGAAAGGAAACTCAAAGGTCTGCAGTCTTTCAAAGTGTCATTGCTACTAACTTGAGCTTCACAGAGGAAGAAATCAGAACTGTTCTTTCATAGGGACAAATTACTGTGAGCTGCAGATGAAGCCAGCAAAGCCAAGGAGAGGCTGTGGTTTGCAAGCCAGGTCTTGCCTGGTATTTTAGTCCTGTGGACAAGGGGCTCCTGGATGTTTTTGCCGCTCCTGCTGACAGTTTGTCAGGTTGCTCCTGCACACACCTTTACAGCTGCAACTCCTGCTGCACGTGTTGCAGGACACGTGGAAGGTCATTAGTGGTTTCAGTCTGCATTACTGTCATCCTAAAGTACAATCTTGCCGTGCACTTTGCACTACGAGGGCTAGGAAACCAGTATCTTTCGTAGTAATGACTTCCAGTTTACAGCCTTCATTTGTTATATTTCCTCAATAGCTGTTGTGTTGAGATTAACTGCATAAATGGTCTGCAGCTGGCTGTTATGAATTAAGGGAGTTTAATCAAAGTATTTCTAATGTACAGCATAATGATAATACATGGGGGAAGTACTATTTAAGAGATAATGATGGCTTCAGAAGATCACTGTTGTAATGTTTAGTGCATATGCCTTCAGCATTGAATTTGTTGTTGTTCTGAATATGCTTAATGGATCAGTGAAAAGCTGCCTAATGTGGGATTGTTTGATGGGGCTGACAGAGCTGGAATTAGCCCATTGCTGTTTACTGCATACAGCCATTAAGATTAATTGCTGCCAGATAATTTTGACTGTTTTTATCTTCGGGAAAAAGTGTCACTAATGGGTTTATAAATTGGTTCACTATTACTAATAGTAAGGCCAGTGTAACAGGAGAGGATGTCAGCAGCTAATTCTAAAGATAAAGGTAAAAAGTATAAAGTACTATATGACTTGCTAGTTTTAAGGGATAATGTTATCTAATAACAGACAAACTGATATATGATGCTCATTAATGCTATTTCCCGGGCTTTGGGTTGAACCTAATAGATGCTAATAAAGTCTTATTTGATGTACCATTAAAAAGCTCAATCTGTTTTCTGCATTAATGCACAATGTTGTTTATCACATTTTCAGTGACTAAAACCCAAACCCTCAATCTGTTACATAACTAAACAGTATCAGGCTAGTTATACCTATTTTTGTCTTTGTTTAGAGACACGGAAAAATTTATAGGGCAACCACGTTTCTGTATATACTGTAGGCAATTCATATCACTCAGCTTCCTGTCAACAATGACAATACTTGAGATTTCATTTTAACGTATCCTCTTTTACGTAGATCGTCACCGGTAAATTCTGCAGAGCACTCCCTCCAAGAGATAAATTAATTGGTTTGCAAATGTTAGAAAATAGTGGTGGGATGTGGGCAAAAGATGATCCAAAGAGGACGAATCCACATTAGAGGTTAATAGTCTGGTACACCACATATACATGCATGTGCAGTGTCTCTAATTTGCTATGTATTAAAATGAAAGTTCTCTGTGCACTGACTCTCAAATATATCCCTGTATCTAAGGGCATTGACAAGGGAGTGGGAAGAACATGCACTAAATAGATAGAAACACAGACAAGGAATGCTTAATGAAGAGGGGAAAACCAATAACTCATGAGTAGTGAAGTTTTTCTCTTCTCAAGTAGAGATAGTGTAAATTATGAAGTGATTCCCTTCTCAAGTCAAAAGAACATTTATATTTTTCATGACCAATTTTTATATTGTGCTGAGAACATCTTCAATTTTTTTGAGGGGCTCTGGATAGTAAAACAGTTCTTGTCTTATAAAAAAGGCAATCTCAAACAATACCAGAAAAAGCTCTCTGCGTTATTTTTCCCTTTCAGAATGCTAGCACGTGAAGACCTTTGAGAAGTGAAGAGGAAAAAAATATAGGGTGGTAAGGTCTGTTCTGCTTTATTTGCTGTTTCCACTGTAGTATTCCAGGTGGCATTCTTGTTTCTCTGCTGTTAAGGACCTTTATTCTGGTTTAGACCCTTTCCCCATGCATCCCCTTTCAACTTCCATCCTTTTGCCATACTTATACCATCTGCCTGCGTATCTAGTAATACATATTGATGTGTGGAGGCCTTATATTATGTAGGGAAGTGGCTACGATCTAAATAGTCTTCCCTTTATTTATGTATCTCAACATTGCACAATGCTGCCTGGACATATCCATTCAGGTTTTTTCATTAAGTCCAGATCCTGATTTCTTTCTCTCTCATATCCCCCACCATTGGCTGCATTATCCATATCTAATCAATCATTTTCCAATTAAACTTTTGTCTGTACACAGATCTAGCACTGTTTTGACTTAAATTGATTTAAAATCAGTTTCATTAATTCAGTACAAACTCTATGTAGACACATTAATGTTGGGTTACAAGCAGCTTATTTTGGTTTACTTTTAACTCAATATAAGTTAAACCAAGCTCTGTCAGGCTTATATTGATTTAAAAGAGCTGACACAACCTATTTCACTGTTTTAACTACATTGATTTTAAATCCCGTTCTTAGTTAAACCAATGCAATTTGCACATCGACAGTCCAAAGTTTTGTTCCCCAAAAGTGTTGCCAACATTTCCAAGCATGGCCCTGCACAGATGCCCATTAGCCTCTCCTTTCTATTGTTAATGATTCTAAATAACGTCTTGAGGCAAGCCTTGATTAGGTTGTTAACCAAGCTGTCCGTGGCAGGCAATTTAGGATGATAGCTTGCACAAAAATTATTCCAGAATAAGGTATAGGGTTGTGGGCTGTTTTAATGCAGAGTAGCTGTACTGGAACAGTTCCAGGTAGAGGCACTTTGAAGGAGATTTGGATGGTTTTGTGCCAGTTTGGACAGAACAGGGCATCCTTGCCTGCTCCAGGAGGGAATGGATCCCCCGTCTCAGATCAGCCAGATCCTGGGCACCCTAGAGCATCTCAAAAAGCACAAAACATCTGTGTTTACTCACCTGAATCCCTCCCTCTTATGCTGAAGTAAGAATGATTTTTTAAGTAATCTGCTTCCAAAGTAAATGGTCAGGCAAATTTTTACCCTAGGAGGTAAGAGGGGGGAGAAAAAAATGAGAGGAGAGGAGAGGAGAGGAGAGGAGAGGAGAGGAGAGGAGAGGAGAGGAGAGGAGAGGAGAGGAGAGGAGAGGAGAGGAGAGGAGAGGAGAGGAGAGGAGAGGAGAGGAGAGGAGAGGAGAGGAGAGGAGAGGAAGGAAGGAAAGATCTAAGGACATTTTAAGCAGAATTGAAAAACAGGCAAGTTAGACACATCACACAATGGGATCCTATTTCACTAAGCAGGATCCTTTCAGCCCTTTACCTTGCAGGTGCACCTGTTTTGGGTCATGCCATACACACAATGGCTTGCTTCCTAATCTGTTGTTTGGTACAAAGCTGCTCTGATTATGGATTTGCAGAAACAGCATGTTAATCCTGATCTTGCTTTTCCAAATCAAACAGAGATTCTGGACTGCTTAACCTAAAAACAGCAGTCGCTGAAGATACCCAGGTGTTTCTAAACTAATATCTGTTGGGTAAAACAAAATTACATTCTGCAGAATGCAGGGCCTGATTTTCAATGCAATAAAGACAATCTAATACAGAATGACTTCTCTAAGTCTACACAGTAGCACCAGTGCCAAAGTTAAGGAATCAAGAGGAACATAGATTTACGTTGCAGTGCAGTACAAATGCAGCTTGATCAGAAGGAGGGCTATAACAATTTCTGTTCATTCTCAAAATTGCAATGAACACAGGAGCTTCCTGAACATCCTGAGCATCCAGATGTTTGTGGCTGTAAGTGAGTGGCATCTGCCTCGCTGGAGCAATCCAGGTTTCCACCTTGCAGTCCTGCAGGATTGCGTAGCCCAGATCAGCTACCCAAAAACCCTAGATGGAGGTATCAGCCAGTTATGAAGTTATTCTAAGCACTATCCTTTTCCTCCATATATGCTCCGTGATGTATGAAGTGAGGATAACAGGTGCTTTCCAAACTTTCCCTTTCCCCTAACACTCTGTAATTCCACACACTTGCCTAGAGCAAGCCCATCCCCAGTGGCTTCTGGAGCAAGAAACAGTAGTATTGCAGAGCATAGCCATATCCACACAGGTCTTGGGATATTGTTCATTTTCCTGCTTTTTTGCCACCACAAGTCCCACATCACTGACCCTTACAAAATTAATGTAACTGAGAAGAGCACCCCAGATCAGGACAGATTACCCTTCTAGTTCTTTGCAAACTCTGATTCAAAGACTTTGTTCCAAAACAGAGCAATCCCCATATAAAGCCCCATGAAGTCCTGTTCACATTTATCCATCCAGCAAGATCACTGTCTTGGAAAAAATCTGGACCTAGAGGGATGCATAGTGTTTAGTTTGACCCATTGGGCAGGCATGAATTTGATCACACAGTCCTGTGTCTCACTTCAACCTCGTCAAGAACTGTGATCCTGAAAAGAAAATCCTGTGGGAAATTTTTACTTTAGTTGAGGGGAAAAAAAATCAAGTCAGGCCTCCAAAAATTATAAAGTGTTACATTAATTGCTCCTTTTCACTTGTCACCTTCTTGATTTGAGCTTTTCCAGTTCATATTTTTGAACTTTCCTCGGCAGTCCAGACCATTAGGAATGTCCTTTTTTTTTTTTCTCCCTTAATAAGAACAGTGATTATCAGGTAATAACAGGATTTTTGAAGCTAAGGGACTAAAAATACTGATTGTTGCAAAATACACGATTAAATCACAAGCCTTGGCAGCATCATAAAGTGTCTTTCTGTCCTTTCAAGACTAGTTTTCATATATATGTGTTTGAAGTAATTCCTCAAATCAAACTGCTTTTTTTTTTTTTTTTCTTTTTACATATACACAGACTTGCACAGGTTAGGAAGAAAAGCAAGGATGAATCCAGGCCATGGATAAGTGCTGGGAAAGTGTCAAGTGATAGATCATGCAGCCATTCTATTTAGCAATGCCAGAAACTCTTTGTCTGATTCATGAAATGTTATGTTATCGCCACACAAGGATATGTGGGGTGCTTTTTACAACTGAAGTATGAATGTAATAGGTTGCAAAACTTTCTCTCCCTAAATTCACCCTTGAAAATGATATGCTGAAATTTTCAAATTGACCTAATTGAGAATATTAGGAGCAAATGCAGATACTTAATACAGCAAATGAAATAGGTTAGATTTTTTTTTTTTAATTCAAGTCATGGATATATTATCCTGAAATTAAACTATTTAACATGGAAGATTCTCTCAGCTTCAGACAGTTTCAGGCCAATTCTTCCCAGACTGCAGCTATTACCTCGAAAAATTACGTAACTTGCCTTTTTTCTGCAAATCGCTGAAGCCCGACTGGTGCTCCATTATTAACATCAGAGCTGTCAGCATCTCAGGGAGGCAAGAGAAGAAAGCAAAGCATTCCTACCAGTAGCAACAAAATCATGCTTGCACTTAGAGAAATCTTCCTTCAATCCTCTTTACACCAAGCAGAGAACTACTTAAAGTACAGTACGCTGAAGGTGGGATTCATTTCACTTTCGCTATCTATAAGATAGAAGTCTCTGTTAGATGTCTATAAGTTAAAGTCAGCTTGACTCTGTCTCTAGACAATGAAGAGAGATAGGCACCTCCAGAGGGTGATTCATCCCATCCGAAGACAGGTATCGAAGAGAGATGGAAGGAATCGCCCTTTGGAGATGCCTATCTCTCTCCAGTGACTACAAAGGGAGTCTGTGGTGAGTGGCTTAAACTTGACAGCTAAAGTTATGTGAGATGAAATCTAATCTTAAGCATAAATAACACAGGAGGAGCTTTACTCTCCTGTACTGAGAGGAGGTTATTAGTGATGGTTATTGGAAGCATTCGGCATTAAAAATGCACAAATTGCATCGTGCTTATTAACTAGCATGAATTAACTCGATTGTGCATATAACTACGCTGATATGTCGCGGGTGTCAGAGCCTCTGTAAAAAGTAAGAAGGGCAAGTTCAGTAAGGGACATGGTTCCGAAAGAGTTACACACTCAGCTGGGACCCTGACCAGCTTCTGAATGCTTCTGTTCCTCTCAGTGCTAACTGTTTAACAACTGACTTACAGTAATGACAACCCTGGGCATCTTTTTTACCATCTAAGTGCCATTTGTCTCTGTTCTAGTTGAGATCCTAACAGCATGGCAGTTTAGTCAACTTGCATTTTACAGGAAGCGGAACTGTGTTATAATAACACTAAAAGAGTCAGAATATATTCCTTTCCCATGATTTGCATTAACTTTCCAGTCCATCAAAGTATCCTTCCTTTTAGTTTCGAATCTGAAAACAGGCGAAAGATATCTTCCCCTGGAAATATTAAGCAGTAGTCTGCGTGGCACCAGCTGACTGGCTTTCACGTTGCTTCAGACTAATTCTGTCTAGAGCAGGTGGGGGCCTGTGAAGTAATAGCTCTTGACCCTGGCTCTCCTTTAGGCTCCATACAATGTCTTCATGACCCTAAAGCTTCTCTTTATTTCAGTTCAAAGAGTCTGACATGGGAGAAGATTGTGCTGGAGCCAACGAGGCTAGTGGGTGTTATAGCGTGAAAGTGACCACACATGTGGCACGCCAGAGGGTTTGGCACGGTGGGGTTGTCTGAAGGTGCAAAGCCTGCCAAAAACACGGTTGGAAACAAGAAGTAGTGGGAAAATCAGCCCAATAGAGGATCAAGATACCATCAGCTGAACTGGTTGCTGTCCTTTTACACTATAGCAGTGTAGGTGTACTCAAACGGACCTTATCTGGTCATGGCTTTGGCTGTTTTGATGAAAGAACCCAAATTTTAGCTTTTGTCTTTGCAGCCCCTGCTAGATAGGATGTCAAAAGAGAAAGAATTTAAGACTCCTCTGCAGCCTGGGTATTTGTGTCTTTATTAATAGTTTCTTGAGGACAAAAGTGGACAGACATAATTTTATGACTGCACCCAGGAGTTTAAACGCTCTGTCAAATCAGCCTTGCCACCACTCTCTCCTGAACTGTACTGTGGGCGTCTATATAGCTAAGGTTTCACCCCAAGAAATTTCCTCTGATTTAAATCAATATGAGTAGAGAATGAAGGCCTTTGCACTTAGTTTCAAGAGACTTCTTTGGAAGATGTAATTCATGTGTATCTGAGTATTTCATCACTACTTAGATGTTCTGTCAGCTCCTCCTTTTAAATCTAGGTATTTTTAGTATTCTTAGTGTAGCACACGCATGAGAAAATACTGTAGCTGTGAAAGTCCAGATTGTGCAATCTAATAACCTACAAGGTACTGTCACTTTTATGTGCCCTATATTTTATTCATCCATAACTTAAATAAATGCAGATTTTTGAAAAATTTATCTTTAGCTCTTGCCTTGCTTTCCAGTCCTCAGTGTTTGGAATTTGAGAATCAGGTCATCTAGGTAAAAGCTACAGTATTTGCTCACATGCTATGCACCTTCAGTAAGAAGCTCTACACAAGTAAAGAGTATTTTACAGCTTCCTATAGGAAAATTTTCAAAATATTGCAATTAGATGAATTTTATTTCATTGTTCTTACAGATACCAATTTGATTTTCATGGTAGTCTCAACCCTTAGACAAGTAAAAGTAAAATCAGAAACTTGTATTTAAATCATCCATCTAGACAGAAAGATTTATAAAGTACCATTTACTTGGTGAATCTTTCACTCTAAGTTATCTAATGGTTTTCTAAAATTAGATGCTACTTTAAAAAAATCAAAATTGTTGGAGTTATTAACATAGCACCTTTTTAGGAATATTGTTAGATGCACAAACATCTGGGAAAAAAATACTAGAAGAACAAGTTGCATCAGCTTTGAATGTGTTTAAAGCAACACATTAAAAGTACTGGCAAGGTTACATTTGTAGGAAGAAGCAAATTGGTTGAAACCCTGACCCCGCTGAAATTAATGAGATTTCACCCTTTGTCTTTTACTATTCAGACACATTCCTAGTGACCATGACCATGAGAAAGATTCTTGCACAAGGACATTTGAAATGGTAGGCTCTGTCTCTTGAAACAATAGGTTGATTTGGCATTTCTGTGCTTCAGTATTTCTTGTAGTCAGTGCACAATATGTGTCCCAGCTTGAAGGCTTCTAATAGTTGATAGAAGATAAAAATAGATGTTGCTATTTACAGATTCAAAAATTCTTAAGAGCAGGAGTGAAAAATGTTTTGACTGTTTCATAAAACAAGTGTGAAAAATGGCCAGTGAATAATTTTAAAGGGTCAGTATTAAATTTGTATTACTGCAGTTAAATCCTAGCTAGAAATTGGAGCACAAATTCAGTAAAAAGTAAATGAAAGGATCTGATCTGCATTCCACAGACTCAGTCTCTGAGTCTCCAGTATTGGGGTGTTGGGCCTTAAATGTTCCTGCCTTCTATAATATTTCTTCAACTATATTATAATGTCTCCTTATATCTAGCAACTGTAATGGGGCCACTACTTTCTTTAAATCTCTTGATTTTATGGGGTCAAAAGTCCGCAATCCTCTCCAGGATGCATCTGACCCTTGAGAGCACAACATGTGAAATCTGAAGACAGCAAATAGCCTCTGCCCAAAAGCAAGAGCCAGGTTGCCAGAGAACATAAAACCAGCACAAAAGATAGAGATGGATGAGATTTGGAAAGAGGGGAGAGAAAGAGAAGGAAAGGAAGGAAGAATTGAAGAAGGATTGAGGTGGTTGGAAAGGCACTATGAAAAGTGCTTGGATACAGCCTGGTGAGGCTGTACAGCACTAACTACACTGATAAAAACACATCAGGTCATAGGCAGTAAAATAAAAATGTTGAAAGAAAATGAGAGGGTTGGACCCAGAGAAAGCAGAAACAGACAAGAGTTAAAAGGGATTTAGCGAAGTGCTGGGATGTTGAGAGCCTTCTGATATTTTTACTGAAGAGCTGAGAGTCTGGCTGGCTCAAAGCATAAGCAGCACCAGGCAGTCCCCCAGACTGTCGGGGTTGCAGGGTGGTATTTTTGGCTCCTGGGTCTGTCCCGGTGCTGCAGGAGGGCCAGTTTGCGTCTCCCTTCCCCTCCCTGTCCTGAGCTGGAGTAGCACTCAGCAAGGCAAAATTCAGTTTTGCCTCCAACCCTGAATAGCCCTGGTATCTTGGTTGTCAGAAATATCTGTCATTATTAAATGTCCACTAGACTTAAGAATGATCTGGGGCAGCTGCTAGAAAAAAGATTCAATCCCTCATTTTAAAAAAAAAAAAAAAAGAAAAAGAGAAAATGCTCACTGCCTAAGGACTGCAAGCTGGTGATCCTGACTTCAACACATGCTGAACTTAAAGCATGTAAATAGGACATTGGCTTCAAGGGTACAACTTCTGTGTTTAAAGTTAGCCATATCTTGAAGTAATCTGCCAAGGACCATCACCAAATGAAAGGCTAATGTGTAAAACACTTAGCTAGCTATGATATGATTGGGACAAAGCACCATGATTTGGTAATGGATAACCTATCACTCTTTTCTTCAAGCATTCCTCGAGTGCATCAGCAAAATTCGGGATAAAAAAAAAATCATTGATCTAATGTATTTGGATTTACTGAAAGTGTTTTTGCAAGTTCCTTGTAGGAAACTGTCCAAAAAGTAACACCATGCAGGAGTACACTGGATTAAAAACAGAGCAGAAACTGCTCCATTTTCTAGCAGTAAAAAAAAAAAAAGAAGTAATTAATACTGGGATACTCCAAAGCTGCATGTTGCCATTGATAGTGTTTTGTAAGTTAGTGACATGAAAATCTGTGTGAATGCTGAGCTGACCATGCTTAGAGGTATCACAAAGGCTGATCAACACTAAAAAAGTTTACAGAGAGCTCCAGAGAGGATGAAGGCAGTGAGGTGAAAGGACAGCATGGCAGCAGGTGAAATTCAATGAGAGCAGGTTAAAGCATGTTGAAGGAGGAATCATTTGAACTACTGAGATCTCTGAGTTTAAAGAGCGATGAGTTTAAAGAGGAGTGAGTATAAGTTAATGAAAGTACCTTCTGAAAGGAGAAGTGGTGATTGCTGCTGTGGTGCAGTCATTTGCTGAAAGAGGTTTGGCATTCCAGAAGGCATCAAAGAGCAAAAGAAAACAATAATATGGAAATAATTATAATGTCAGTTTATGACAGTGGCATAGCATTATTGGGGGAACGATCTTCTTTTCAAGAGGCATTCTCTCTCTCAAAAAAAAAAAGGCATAGCAAAAAAAGGAGAGAATTCAAAAATGTTTGTGGAAATCATGAAGGATATGAGACAATGAGATAAAAAAGAACTTTTTCAAGAAAAGGATATAAGACTAGTGGTTTTGCACATTCATTTCCTATTGACAAGACTTCACTCTCTGACTAAGTAGGTGCTGGTGTAGTAGTAAAAGCTACTGGTAAGCAGAGGTAAGATACTGGGGTAGGGTCAGCATGGGACTAGCCCAGCATGGGAATTCTTATGTCGTCACAGTTAATAACTTACTGGTTTGGCTGCAAAATAGTTCCTGTCCTTGTCTGCATCCTCCGTCTACCCTCTGACCTCACTGGCTCCAAGAAATTTGACAGAGTGGTGAGATCCAAGAGATACTCCAGTTCCTAAAGGTTTATAGGGATCCAGGCATAGATGAAGGAACCCCTTAAATGCTCTGGTGGAGGAGATTTACACCTTCTCAGATGGGAGAACCTGCAGTGGAGAGTGACTTCATAAGTGACTAAACCTGTGAAAAAATCCGGGACCTTTTTAGAAACCAAAATACAACAGTCAGGAAACAGATTCACAGGAAACCAGATTTCATTAGTTCCAGGGCTCAAGGGACTTGTTTCAAAAATCACCTCACCTGTCTTATAGGGATAAACAACCAGGCACAAGGATATGTCTTCACAGACAAGTGAAGATGCATCTGGTCCGCCCGTACACGGAGCTCTTGAGGTGTTTTATGAGAAGAAAGGTAATGTTTAGGCTGAGGATCTTCTCTGTGCTTCAGGACTGACATCAGGCAGGACTGGAAATTGAATCCTGATGAATGCTTACTTTTTGTTCAGGTCTGTCCTGGATGCTGGTCTTACTGGAATAATGGACAAATTTGATCCTGAAACAATGAACAATTAAAACTATGTAGTCCCTCTGAACCCTAATAGCAACCATCGTATTGCACATGTGTGGGCAAGTGATACAGACGGGCAACACATAAAACCACGGATAAAAGTTTGACAACCCCTTTCCTGAGCAGCATAAGACAGCTGCCAGGCTACTTCTGTTCCTGCCTTCTCCACAATTCCACCATGAAAAAAGCACCAAAGTCCTTTAAATTCTTGAAGAACCTAATTGATCTGAGCCCCAAAAGTCACAAGCTTTAGGTGTCTCAGTCTTAAATGCTGTTGCACATATATGTCCATGAAGATAGGTGTATGGATCCGAATATCCATCCACAGACCACGTAGTGCCTTGGCCCATTTCTTGTAATTAAAAAATTCCTGGATACAAGTTTATCTTTCCAATTTTATTTGCCTTTTCTTGGTCAATAACAACTAGTAGCTTGTTTTGTAGCTTAGACTCTTAATGTCTTCACTTTCAGTCTCAGCTGCAGTAATATTTGTTTTCCTTATTTCTGCTCCAGGCTCTTTCTTCTTTTGCAGCCTGATGGTATCCTTATAGTATATCTATTCAGCCCCCTACTCTCTATTCTTCTCATTTTACTCTCTTTCTTACCCCATCATCACTTACTGGGAACTTCCCAATCTTACCTTCACCAGTCTTTGAAATCGCTCACCCCTCACCAGCTACCCATCACCTTACTAAACCCTTGACTCCTTTTTGTAAGTTAGGCTGAACCGATATTAATAAAATAAATGGGTTTGGGGCCACATTCTGCACTGAGACAAACCGGCACAGAGTGACACTCACTCACGCTCTCTTATCTGCTGAGATACACCCCAAGCCCTGCTCAGGAACAGTTTGTAGACTGCCAGATGGCCCAGGGCAAAACCCTATCAGAGACCACTCAAACGTTCCAAAATGGACAGTCAAGTTCCAGTACCACCTCTGGCACTGTTAAATTTACTACCACAGCCATATTCACCAGCAGCAGAAACAACCTTTAAGGCAGCGATGTACATAACAGCTGATTCCTGTGGTTTGCAAGAACTGTAATTCTAAACCAGACCCGAGCCTTTTCCTTATGTGAACTGATTTCTAGTTTTGAAATGTAGTCATTGGCTTTCCAGCTGCTGATAGCTTTAAAGCTGCCTGAAGCCAAGCCAGCTTCTCTGCTGAGCAGGCAGTATGGTTTCTTGCCATAAAGGAAACAACTTGAAAGGCAGCCTGTTGACCGTGTAAAGGATGGATGTACAGGACTTTTGTTCAGAGCCAATGCTTTTCCTGCCATCCTCCCCAAAGAGACCTTAAACCTGGAAACCAGTGGTTTCATAGGCAAATTCAAGGCTCAGACATAATCAGAGAGCCTCAGCACAGCACGTTACTGCACATCAACGAGGCTGTGGTAACCGTCCACTACAAATACGAGATAATGTGACATACGTTAGCCCGCAGTGAAAAGGGGCTAACCTAAGCCAAATTACTCTGACTGTGCCATGGGCTAAGAGCATTTGCACAGGGAGTTATTGAGACTCGGCTGATGCATGGTAACAGTTAACCAGAGTAATTTGATCATATGTCTGATCTCAAAGACAAAATAGACTCTAAATTGCTAGTATGGTATATGGGAGATGTAGCCATGACATTCTGTTACATTACCATCTGACCTAACAAGAATGTAAAAGATACACTCCCTTCCTGGCATTATTTTAACACAGCATTTTACTAGTCTGAATTATGAAAACAACAAAAAAAAGTGCTACATTTGAACCTATAAAAATGCAGTTTATTCCTCTTTGATAAGGCATAACTTTTTTTAGCAATTGTAATCTGTAACATTACAGCCTTAGGAGGTAATTTACTAAATAGGACAAAATTAGCTGATTTTTGGACCATTTAAAGGAACATTTCTGTTGAAAGCATATAAAATGTATTAAAGTAATCTCTAAAGTCTTTACCCCTGCTTGAGATTTTAATTTACTCAGAGCTAATAAATTATCCCCTTTCAGAAGCTATTGAAAATTTTCACTTAAATCCTTTTTAAAACTTAATGTGTTCAATTGAATCTTAAGCAATTTATACACACATATACAGAGCTTGAGGTGGTCACTGCACCAAGGTGAAGGCTGAAAAGAGGTTAGATTAGCACTAACTCCTCTGCCCTTTGGGATTGCTGGGATGCTATTAATGAATGTGAATTCCCTCCTCCCCCAGAGCCCTCCCCCTTCATATGCACTGGTCTGGCTGTCGGGTAATTACTTTTCCACGACGGCATTTAACAAAATGCCCTGTTCAAAGCCCGGGCCCATTTTCTCTCCAGCTGAAGGATGCGGCTGCAATCAGGGAAGGGACTGGCAGATCTGGGTCACCCCGGTACTCAGGTTAGCTGGGACACAAAAGCTTGCTTCATCTCAGACAGGGCTCTGTGTTACAGTTGCACACTTATCAGAAATATTTTTTCAGGCTATCAATTATTATATTTGAACATCACATCCTCGCTCTAGGGAGCCCTTAGCAAGCTGTAGCAAAAAATCAATCCAGTTTTACAACTTTTACCTTGGCACAGCTCCAACTCTTTATCCACCTTGCTCGGTTATTTAAAGATGCGGTGGCTTTTTTTTCGGGAGGATAGCTATATTCCTGAGTAGGACTTGCCCTTGGTGTATCTAATACCCTTTTTCCTTGATGAGGGTTAATCTGTGAATCTGCTTTGGTTTTGCTTTTCATGTTCGACAATTGGCGTGCCTGTGGAGAGGTTTGTGAGTCTGGGTACCCACCTCTCACGGGCAGCATGGATTTCTCATGGAGGTGGGAACCGGAGCCTCTTATTTCAGGGAACGTACACGTGGGTTGGAGCCCACTCTTGTTCAAATTGCTTTAATGTTGGCTGCAGCTGCAAGTAATGGCATCTGAAAATTTCTCCATGTCTTTATTCTGAGCTTTATTTTTCCCAGTGCAAACCCAACCTAGGAGGCCAGCGCGCCTCGAGGACCACCTTCATCAAAGAGGTTATGGATCCCAGCAGCAGCGGCTGTGCTTCAAAAGGAAGACACTATCGCCCTCTCAAAAGGTGACTGCCTCCCAGATGGTAGGGAAATTTGGATAGCAAAAACTGGTCTTAGATATTACTGTGTCAGTGTAGGCTGCAAAAACAGACAGCAGATGCTGGGCTTCAGTGGAGTTATGAAGGAATAGGCATTAAAAGAGAAAATCTGTCTTAGAACTGTACTTCGAAGGGGGTTTATGTTTATTTTAGAAGCAGACCCAGTTTCTATTTCCCTGTTGAACGTGCATGCAGAAGCTCACAAAGCCACTAATCAGATTGCATGGGTTTCCATGTTTCTGATTTGCCACTTTTCAGCTCAAAAATGTGTCTTACCACTTCCCGTTAAAGTTATTTCATTAAATTCCCTCACAGCAGTTGGCTCAAGGGCTAAAGGGCATCCCTTCATTTACACCATGCAAGTTTATACAGAGCAAATGCCGGAAAGTCCAAAAAGGCATGAGTTTGGCTCGTTCCTGCCAGCCAGCCTGCACAAACCAGCCATAGCCCCGCTCAGAGAGACTCTCTTTGAAAGGGTGTAAGGCCACGGGGGCACATGCGTGCATCCACTTTCTCTGGTGGAGGTAGCTGGGAGCTAAAAAATCCTTCCCTAGGTAAGCCAGCAGTTGTCAGCCAAGGGGCTTCTGACGGAGCAGGGAGTCCTCCTGTTTTGGCTGAGCTACAACCTGCCCTCAGTTAAAAAGAGATTTCACCCCTCGACCCAACAGGGTGAAAGCGTGACATGAGTTGTGAACCCAGTACCAGCTGTTACTCAACACAGCAAAACCAAATCCCTGCCATCTTTGTAGTAGAACGTGTAGTTTAACAAATCCCTTGCATACATATTCATTCGCAGGACTGGTATCTTAAGGAAAGTAACTAATGAGGTTTCCCCTCCTCCCAAGCAATATAGAGCTAGCAGCCAGCCACCTTTGAGCATGTTGTCATTAGAGCTCGTAAGTGAAGCAAGAGATAGCTGGATCAGTCCTATGGAGAATGCTTCCAACAAAAGGGCTGAAATTCTTGATTATTTGATAATTGGAGCTTATTTCTCTGTATTTCCTTTTAATCAGTATTTACAACAGCGTGCCAATGGTGGGGACCATAAAACAAGGTTTTGGCCACTTGCAAATAAGTTTTTAAAAGAAAGAAGTTTATTCTTTTCCAACTCTCCCACCTTGGTACCTGTCTTTCACCTATTTAATTTTAAATATTTTTTGGTATTAAACAGAGTTCTGTAGTGTTAGGTGTTTGACAGCGAGCTGTATTTCAGGAGCAGATGAAACGGTTCATCTTCTCATAGAAAACATCTGGGACCTTTTAGAATTAAAGGTACTATAAAAATATAAACTAGCATTACTGGAAACAAATGTTCCACTTTTTGTCCTTTTTGTGGGAAAAATATTACAGAAGAAACAAGTAGGCAAAATAGGACTAGATGGTTAGAGTCATTCTTATTTGCTTGCGTAATCAAACTTTGCAGGGAAAACCAGGGGGAATTTATATTTTGTGACTCATGTTAAGAAGAAACAAGGAACTCAAAATTTGGGTTCAAGCTTCTGATTTCATTTCCTAGTTAAGGTTGGAGTGTTTGCTGGAACTTTCTCTTTCTTAGCTTTTGTTGATTTCTGTCATTCAGGAATCATGAAGTAAATATTTATTAACATGGGAACCCTCCTCCCTTCCTGCCCTTCATATTTGTGCTTCTTATGCTAATGAACTTACTTTAACAAGGGAACCACATTCCTCCTGGGTCCGCATCAGTTCTGGTGCCAACACATTAGTTATTTAAATGTAGTTTTATATTAATTTTTCATATTGTAATGCATTGTTCCCTGCACATATACATGTAGCTGGTTTTCAACAGTAAACAAATATATATTAAAGATATCATTAGCTGAAAACCTTTCATCTTTCCTTTTGCTTCCTGTGATAATGGTGGTCATTTCTCACTCACCCTCTGAATTTTCTCAACCATCCTCTTTCTCTTTTGCACTTCTTCTGCAGTGACCACCACCAGGGATTTGTTTTGTGTTTTCTGAAGCAGGCTATTGATGTAGATACAGAATTCTGAAACTACATGTTTTCCGTGCATTCGGCATTTACCTCTAGTATCCTCAAAGTCTGACATAAAGGCTTGCAGCCCTTGAATTGGGAAATCCAGTAAACAAAACAGGAGTTTAGCAAAAGCTAAAAAAGACATACTCTTGAAAAACAACCTTACTAACACAACAATGATACTTAGGAAAATATAGGAAATGTTAATCTACCACCCTCTTCCTACTTATTCACCAATAAGAAAGATATACTAACTAAATGCCTGCAGATGTATTTGTATGGTACAGGATCACAGCCATATCATAAAAAGTCTTGTAGCTTACCAATTAAGTAAAAATGACAAGTACTGTTCTCTGTGAGGCGGGAGCTATTACCACCCAGAGACATGTTTTTAGACTAAAAAGTGGAAACTAGACTCCATCACACATCATATTGCCAGGGTTACCATGTAGTACATCAAAAGTTCGGGGCTGGCTGCACCCCGGCTGCTCCATTTTGAGTCATTTAAAATTATCAAACATTTTAATCTCAGGAGTCGGTCGGTATTATACAATTTGATAGCAATGTTGAAGGCTTTGACAACGTTCTCCCAAGAGTCCTGAAGAAACACAGACATGAAACCAATGAACTATTAACTGAGGTGTATGTGAGACATTGCTTTATGAGTCTCAACGCTAGGGAAGTAGAAGTCGGTTAATGAGTCCCCAGTCTTTGAAAAAGGCTTCACAAATGATTCAGGGAGCTACAGACCGGTGAGTCTGACTTCTGTATCAGGTAAATAAAAGAAACTGTAACAAAGGAGAGAATTAATAGATATCTAGATAAATATGATGTATTCCAGGGGAGAATCAACTGGGCTTTTGTGAAAGGAAGTCCTCTCTCACAGATCAATGAAAGTTCTTTCAGGAGTCATAAAGGTTATGGGCAATGGTGACCCAACGACTCTGTACTTACATTTCGAAAAAACATTCAACAAAGTCCCTTAGAAGAGATTTCTAAAGAAATTAAGTTGTCATAGGTAAGAGGGAGGGCCCTCTCATGGATTAATAATTGGTTAAAAGAGAGGGAAAAGTAGGTAGGAATAAATGGTCAGTTTTCACAATGAAAAGCTATTAATAGCAGGGTTCTCCAGGGCCCTTGGCACGAATGTTGTCTAGTGTGTTAATAAATGACCTCAAACAGAGAACAAATAGTCAGGTGACAAAGTGCACGAGTGAGACAGAATAATTCGAGACACTCAAAACTGATACTAATGGTAGAGTATTTCAGAAGATCTTCACATGTCAATGGTAAATGAAATTCAGTAAATGGCCACATAGTAGTGTACCCATGATATGGAATAATGGACTATGAACTAACTACTACCACTCAGGAAACACATGTTGGAATTGAGGATGGTTCTCTGCAAACATTAGTTCAATGGTGAGAAGCAGCCAGAAAGGCAAATAAATCTGATCCTAAATGCTGCATCCAGTTTAGCTTACTATGAGATTATAGGAAACTTAGGAAAAAGTAGAAGGAAGGAGCAAATTAACAAGGATTAGTAGGATGGGGTATTTTCTGTACAAGGTAGGGCTGTATAGCCTGAAACTCTTTAGCAGTGGGGCATATGACTGCCATCTAGAAGTCCATGTGGCAAAGTGAATAGGAACTTTGTTTCTTATAATTAGAGAACAAGTGGTCATCCACTGAAAATATTGAATGCCAGATTTAAAACAGATAAGAAAAGCTATATTTTTTCTCCCCAAATAAATGAAATAGTACAATTTATTGGCAGAAGATGATAGGAGACCAAGGAAAAAAAAAGGATCTAAAATGGTATCAGAGAAATTAATCGATGATAAATCCATCAATGTTTTAGACACTGCTAGATCTGTACACTGCTCAATGTTCAGCTCTTGAAAGGATTACTCTACTTTAAACTTTTCTCCAGCAATACATGTCAGGTCACTTTAACAAAAATGATACTTGATTAAATGAAGCTTTGGTCCAACTAAGTATGGCTACTTTTGTAGTCCTATGAAATGAAATAATTTGCAATTTTCAAATAAAAAGTTTTCAGTATTTCTCTTCCTTGTCATTTAAAAAGAATAATTTTTTAATTGTGATTTCAGGAAGTGGAGGTACTGAAATGCTGGTGTTTATTCGCAGAAATTTTGTATTTTTCTCATAGCTGGTGTAAATTACTTGCTAGTTCAGCATTCTGCATATTTGAACAAAGCCAATGCTCTGAAAGTGGTTTGATACACATGATCTAGATACTTTGTCTTTTCAAGAATTATCATGCATTTCTGTCCACTGACTAAAATCTTGTTTGCTCTTGGTCATTATCTTATTTTCTTTTAATTATATTAAACTACATAAACTAATCCATTCTTTCTGTTTGTGTTGAAATTAATGTCTGTATAGAATAATAAATAAATGCATTTGTACAGAAGGAAAAGGCATTTATTATTGACACCAAAACTCTGAAAATCAGGAAGGAATAGTTTAACCAATGCCAGCGACGTCAGTTCTTCCTCTGTGAAAGAGACCACTAAAGGGCAAAGCACTGATCATTTCTGTTCTAAGGGAGTGGTAGCTAGTAGCTGTGCTTCTAGACGAACTCTACAGATGGGCAAAAGACAAAGCAGTGGAGATGGCTTTTCTGTCCAGTCAGTGCTACTGGTGAGATGCTCAAGCAGGGTCTGAAGTACCTCAGGTACATGCTCATGCTTTTCCTCTCCCATGGCAGTTAGCTTTCTTCTTCAATCCTTAATTGTGTCTATCAAAAAGGACTACATGGCATGATCTTTCCCATTTTTTTAAATGCACATATAATGAGGATTATCTTTTGAAATATCTCCCATTTCTCACTCTCTCTTTCGTATCCAAAATAATTGAGAAAGGATAGTGACAGGAAAGAACCAGATCAAAACAAAATGTACAACAGGATACAATGCAAAAAAGGGAGTATAAGCCAGAAAACCTGAAAAAGTTTTTGTATATATTTTCTTTTGTCCTTAGCTGCTGAACTTTACCCATCAGTGAAATAAATGAATAAGTTTTCTTCATCTCCAGTGACTGCAATCCTATCTTACGATAAGATTAAATTCTAGCATCATAAATCAACACTCAGAATTAACATTAGGATTCTGCCAACCAACCCTAGAAAATGTCAATTGATTAGATTCTATTCCTAGGTCTTGATAATTGTCATTTGTCCTATGTATATGTATTTTATATTTAAATGTATTTGTTTAAACAGCATGACAGTCACTGTAGGAATTACCTAGAAAGTTCAGGGGTAAGATGGAAAAAGAGCGAGGTCATGAGTCAGCTGTAATTTTAACAGTTTTATCTCCCTTTTAGCTCTTTTTTTTTCTTTTTTTTTTTTTTTTTAACTGTGAGTTGGATCATATCAACTCCTGGTTTTAGAAGATTTTACCATACTAGTCTTAAAAATACAAGCCCTGGAGTTATTTACGCTTAACAATGCACACTATTTAAATGACAGGAATAAAAACTCAGAACTGATTGGAACAACCAATTGAGCCATGGAAATGGGGTTTGTTGAAAGTTTGGTTTTTAAAGTACTCAGAAGATTCCCACTAGCTTAAACAGCTTCCGACTGGCTTGTCCCGGCCTCCAAAATCTTATCCTTCCTCAGTCACTTGTGATTCAGCATTGTGTATTGATGCACCATAGAGCATCCTTCCTCAAGATAGACCATGTGGGGGTGGTTGGTTTATACAGCATAAATCTTGCAAGTTACTCCCTCCTTTTTAGCGTTACAGGCTGCAGAGCTATTTCGGGACCGCTCTGCTTTGGGACATGTGCATTTTTCCCCTATTTTCCTAGGCATGGGGACAGCTGTGGCGAGAAACATCTATACAGAGGTAGAGAAAAGTTGTTTATCATCCTTTGGGCTTCCCCAGCTGCTGGCACTGCCTTGCTCACTCCTGCTGAGAAAGCACACGGGGCTCATAAAATCTACTCCATGAAGCAGTTCAATGGCTTGCAAACCTCCAGCAGGCTCATGGAGTAGGCAGGATTGCTGTTAATATGACCCTGCTTTTGGCAATTGGGTGCTAGGAAGTTATCGCACTGAATAACCACCAGCCTCAACCATGCCACCTCATCCCGGAGAAACCCTGGGACGTTGCAAGGCAAAGCCGGGAAGACGGGCTCTTCCAAAAACCCTGTGCCATCCTCCCTGGCCTGGGTCCAATCTACAGGGAGTCCGACAGAGATCGTGTGTCCAGCAGTGACGCGGTTCTCATTTAAGGACTGGTTTTCCTCCCTGCTTCATGGTGATTTTTGTCAGACTGTCTATTGTTGCAGCTGGAAAATTGTTTTCTGAGTATCCCAGGATGCTTCTGGTCCCCCTTGCACTGTGAATTGTGTTGACAATCCTCGCTGGGGCAGATTAACGGCCGTGGCACAGCTTTGACTTTTGTCCCATGAAATCCCCAAATTAATAGCCTACATCACAACAAGCCTGTTCCTAATGAACACTGGGGGGTTTGGCTTTTTGCTGTTGTTATTGTTGTTTGTGTTGGGGATTATTTATTGTGATGTGAGTAATTCCATCTCTTTTTGTACTTTTCCTGTGGCTGAAAAACTTATTTTTAACTATGCTGCTATGATTTTCTATGAATTGTGTAAAAAAAGAGGTCAGAAGGAAAGTGGTAAAGGGAGTAAGTGGTATGCTTGTTTCCTCTTTCTATTTTGGTCCAAAAATTGTACACAGAAATTAAGAACAAAAATATCACCTGTCTATGCTTGACCCTCAGTCCTGCCCATTTACTCATCTCTTATATCACCCACCAATCAATTGACTTACCTTACATTCAAGTCTCGCTCAATGGGCTAACAACTCAGTATTTCTTGCACTTACAGACAGAAGAAACCGAGATAATCTCTGTGCTGTTGCAATCAGCTGCAACAAAGCTTCCTATTGTCTTTTTACAGAAGTTTATAGCCCCCTGGCTCAGAAAGGTCAGATTTATTGTTGCCTATTTACTGGCATGTGAATTTATGAACATTCGGCTCTGAAGCTCAGTATAAACATACCAGCATTGTCTTTTCACATGATGTTGCCCACAGTTTTGGAGGAGAAGTCGCACAGTGTAGCACAGGGTAATCACACAGCTTTCATCAAGCTGGTACAAGGAAGACCTGCTCTACTTGTGTCTGAGGAAGCAAGCAATGATGCCTAGGATGCCCTTGCTGAACTTAGAAGAGGAAACATTCGGAAGAGAAAAAGATTGTATAAACTTGAATTATGACAAGCCCCTGATATTAATCTTCATTTAGAATAGTTTTTGCCAATTGAAGTAGTGAATTACTGCTGACTTCCAGCTCCAAAACAATGAATTTATTTATACTAGTTAATGAAATGCTGTGTAGAGAGGATTTTTTGGATGCAGCCTTTCAGAAGCCTTTTGATAAAGTCACTCTATGAGAAGGTATTAAGTAAACTTAGTAACCAGGTAGTGAGAGACAAGCCTTTTAGTGGATCAAAAATTGTCTAGGAAGCAAAGGCATGACTAAATTGGTCGTTTAACCTTGCTGTCACAGGATCATTAGCAGCATGACTAGAAAGTTTTAGGGCAACTGATGTTCAAAATGCAGCTCTAAAAACCTGTCAAAATATATTTCTATTATCTCTTACATTTGTGCATTAATTCTTTAAAATGTTAGCATGTCTCTGCTGTGTCCAGCCAAAAGCCATCTGTCCTAATACCCTTGATATCCTTCACAAAGGCCATGGCAGCCAGGGATGGATATTAGAAAAGCACATAGACTGGCGCTTCTTGAGAATACCCTTGCAATCTCCAACAGTTTGTAGCTCAGAGGTGGGATCATTCTGTTTGATGGTCTGTTACGGATTCATCTTCCGTGCATGTTCCTGTTGCTTTTTAAACCCATGTAAAACTTCTGGAATCCAGGAATGTTGCAAGGAGGTTCATAGTTCAACTGTATATAGCCTAAAGAACCATCTCATTTTGGCATTGTGAACCTGTCATCTGCTTATTTCATTTAATGCCTCCTCGTTCTTGTATTTGAAAACACAATGAAGGATCATTCCCAAGCTACTCACTCTCTTGTCACTCATTATTTTATCAATTGCTGTAGTATCCCCCAACCAGGCAACTCCTCTCCAGGCTGAAGAACGTCAGACTAATTAATCATTTTTCACACAGAAGCTGTTCCATAACTTTGGTCATTCTTATCACCTTCCTCTGCATCTTTTACAGCTTTGCTACATCTTTGTCGAGGTGAAGGGACCAGAAATACACTGTTCAAGATGCAGGTGCACCATAGACTTACCTAGCTGCAAAATGATGTTCACTGTATTGTTTCTGTATTGCTCTCCTCACAGATCCTAACATTCAGTTTCCTTTTTTGATCACAACTGGGTACTGCGCTGACATTTTCACCATTATAACTCCAGGATCTTATGGCTGGGTAGTAATAGCCAGTTCAGTGCCTGGCACTGTATATATAAAGTTCTGTTTGGTTAATCCCAAGTGCATCACTTCTAATTTTTCTGCTCTGAAATTCATCTGCAGTATTATCACTCAGTCTTGTAGGGTCCTTCTGCAGTTCTTTACAGCTGAACTTTGTTTTTAACTGCCCTGATTAGCTTGAGGAAGCATTTGTATATTTTGCAAAATCAATAGCCATGTTATTTCTCACCAGTTTCTCACATCTTTTTAAATGCTCTTTCATTCAAAGAAAAAGACAGCATATGTAAGGAAGTACATTTGCAGGAAACAAAAAATCAGAAACCAAATGCAGACTAGCCATGTGAAAACATGAGAACAATATAGTTCATATACTTCAAAAAAGATCAAATTATCAATGAGTCAAAAAATCATAAGCTGCAGATTAAGAGAGGTATAGTTTAAAACAACATGCATTTTCAGCCACTTAAATCCTTTGGTGTGATCCTTAAACCATAGATTAAAGTTCTGACCTAAAGGACATAGAGGAGACATGACCATTTAGCCACATTACCGATTGCTCAACATGCTTATTTTCAGAGGTGCCATTAATAATCACCTAAACTATTGTGTTCATAATTTGCCTTTTCAATTTACTGAGTATTTTGGATCAGATTTAACTTTTCTTACAGGCCCTGGTATCCTATCCCAAGGATGAAAGTGTCAAGCCTGAGGTAATCTCTTTAAGAAAAGCCTGAGGGACTGAAACATCATTTTCCTTTTTGCTTGTTTTTTTGGCATTAGCACTTGCAAGTAAAATGAAAGACTTGATTTGAAATTCAAGGCCAGATCTTAAGAGGAGGTGGGCCCTTGCATATCCCAGTGACTTCAGTGAGATCAGTGCATTTCAGGACTCGTCCCCAAGACTGGATTTGATGCATTGGGGTTTTTTGGTATAGCTCCACTATGGAGTAATCCACTGAGAATTTACTGCCCTTTTGGAGAATACTCCTGTTTTCATGTACGTATTTGTCATTTTTTCCTTTGGCCTTGTCAAACTGAGCATGTTATTTTGTTGTTTGATAAGACATGTATCACTTTATGAATTAACCGTTTATACATGAATCAGAATATAGGCTGAAAAGTACAGATAGGGCCTTCTTCCAGCAGTACTGTAAATGGGTTCATATATTTTGGTCATTCCACCCCCTGCCCAAGCCCCCATTAAAGGAATTAGCCCTGAAATGATTCACAGCATTGACATTAAAACTGTCATCATACTTCAGGGCTAACACTGTGCTGAAATAACTTCTCATCAGTCTGCCAACCCACAGGTTTTTGGAAGTCTTTGCTTTCTGGAAATTCAAAAGGAGTTGTTTCGGTTTTTGCTTGTTTAATCAAAGAAAGCTTAAGTTCTGCAAAAGTTGGTGAGGCTGTCCAGCAAGCTTTGTATTACTCTAGGTCTCCTATTTACAACTGGCCAAAAGATAGAAAACGGGACAAAAAATCTCACCTAGACAAATCAGTGTTTTGAGTTACATGAAAACCTTTAAGGAGATTGGTTTAAGTCAGAGGGCTGGCAGGTGAAAAAGGGGTAATGCGTCTAAACCTCTTTATTAGTTTTCTTCCTTCCCTATGCCACTTGCATGTAGATGATTCCTGCTGTGGATAGGGATATTTTGTGGAGAGTCTCAGTTACTGGCTGACGATCACCAGCTACCGGTCTCACGGGCATTTTCCAGGATATTCAGCTGCAAGATCCCATTGACCACGCCTAGACCGATAGGACTAGACCAATAACGTGTGTGTAGAATTTCACATGCCTTTTAGGATATTTCCACATTAAAACATTTTGAAGAATTCAAGATTATCTCCTCAGAATATTTATAAGACAGATCCATGGGGGAATTCATCCTGTTCTGTGCAATAGTAGCAGCACAAAGCAGCCTTAAAGTCAGCTTATGCATCTCTTTGAGGATTTCTCTGATGTACAGAAATCCTGTAATAATGGCTTTTTTGCTTTCCCTCACTGCAAGTTTCGCTTCAAAGATGTTTGGATGGTATGACTACTGCAGAGGAACTTACTGCAAGTTTCTGTGCCCCAGGTATTGCCTACCATCACCAGAAGGACTTCTTGTGGCTCTTAAGAATCAGCAATACCTCAAGGTAGCCTTGAAGGTACTCTAAATTACCATGAAACCCAAAGGTCAGCCCCAGGATCCTGAGGTTCGGAGATGTGCTTCCCCTCCTACCATTTTCCCTATAACTTGTTCCATATTACCTCCTTTTCTGAAGTCACAGCCCAATGATTCTAGTTTAGTTTTGCACCCTGATAGTAGACAGACTTTTTTTTCCATCATCAGTGGAGATGGAGAGTGATTTTGATTAATGACTTCATTGTCCCCCACCAGCAAGAGACTTGCCTTTTTCAGTTTGCATCAGAATGGATGCTGAACACTGTAAGTCTCTAACTGGCAGTAGGTTTCACCTGCTGAGAAGTGAGGAAATTAGTCAGAAAAAAAATGGTCACAAAATAATACTGATTTACTCTAACTTCAACTAGAATGCCAGTGGATGCAAAAGTTTTTCTAAGCTTTCTTAGACTTTTTTTTTAAGACTATACATGCAAGAAAAATATATGTTTATGAGAATCAAAATGATCTTAATTGAGTAAATCCCCATTTAATTTTTTCATGTGACATTTTTCTGAGTATTTTTTATATGGGGGAGAAGTAAAGTGGGGTGTGAACTTCCAATGATATTAGCATTATTTTCATACCAGCCCCTACTCTTCTCCCAGTGAGAAGACTGGGCCTGTCTCAGGAATTTGGGGAATACTGGTTTATTAGTATGCATATAAGATTGTAACATATAATGTCATGAGTAATAATTTCAGCCACAGAAATCTCAGCTAGATTTTAAATCTCAGCTAGAACTGGCCTTCACAGCCAAGAAAAAACTTCTTGGGGACATGACAATCAAGAGCAGCCTTGACTATAGTGACCGTGAAATTGCGGGGCCCAAGATCCTAAGGTAAGCAAGGAGGGAGAGTAGCAGAATAGAGACCCTGGACGTCAGAAAAGCAGAATGCACCTCATTTAGGGAACTAGTAGGTGGGATCACATGAGAGGCACCTCTCAAGGGTGAAGGAGCTCTGGAAAGCTGACAGACCTTTGAAGACAACCTCTTCCAACCACAATTATGGGTCATCACGATACTCAGGAGAAAAGTAGAGACACCAGGAGACTAGACCAGCTAAACAGGGAACACATGACTAAGATTCAGTGTGAAAAAGGTAGAATATAGGAGATGGAAGCAGGGACAAGCTACAAAGGAGGAATTTATAAACTTTGGGTGGGTAGTGGTGGTGTCAGGAAAGCGAAAGCTCACTTAAATTTGATGTCTACAGGGGTCATAAAGTGTATGATATCCTGGAGTACCTCAGGTAAAGTATCGACAGCAGGTCAAGGGAGGTGATCCTTCCCCTCTACTCAGCACTGGTGAGATACATCTGGAGTGCTGGGTTCAGCTCTGGGCTCCCCAGTACAAGAGAGATATGGACTTACTGGACAAAGTCCAATGAAGCATCACAAAGGTGATTAAGGGAATGGAGCATTTTTCATACGAGGAGAAGCTGAAAGCTGAGACTGTTCAACCTAGAGAAGAGAAGCCTCAGGAGGGATCTCATCCATCTATATAAATACTTGAAGGGAGGGTGTGAAGAAGATGGAGCCAGGAGTTTTTAAGTGGTGGCCAAGGACAAGACAAAAGGCAATGGGCTCAAACTGAAACACAGGTGGCTCTGTCTGAACATCAGGAAACACTTTTTTACTGTGAGGGTGACTGAGCACTGAAACAGGTTGCCCAGAGAGGCTGTGGAGTCTCCATCCTTGCAGTAGATGACCCTGCTTGAGCAGGGCCAGTTGGATGAGATGACCCCCAGATGATTCCAACCTCAACCATTCTGTGATCCTGTGATAACAAGAAAATCTTCTACCATTTTTACCACTACATTAGTATTCCAAGGTTGAACAAGAAACATGTGGGACTGTTGCAGAATTGGGAACTGTTGGTCTATGTGTGTGAAATAGTAACAGCAAACACAGACAAGGCTGAGGTACTGACACCTTACTTGCCCTAGTCTTCACCAGTTAGGTCTTCCAGCTCTCTGTGTTGGAGACAGGGTTCAAGGAGGAGCAGAAGGACCAGCAGCCAGTGAGGGTCAACTTTGGAAGCTTGAGGGAGCCTGAGGGAACTTGACTGATACAAGTCTATGGGGCGAAACAGGTTGCCTCTGTGGGTGCTGGGGGAGCTGGTGATGTCCTTCCTAGGCTGATGTCTCCCATCTCTGAAAGGTCATAGAGACTAGGGGAGGTCCTTGGTGACTGGAGAAAAGCAGATGTGTCCATCTTTTAAAAAGACCATAAGGAAACAAGGAACAACAGGCCAGTCAGCCTCACTTCAGTCCCTGGGAAATCATGGAGTCCTCTTGGACTGACAAAAGGGAAGAAAGTGACTGGGAACAGCTATCACGGATTTATCAAGAGTAAATCACACCTGACCAACCTGATTGCCTTGTCTCATTAAATGATTGGATTTGTGCATGAAAGGAAAGGTATGGATATTATTTCTCTTGCCTTTAGCAAGGCTTTGGACATGGTGTCCCACCATACTTTTGTGTCTGAGTTTGGACAGTATGGTCTGGATGTGTGGGCAACCAGACAGGTAAACGACTGGGTGGGTGGCTGGGCTTAGAAGGTAGTGCTTAACTGGTCATCTACTTCTAGTCCACCTGGAGGGTGGTAACAAGTGGAGTACTACAGGCACGTAAACTAGGACTTGTTCTGTTTAACAACTTTATCAATGACCTGAAGGAGGTGGTAGAGCGCATCCTGATCAATTTTGAAGATTAGACTAAATTGGCAGAACCAGTTGCTCAAGGGCAGGGCTGCCATCCAGAGTCAAGTAGGCAGGCTGGAGGAAAGGGCCAAGAGGAACTACATAAAATTCAACAGGGACAACTGCCAAGTCCTGCACCTGGGAAGAAAAAGCCCAGGGCAACCACACAGACTGAATGAACTGGCTAGGGAGCGGCTCTGTGGAAAAATCCCTGCAGGTCTTGGTGGGCAGTGAGCTGCACACGAGACTGCAGTATGCCCTGGAAGCAAAGATGGCCAAAAACACACTGGGCTGTATAAACAGGAGTGTAGCCAGCAGATTGAGGGAAACTATCACCCCCCAACCCAGCACTTGCTAGATGACATCTAGAATACTGCATTCAGTTTTGCCCCCCACTTGCCAATACAGGAAAGACATCAACAAGATGGAGCGAATTTGGTGGACGACCACCAACATGGTTGGTGGCTGGAACACTGTCAAATGAGGAAAAAGTGAAGAAGCCGGGCTTGTCCAGCCAGAAGATGAGGTGGCCTTGGCAGACCTCACAGCAACTTTCCCATATCTAGAAGAAGGGCATCAAAGAGACAGCAGTGCGTGGTGCGAGGACAAGAGACAGAAGGCACAAGTAAAAAGGGAGGTTCAGACTGGGTATGAGTAGGAACATTTCCCCCATGAGGACAGGTGAGCAGTGGAGCAGTTTACCCAGAGAGGCTGTACGGTCTCCATCCTTGGAGGTTTTTAAGGCCAATTGTGCAACTTGGTCTGATCTCACTACTGACCCTGCTTTGAGCAGCAGGAGGTTAGACAAGAGACCTCCCTTCCAACCTCAATTATTTTGATCCTATGATCCTGTGAAACGGGAGAAACTTTTCAATTATTTCTGTGAATATGACAGAGAAGTCTGTGATTATCAGAGTAATATCAACAGGACAGAACCAAAAGTAAGTAATTTCTGAAAGTATTGTCCAGTTTGTCAGGAAGAACACTGCATTTTGTGTCCTTTCAACATTTTAACATACATACTTCAGGCCAGCCAGACTGCCTTCCATGACTTCTGCTGTCCAATGAGCTTATTCCCTATAAGTACATATAGAAGATGTGAACAGTTAAACAGATGTACTTCTAAGTATGTATAAATTAATTTACATTAATGATTACAACTCCAACAGAAGAATGTCACATTCAAGAAGTAACAGTCTACGAAGTCCGTAGTGAACAGAAATCTTAATTTCTCTCTGTCCTCCATCGTTTCTTTTCTAGCTGTAAATATTCACTACCTCTCAAGAACATGGGCTCCTGCTGGAGTCAATTTTGCATAGATATAAACAACAGACTTTTTTGGTGGGGTGGTATTTGATTTTCAAGAAACTCTTGTTTGAAGGGTACAGTGCAATCAACCAGTTTCCATCTAGTTCCAGTTTTCTTCCCTTGCTTTCGAACTGGTAAATCATATGGCAGTTGTTTCCAAGAAGAAAGTGTATTTTTTCCATTCTCATTTCATGAAAGCTGAGTCAATTCTTCTTGTATATTAATGGGCAAATGTTGCATCAATTTGGTCAGATTTTGAGTAAAATCCACCAACTTTGGAAAGATTCATTACACTAAGGAAATAAGGGTTCACAGGAATTATCATATTGGAAAAAAACTAAAACAAAAACTTTTCACATATTGGTTTTAGCAGTTGGCTTTAAAGAAGCTGCAGGAATACTGCCTACAATGAGCAAGTATGGGAAAATCCTTCCCAAGACAAGTATTTCCTTTTAAGACACATTTGCCAAAAAGTTGTTTATGTGGTGCTTAAGGAGCCCAGTTCCTTTCCATCATCTTTTTCTTCATTTTCAATACATAGAACTTCCATTCTGAACTTTTCAGTAATACCTCATGATAATCAGGTTTCCAAAGTAATGGTACCTTGTGTTGAAAAGGAGACCTTTTTAACAGCGTGGTATTGCCATTTTTATGTTTCATTGAATGTCTCCTTCTTCTTTGTACTATGATCAAACAGGTTAAACAGAAATTTCCTGTCCCATGTAAACCATCCATTATTTTGTGTACTTTTTGATCGTCCCTCTTCTACACGGCAGGTATTATCTGTGTGTGTTATCCTTCTTCACATTCTGTTACTAACTGTTCTGACTGTTTTCACTTTTCTTCTTATTTTCCTTATTTAAAGTCAGAATTCCCAACACTGAATACAGTATTAATTTGAAGCTGTATCGCTGCTTTATATAAATACACAATAATATTTTCCATGCTCCTTTTCCTTATGGATCCTAAAATGTTTTAACCACTGCTGTTCCTTGAATATAAAAAAATACTGAAAGTTTTTGGAATTTTCTATGAAGTGACCTAAATGGTACTTTTGTAATAGTAATACCTATGTGTACTTAGACACAGCCTACTCTACTACTGCAGGTATAATAAAGAAGTGGTTGCAGTATTAACAAATAACATAAAGTGATTACAGATTTATAAATGAAGATGGAGGAAATGTCTGTTTCACATTTAACATGAACAAACCAAAAAAAATTGGATAAGTACCTCGACATTTGGGAAGAGCAGCTGAAACATTTCCAAAGTTTCTGAATTTACTGAGTGTGTAAAACTGCTTCAGAAATAAGGCAAACCCAGGATTTTTTTCTTATTTTTTGTAAGTTTCCTTTTGCAGTTCTATTTGAAGAGTCCTCCATAGTACTTGCTCTTCTAATGTTGGGTTGAACAAGGAGGAAGAATTATTTTTAAGGATATTAAGCAGACTTGACTGAAACTTCAAATGTTCCATATTCACTATGACTTTTGGGCAAAGATAGAAAGTGATTATATGTCACCCATCCAATCCATATTTTCACAGTTGAAACAGATCTTTATTTAGAAAGACCTAAGCTAAAACTGCTGTTTTACTAAAGTATAATAAATGTTATAGTGTTGATCTACTACTATCCAGAGTTTCTGAAGTGTTCATGAACAGAGAAACTGCTAAAGCTCTTGTTTGAGGGAGAGTACTCCAAAATCTGCATTTGTTTTTTAGGTCTGACTTGCAACTTTTTTACTATCTAGAGGAAACTGTATTCCTTGCAACTGGAGATGAAAACAAATCTTTTCATAAAGGATATAGACCTTTGGGGACACTGGAGCAATAACAAGGTCTTCTACCATTTCTAAAACTCATATTAGCTATTAGTAACTCATATGACCATGGGAAATCACTCTTTGTTCATCTTGCTGTTTTGTCTATGTTGAACCATTTTAGAAATACCAGGGAACTAGGAGCCACAAAAGTGCTAGAGTCTTGATTTACACAAATTTACATAATGAAACTGTATCTACATAATGGTTGAGGTCCCTGACCTGTGTTGGAATTTGACGCTTGCTTTGTTTCTTAGCTTCAGAAGCAGTGGGAAAAAAGGGAAAAGTGTGTATACATGCTCTAAAACTGCAAAAATACCAAGGGTCAATCTGCCTACATTTCACTCCTGCTCAGGATGTTTTTATTACTCAGCTGTTAGTCATAACTATAAAGTAGGTGAGTTCTCACAGCTCTCACACACTATTTAGACAATGAATGAATATGACTGAAAGAAATTCTCCACCATGTACATCACGTTCTTAATTTCACTTGTCCTCTTCAGCATGGATAAGGTAATATTTTGCATTTATTTTAAGATGTGTTGTATTAAATGTTGTTCTTAGATCTTTTGGAGGACTGCAAACTGCTCCAAACCATTTCCACAAGCAGCGTCTCAGGCACTATATATTTTTCCTTGGGACATAAGGAAGAAAAATGAGGCCATTCATCACAGGAGATAGAAGATTTAATTGTCAGGGATTGCTGGAGATGAGCTACCATTACCTTCATACTGACCGTAAATGATAGAACCACAGGGAATCTGATTAGAAGGACCATGCATAAGGTGATGGATATTGTGGAGAGTGAAGGAACAGGGAAGGTATTTTGAATGACACCCAAATGGTTGCCATGTTTTTACATGCAGAGACTGCCCATGCAGGCTGTCTGAAAGTTTAGATGGCTTTTATTCCAGAGCAAGGTTTCACTAAATGATAGTTAAGCTTCCTTGAAAAGTAAGGACATGAGAGGGGGAGATGGGAAGGTGATAATATGCACATCCATACTTAACACACCATTATTGGTGGTTAGCTTGTTATGTTGTTATAGCATGTGAAAGTCACGAAGACGACACAAAGAATGTTTTGCTATCAACTCTGAAGTTAAAGTTAATGCTAAAATAAAAAAGTTGGAATGTTATAAACATTTATCCACAGGGTTTATCCAATTTCTGCTTCTAAATGGTGATTGTTGACTTCCAATCTGTAAAACAAGCACCAAGGTCGGTGTTGCATTCACCCACGTACTGCTCACAGTAGTCACCGACTTGACATTGTGTAACAAGGACAACACAATCGCTACATGTATAAATATCTAAAAGCATCTTGACTTTGATTCACCATACAAATAAATCTGCAAACAAAACTCCTAAGTGGTTGTAAACTGTGCCTGTCATGATGCCAGCTGAAGTGTTGTTTCTCTTAACCTGGGTAGTGTATACTTTGAATTGCATTTGAGTCAGTGAAACCCAACGACAGGAGGTGGCTGGAAGGATTCCAGGGGACCCTTGCTGTTCTCCCTCTCATCTGCAAGGTCATCTGCCCAGCTTCTCGGAAGACATGTGATGGGAGATGTTGGCTGCTCAGGGTCTGTGATACAGGGAAGCTCTTCAAGCAGATTGCTCCAGGGTCCTCAGAGCTTTTCTGTTCATGCTGTTTGGGAGACCTTTAGGAGGACAGCCTTGGGTAAGAGTTGCCTTGCAAAGACTCTCCTTGTTGGTTTGTTTTCTGGCAGTTGTTCCTAATAGGAACAAAGCCACATTTCAAAATGCTGAAATCCTCCATAAAATCGATTTTCCTTCCAGCACCCTGCTCTCCTGATGAGAGGGTGCGTTCATAAAGGGTTTCCAAATAACAGAAATGAAGAAAACGCATCGTCACAAGAATGACTTTCGACACTTAAAAATTGCTTTCTGAACCTGTTTGAGGTTGTCAGCTAATAGGGTAGCCTTCTTTCATAACTCCTTTATCGTAATGCACAGCTGGGTGAAAACCCACCTCAAACAATACTTACTTCTGTCTTCCTTTATTTATCATCGTTATCATTACTTTTTCCTTTGGTTAGCAGATGTTTCTTTAGTGCTCTCACATCCTTTATAATTTGCATATTTGTTAATTTAACTAGCAGAAAAGTTAACGTACTGTACAGTATGCACTTTGTATTTAACACTTATATGTATGTGGCATATGCAATAGGAAAATCTCCTCTGATATCCTCAATATGTATTGAAAGTACAAATTTCACATATTTTTTAAAATTTGTGGATTTGGGCTTTTCTTTTGTGCCATGCAAAAATGTCTGATTATTTAGAGCACAGCTCAAATCCAAGGAGGAATCATTCTGAGTCTACAGTATAAACTCATAGCATTCAGGCTGTGGCTATGATGAACAAATCAGTAATTAATTGGGCATTCATTCCAGTGACCTGTCAGCATTCAAATGCTTTAATTAGATGGAGAAATGGAGGCAAGTAATGAGGGCCAAATCTGTATCCTTTTGAATTCAGTGGCAAAACATCCACTTGCTGCAATAAGATTTAGTCCTAAATGCATGACAGCACACTATAGAAGATGTCGTCTCCACCAACTGTGGTTCAAGTGTATAATACTGATAATGTCACTGGCATTGTATCTTTCGTTAAGGAAACAATGATGCTCTTAGGAAGCTTTTTGTCTGCTCATGCATACAAAACAGGCAATTTTCATAAAGTATTAATTGCAAATTATCTAGTATAAATGAGGGTCCCAAAAAGAAAAATCTACTTTATACTGTATCTGTTGTTTATTTCATTATTAGTATTCTTCATTGTTTTGCTTATGTGGTATAGCTGAAATGAAATACCATATCCTGTGTCAAGCAATCACACTTTAAATATGCAGGTGTATACAAACCCAGAGTTTTTATTCTGTTCTCAAGTTTTTTCATAAGTATTCAAACATTTACGTACCTAAATGTACACTAGAAGCGTGTGTCTACACATGTTTTTCTATGTATTTCCACCAGTTTCAATTTACACACATAGATAAATCATGTTCAAAATTTCCACCCTAGATTCAAATGCTGGTGATATATTTTAAGTGTTTTCTTTGTCTTCTAAAGGTAGTGTTTTTAGCTCAACACCTGTTTGTTGCTACCTAGCTACCATTAACTTTGCACTTGAAATGCAGGTTTGAACTATTTGTTATGAAAAACGTAGACCAGTTTTAAAAATTGACTCATCATTTGGACATTCTTTCAAATTAAATTTATATATTCTACCAAAAGTGCTTTTAGTTTCACTACGTCTTGTTTACACAGCCCTTCTAATTTACAAGATATGTAATGGACTTCATGGCAAAATGCAATGCCATACAGAGGTACCCATGCTGGCTTTGAATGAGGAACTTACCTCCATTCTAGAGAATCATAAGCAGCTAAGTCTCTTCCTCCACTTGCTTCTCCTCCTGGCTGTTAGAAACTGCCTTCTCATTTTGCAGCCTTAATATATTCATGGCCATCTTACACAATTTTCTTCTTGTGCATATACTGTTCTCTTTCTTTTTACTTAAGTAGCATTTTCCCTTGATATTTTTCAACCTGTATTGAACTTTATTTATAAACCAAAAACATATTCTCCATGAGCCTTTGCTTTGTAAGGCTAAGCCACTGCAGGTCTCCTGTCAAAAGTATGGTTTCTGTTCCCCTGAACATACAAGTGGGTTCATCTTTGCTGAACACAAGTGAATCAAACTCTATGCAATTTTTCAGATGAAGTCTCAACTGTACAGAAGCATTAATAATTCTCAATGACTACCAAAAATACCCCACGTGACACATTTAGGGATTAGGTTTGTACTTTTCACAGCAAAAATCAGTCTGAAGTTCACAGGCTTGCTGTGATCAACTGATATATCCTAGGTATTCCCCTCTTCTGTCATTTTAAAATGGTGAATTGTCAGCCTGTAACAGAGATTCTTGTTGTTAGTCCTGAAGTACATGACTTTGCAATTTGTACAATTATACCTCATCCCTTCTTTTCTAATTCGCTCAACTCTTCCAATATTATATTCTGATCCCTCTCTAAATTACTGTTTCCAGTGCTTTGTCATTGGCGGTTTTCTTTCTTCTTCAGTTGACTGACACAAGCCCTCAACCTCACCCCACCATATGCCTTATATGGTTTCTCATAACCATTACATTGAAGTAGATCTCTGTTTCGTCTAGATTTTTTTCCAGAAGGAATGTCACAAGCTGTCTTAAAGACAGGGTCAAACAAACTTCACAACAGCTTCCAAACAGTTGAATCTTCAAAAATTTTCAGTTTCAGAGTAGTATTTCAACTATGGCAACACTAAACTCCTGAAAGAAGGACATTTACAAAAACCTTGATTCATTTCACCCCTTTCTTTTTATAGGCTCATTAATAGAACTCACCCCCATATCCTTCCCTGGGCCTCAACAAGGTTTTGGGTTTTTTTCTGGCCCTTCCCACAAGTGCCTCACATAACTTCTGTACTTCAGTGAGAATCACCTTGGGTGCTGTGCTCAGTTTTGGAGCGGGGGGAGGGGGGGGCTTTTTTTTTTTCCATTTCTAAGAGTCACCATCTGGGAGCAGAGCTGTTTTATCCATCTGGGAGCAGAACAGCTTCCCACCCCTGCTGAGAGCAGTGGTCTCACCTCCAGAACTGCTAAATAACACAGAGTTCTTCTGACTATGGCAACTTAAAAAGCCCTAGTCTATTTTAAGAAGAGATCAGTATCTGACAGGCATAAAGTTCTAGAAAGGGTGGTAGTCAATACAGTCATCTGAGCCAAGCCATACAGTCATGGTGACTGCAGAAGTCTGCCACAGCAGTAGGACACTGGCATCATCCCTGAGGATACTTTGAAGTTCCACAACATGCATCTGAAGTAGTTCTGCTTGGCTCTGGAACTGGATAAATCTCTGCAGAGCTCATCAAATACCTACTTAGCACCAGTCCTATTGCCTGAGCAAGGTCACCAGAGTCCTGTGTTTAGTAGCTGCCTATTTAGTTCAGTTGGTCTATTCCCCTGTCTGCTCGGAAATTATCTAAAGAACTAGAACCAAGAGTTTCTTGAGCTCAGATAACCACCTACCCTCCCAGCTTGAGGTTTGGTTTTGATTTGTTTTCCACTGAATGCCTCCAAATACTCCTTGAGGTAGCAGGGGCAGGTATACAGGCTCTCAGCACCCCTATGTCTATCATACACCAGGCTATCACACCATCTCTCAGTCTTGTGACAGCTGGGAGATTTCCTCTTGTCATCTAAGCCCTCTTTGGCAGACTTAGACACAAGATTTTTGTGACCAAAGTGACAATCATGAGGCTTTTACTCAATGTGCTGGTAGACAAGGCTCCTATATTTTCAGATGCCACCTTCTAGCAGGGTCTGCCCAATGTCTACATTAGCTCTAGTAAAGGAGGTTTTCCTTGCTGTAATTCCCCAGGATGCTACTGATGGTCTGAAAGTCTCCATCTGAAATGAACTGTATTACTCCACGATGAATGCACAACACATTCTGGCAAGGAAACCCTGTACAAACTGCAGTATCCACCAGACCTTCTTCTTCAGTCCCTAGAGAGAGACCAGCCAGTTCCTTGTACTAAAACATACAGAAATCATTGTGCTCCATTGCTGTTGATTTCCCAGGCTTCGTACCAAAAGTAGGAATCATCAGAACAATGCCATGTTAGTGCTGAGCTTTTTGGTGCCACAAATTCTGACCTCAGGTGTTAGAGACCTCAGTGAGAGCTGAATTGAAATCTTCCCTTCACCAGCCACTCCTTTGACCCAGGCAGCTGATTGCCTTAGACCAGTGGGTATCAGCATCGTGTCTCAAGGCTTATCCAGTCCACTGGCCACCTACACAACTTACAAATTTTGTCCAGCCCTCCTGTGCTGCCTATCTCCAGGAACCTCTCCTTCAGGAGCCTGCGGTGGCCTGCAGTGGCAGAGCTTGCACTTGCTAGAAAAGAGAAATACTGATTGTAGTTCTCCACTGTTCTCTTCTGTCTCAAGTGTTTAAGCAGTAGCACTTTCTGACAGTCAAAGAAGGGCAGAGGCCAGACACCTGGCACAGCCTTAAGAAACTTGAAAGACTTTTAATTACAAGTTCTCTGTCGTAGTCATAGCATGAACAACTCTTTCTGTTGAGCAAGAATATATATTTGCACCTCTCAGTCTGCAAGATGAATGCCTCCACATCTCAGACAGGTTTCCACTTCACCTTGGGTCAGAATCATTTCTTTTGTGGCAGGTCTTCCCATTTGACCTCTTCATACCAGTGAATACACCCACAAAGGTTTGGCTTCCATATATGTCTACCTGATGGAAAGCAGTGTGATACTTTATTCCTGTTTAAGGCACCTAAATAAATTTGGTGCTATGTGCTTTAGCCTCACCTGGCTTTATGAGGCCCTACCTCCACTATACAAAGGTTTTATACCGTATTCGGATTTTGTTTTGAAATGGCTATGTATTTTACACTTCTGGTTTGTAAATTAAGCTCATGCTCATAAACAGCTTAAGAAAAATAGAACATGCCTGAGTCTTCAGACAGTCTGAAATGAGAAATGGGGCTGACCCAAGTACCTCTGGTTTAGGTCTACTATCACTTATGGCTGGTCTGCAAATATTATGTCCTCAGTTGGCTCATCTAATATAGCAATTTTCATTGATTTCTCACCTAGTACATCTTGTAGGGTGATCACCAAAGTAAGCAATATATGGATGAATGCAGCAATCAATGCAGTTAAAATCTCCAGATATCTGCTTTAACATTACCTCAAAGACTGCATTTAGAAACTGAAGAGTTTTACTGGCCAGATGGACCATAATGATCTCTCCCTTTGGACATTTGATACATGCACACATATCATGCCTGCCAGCATCATCACTGTGTGTGTAAGAGTGTCAGTGCAGCAGATGATAAACAAAGATATTCTTAACTTGCCAGAATTATGTGTTTATGTCATAAATTTGAAGTGCCTAGTCTGTCCTACTTCATTCTTTATTCCAGGTGTTACAACCAAGGGGTCTGAGGGACCTACTTAATGAGCACAAGTGGCACTGGATATAATGAAGTCTGCTATTTCTCCTTCAGAAACATAAATGGCATACTAAGTTACAAAATAACAACAGTAATATTTATATAATTTATTATCCTTTTTAGTGCTTCTTATCTTAGCATCCAAGTATTACAATGGCTTCCAGATATGACCAAAAAGAGGAGTTTTCTGTGTGGGAAGCCTACTGCTGAATCAAAGTGCATGCTTTTTTTCAAACATCGCAATCACAACTGTGTTTCTTTTTACCTCTAGCAGTGTTTGCCTGAGATTCCTCACCCTGCTGGCAGGTGTTGATCCAGCTGGGAAAGCGCAAACGGGTTTTTTTGCTGACTCAGTAACAAAGCCAGCTCATTATTCCACTCAGATATAAGAGAAATAAAGAGAAATCATGACAGAGTGAGTGGTAAGGTTTGGGTAGGCATGTCCTGAGGGAACAGGGCATAGGGAAAACCAAATCCAAGGAAAAGTTTCGGGTTGTGGTTTCATGGTAAATTCTTTCAGATGACCTTTGTGTTAATAAGCAAGGTTTATTAATGAAGAAATCCACTTGCCTGCACTCAAACATGCATGAATATTAGTCAATATTCTTTTTAATAGCTGCTTTCTCTTGCATGAATGTCTATGAGCCACCCGTAATTCTCAGACAACATGTCTGCAGCCAGCTTTTGTGAACATGTTAATTAGGAAGTCTGTACCAGCTGAGTTTCTAAGATGAACAGCAAATAGTACTGCTCGTGCACCCCACCCCCACAGCAGGCACCCAAACAGCATGGTTTATTCAACAGAAATCATACAGAGAAGAGAGACCAGGTAGATTTGGAAGCTCAGAGCTGTAATACAAAACTATAAATCCTGCCTACATAGGGAGCTTAAGTGCCACACTGGCATTCAGTGACAAACAGTGGTCTCAGATCTTGGATTTTATGGTTGCCTCAAGTAGCAAAAATGGTTAGTTTCATAACATTGCGAAGAACCTATTGGGCACGAGCACATACAAATATGCTGAAGTGTAAGCAGAGACGTAATTCGTTCTGTACCCTCCAAGAGGCAGAGAGGTAACCTGCCACAGAACGTACGACTGTGAATTAACTTGCCTTACCCCAAGGTAATCATTTGGTTTTATAGATAAAATTTGGGATTATAAATTATCAGCTTCAGCACAATTACTTTGCTAAATGATTTCTTGGCTATTAACGACAGAACTAAAATCTTCCCAGGATGGGGCTGTTCCATGTTCAATGGGATTGATACCAAGGAAATAAAAGACAGTGAAAATTTAAATAGCTTAATATTGGCTTGTGAAAATACTGGTAGTATAAGTGTTTGTATGGAGTATTAATGGTGACATGGAGAATTAATGGTGGCACAGCTGTATTGAATACACTGCAGACACTTTATATATTGGCTTTAGGATGGAGGGAGGCATTATTCAGCTTGAAGAAAGAAATGTGTAAATATTGCTCTACATAAGACAATTGCTCATAGTAAGGTAGGATGTGAGCTTACAGTATTGTGATTCTTTCATGGAAATTTCTCTTTAGGCTTTATGGAGAGCAGGGTAAGAAACTTCTGATAGTGTCGTGTTGGTTGGAAGTATCAATTGTGTTAAGAGACTTTGTACTTGGCTCACTGTTTATGACTTTGATAGAATTAAAAATGAAAAAAAAAAAAAAGAACAAAATTGTATTTCAGACTACAAGTAATGTAGTAAAAAAGGAAAGGAGGAGCAGAAAGCCTCCTCTGAATTTCCAAGCAATAAGACCTCACTGCAAAGCTCTGCAGTTTGTCAGGAAAAGGTCATGTTCCCAAAACCAAAAGCCCATACCTAATCTAAAAGTACTGAGCAGGGCTGGAGAAATAAGTACAGTCCATTCACAGATAGAAATTGTCTGCTACTGTGTTATAATCTTTTCTTCAACAATGTAAGTTTTTCACAGAGCGGTACCCTGAGCAGACCTTGCAGCTTGTTTTAAAATAAAATAGGCAGGGAAAGTTGGTGCTTTGCAGAGATATCTTCATGAAGTGTGGGGAGAGCCTTCAGTGGCTTCTTGTGCTTTTTATTTCCCCAGGAAACTATAGGGTGAGAGGGCATTCATTATGTGGGGCACCACTGAAGTCATGTATGTTTGGAAATGGGGCTGCAGCTCTTCCAATCTGCCATTGAGAAGAAAAGAAATGATGGAAACCTGTTGTCTCTGAGATTTCAGCTTTTCCTTCCCCACTGCTGTTGACATCTGACCCCGCACACCCTTTCCAGCACTTATCTACACTATCTCAGTAACATTTTCACCTTCTTTACCTGCCTCCTAAACACACACACACACACACACACAGAGCTACAAACAGGGGTTCCACAACCTGAGGAGGAGTCCCTCAGAAGCCATTTTCACATCAAGGCTACCCTTCTAAAATCTTTACCTTCTTGGCCATCCATTTTTAAAAGTAACTATTCCCATGAAAAATATGGGTATCAGAATTAGAACTGCCCGAACACAGTAGTATTTCTGCACACTAATGTTTATTGTTTCATGCTCAAGCAATTCTTGCATTTTTATTGTCCTTAAAATTCAATCAAATGAACACTCCCTTTTAAGAGTTATTAAAAACTCAAATTATTCATATATTTAGAAAGCCATTGTTTATCTGGAAGAGGACCACACTCCCCTGAAAATTTCAGAATTTAAGCAAATTTAAAAATCACTTCAGGTATCATTCATTCTCTTTTACAGTTTCTTACACCTGTCACTGGGGCATACATAGCAGGAAAAGTCAAAACTCCCTATAAAAAACGAGAGCTCCTCTTTCCCTCTTACCAAAAAGGCACACTGGGAGACACAGCTATTTTTTATTAGTTTTTCAGTTAAATCTTTAAAAATGTCTGTGAAAAAAAAAATGGTATAATTGGAAAGTTTTATCTTCAGTAATAATGGGCCTAACACTTCTCCATTAGCATTGATAAGACAGTGTTCTAGGTTCAGTTATAAATGGTTGATCAACGCTCAGCGAGCCCATCGATATCCTTGTCATGAGAAATGCAAAGACCACTCAAGAGCGTGTTAAGAAACAATATTTTCTTTATACAGTGTAATATCTTCATGTAGACGCTTGAAGTATGGTAAAATGAAAAGAGTATGTCCCTCTTACACAGAAGAACATTCAATCTCTCCACATCAGGATGACAACGAAAGGTTCATGAGTACAGCTGTTCAGGCTCCAGCTGTTCAGGCTCCAGCTGTTCAGGCTCAGCACAATAGCCCAGCTAGGTTTCAAGAAGAACTTTTGGGGAAAACATGCACTTTCACAAGTTCCACAAGTTGGGGAGGTTTTCCCACTGGGGCTTTCTGAGGTGGTTTGGGGGAGGTTTAAAAAGTGTTCTGAAGTATAGAGAAAGCCGTATTTCGACTTCTAAAAAGGAGCCAGAAGTTGCACAATGGTAGTGTGAGAAGAACCTCAACTTTTGTAGGGCATTTTGCATTTTACTATTAAGAATGTGAAAACTCTGTGAGAATGAGGCCATTTTTGTCTGAAGAGATCTAAAACCATTAGTGAGTTTGTGTCAAACACACAATTTTTTCCTAGAAATTAAGGCAGCTTCTGCAGATATTTGTATTATTTGTTTGCCAGTTTATCTTGGAGGCTTTGGTTTGGTTTAGTTTGTTTATTTCAGATGGATTTAATTTGGTTAGGGTTTTTGTTTTGATTTATTTTGCTTTTCTCCCAATTGTGCAGGGAAAGATTTTATTGTGGACAGTGATTTTTTTTTCTTTTTTTTTTTAATTCATGCACACACCAATATTTTTCCTTATGGTCATTTTCAGACAAAGAAAAAAAAAAAATCCCCACATCCTGATTACTACTGTCCCTGTGACTTACTTCGGCACTTTTTCATGCACATCCAGAAAGGAGGGCACCCTTCCTTCTGGAAAATGGTCACAGTGCCTGCTGCATCCTCATTAATACACCAATTCCTTAACACAATGACAGATAAAAGAACTTTCCTTTTATTGAACTAAATGCTGGTTTTACATAAAATAGACTATAATTCAGAGTCTGTAATGTCTACTGAAAGGTTAGACTCGTTACCATCCAAATAGGCTGAGCTAATAAAAATTATATTTGTTACAATCCAAATAGATTAACCGGCCTTAAGGGCTTAGCTATGTATCACACTTTTCAATTTTCTTATAATTAAATTAACATAAAACAGACTTGACAAATAAATGACTGTATCAGAAACAGTTAAGCTCTATTTAACCAAAATAACTGTTCTATTTACATATATAGCAACCTGTGTCTATTTTGGGAGCTATAAGGAGCCTATCTAGTTAGCAAATCCTTGGGTGCCCACAATCTGTTAACTGCCTTGGTCCCAGCCTTTCTGTGAACCACATGTACCCTAAGTGATAGATTTTGTGGTTTAGCTTCTGCACTCCCTGTCGGTTCCCTCTCAACCAGATACCTCCTCTGATGCCCTGTCACACCTAAGCAATGGCCTTGAAAGCCTTCCTATGCAGAATTTTTTTTATTCACTGAGTAGCCCTTTTGATTTCAGTGGGATTATTTATAGAACCATAGAATTGTTTAGGTTGGAAAAGACCTTTAAGATCGTTGAGTCCAACCATTAACTTAACACCGCCATGGCCACCACTAAACCATGTCCTAAGCACCACATCTACACGTCTTTTAAATACCTCCAGGGATGGTGACTCCACCACTTCCCTCGGCAGCCCGTTCCAATGTTTGATAACCCTTTCAGTGAAGAAATTTTTCCTCATATCCAATCTAAGCCTCCCTTGGCACAACTTCAGGCCGTTTCCTCTCATCCCATTGCCTGTTACTTGGGAGAAGATACAAACACCTACCTTGCTCCAACCCCCTTTCAGGTAGCTGTAGAGAGCGATAAGGTCTCCCCTCAGCCTCCTCTTCTCAGGGTTAAAGAACCCCGGAGAAAAAGGGGTTTATGAAGCTAAGCACATGTGTAAGTCTTTGCAGGACAGTGATTTTAGTGTCTTCACCACATTTTCCATATCCATCCATATATCTGCTACCCGCATATCTTAGCTGAAATAAAGTCTCTGGTAACATCTCTTGGATGACAGCAGGCTAACTCTTTAATAGTTTTAGCAGTTCATTAATGAAGGCTGCATGGTTTATTCAGCAGCACTGACCTTCCTAAAAACACCCTGCCTCTCCATAAACTATGTCTCTACCTATTAGCTTTCTGGCCTTCTTTTCCCTCTCTTCCATTCCACTGTAAATCTTGAAACCATAATACTCAGAACCTTAATTTTCACCACATCTCCTACTTACCTCTAAAAAGAAAGAATGAGATGCAAATACCACTCCAGCTTATAGTCGAGTCCCTTTGGATGAAAGACCACAGGCATAACCTTAGTGGTTGGCAAGGGTACAAATATGAGACAGAGGGTCGAGATAGTAATTTTCCCTCCTGTTTCACTTGGGAGTGCGTTTGCACGCATGGTTGGGGAAGGTTTTCCCTTGAGGAGGGCAGTTGGAAAGCTTTTCACAGAAGTCTTGTTTCCCTTTCTGGTGTGGATATTAAAAACATACTATGACCCAGCGTCAAGGAAAAAGCTTACAGAGACCATACCAGGCGTCTGCGATACAGGATGTGTTGGATGCGGTCATGTTTTTTGAGAGCTTTTTGTATCACACTTTCTCATAGCAAATGAAATAATGAAATTGATGTGTAACCTGGTTTTGCAAAAGCTCTGAAACTCTAGCTGCTATGCTGTAGTGTGTGTGTGTGGTTTGGCAAATGGTAAAGAGAATAGTTTCCACTTTCCATAAAGCCATGCAAAATCCACTTAAGTTTCTTAGGGCTTTGTGCTATAATTAACCATTCTGAGAGTGCTATTGTCTGAGGACTGTGCCTTTAAGCCCCTTCTCCTCCCTGTAGGACCTCACTCAGAGCAGAGGAGTGCAAATGGAGTTGAGATCAGCAAGCTGGGTACTTACACGCTTCTTTTGCCACCACTTTTCTGGTACCTATTTTATGAACAATAGGCTGCCTATTGCAGAAATGATCAGGCTTGCACCTCAGGCATTCTCCCTAAATTACAATTGCCCTGCCTAGATCGAAGCTATAAATACCAATGTATATCAGAGGAGTTTGCTTTAAAAAGAAAGAAAAAGAGAAATGGATACTATTTTTAAATGCAGCCCTAGAATCAGGTGGCTTCATGCTGTTATGATAAGGACCTGAGTGGCACCAGCTGAGAAGGAGGACTGAGCAGCAGCACAACCTCCTCTCCCTGCAGCCCACCCGATAATCAGGAACCTGTGCTCTGACGGGTGGGAGGGGAACAAGGTGATGATTATTGTTTTACCTTAGGCTTCCTCTGGGGAATTAACCGAGCTTTTGAAATTCATTTCTCCGGCGCGTAGTCTTCATGGCCTTCCTTTGTGCAGACTCGTAATAGCCTTTCTGCACGACTCCTGCAAGGGCCGATAGCGAGAAAGAGGGCCGGAGCTGTTCAAAAACAACTCTGAGAGGAGACCAGGGGATCCTAACAAACCCCAGCATCCCACAAGTTATGGGTAACCCAGGACCGGTGTGGAGCAGAGCAGGGACTCGGTCCTGCGAGATGAAGGGTTGATGGCACAGTTTCCTAAGCTAAGATTCAAGGTGTGGTTTTCGTCTTTTTTTTTCCCCTTCTCTATGCATAAGCTGTTGTGTCCTTGTGGGGTTTGGTTTTGGATTGCATTTAAACTATAGAAGATTCAGGGCAACTGGCAACTTAGGGCGGTGCAAGGGCTATTGCAATATGGACTTCTTAGAAGATGTTTTATAACATTCATTCTTGCTTGCCAATATGGGATTTACAAGGCCAGGGGAAAAAGAAGAAGAAGGAAAAAAAAATAAAAAGAGGGAGAAAAAAAAAGCAAGAGGGGGGACGACTGTGAAACAATATATCTTTTGTTCTTCTGCAAGCTGAAAGACCTTGCAAACTGTTAACTCTTTAGGACTTATTACACACTATTTCCTTTACGTGCCACCCAACGCCACCCTCTGAACTATCCCTGGTTCTCTGCCTTCACCTTTGGTGAAGCTCAACAGTATCTGGGTTAAAAGCAGAGCAATACGGTATACACAAACTCAGAGCTGCTCAGTAGCTGTACTTTGACTTCTGAGGTATTCTCTATGCTCCCTTTTCCTCAGCTTTATGTATTAAAGCTTATTTTTAACTAAAGCTATGATCCTAAGCTTCTTCACAGCCTCAACTAAGCTGTGTGATTCATGTTTCAAAGCCTAATATTTTAGCCTCAAAAGCAGGATGAAATACTGTCATTTGAGTTTTTTAATGACTATGGACTAGTACATGCTTTTTCAGCCTTTCCTCAAAGGCTCCAAATTAGAATAAAACTAATTTCCACAGCACATGTAAGCCAATAAAAAGAGTATAGCAAGAGGAGGATATGGAGCTGGAAGAGAATAGCATGGTACCAGGATTTGAGCTGAGTTTGTAGTGTATAATGATAAATTATGTACAAATATTATTACTATTATTATTATGTAGTATTATTCTGTGCCAGCACTCTTTGCTGGTATGTCAGTCCAGAATGCAAAATTCTTCTGGTTTTCCTCCCCTTTGCACAGTCTGAATAATGGGGCTTATTTTGTGCAAGTTTTGCCCCAGGGTTTCCCTTCTCTGACTGGCAGATGAATATGTGGTTAGAGCCTTCCGCTCTGAGCCTGTGGAGTCACCCAGCTCCTCTGCTGTGATGCTTTCTGTAGCATAATACTCATGTGGAGCTTTACAACAGAGAGGACAAGTGGTCATGGAAGTTTAGCTGGTAATCCAAAGCCCCTTGAAACCAAAGGGCACTCTCCCCTTGGCCTCAGCGTGCTGCCAATGTGCTGCCAAATTCTACTCGGGGAGGTAGAGGAGAGGAAAAACTGTGTGAGAAGTTTAGGGAGGATACAGAAATGGGGGAAATGGGTCAGGGAAGCTGAAAGGGAAGGAAAAAGGAAAGTGAGAGTGAGAGGCAGTATTTAATAATAAGGGTCCTTGGGGAATAAATTGCAGTAAGCACTGAACAGCAAGAGTGAGGAGGTGGCCCTGCAGTGAGGATCTGTGAAAGGGATGGAGACCAACACAATGTCATCTCCATAAAGGAATGCAGATGAGACTTTTTCTGCACAAACCTGGAGGCAGAAAAATGAAAAGTATTCCAGACTTCCCCAGATAAATTGGAGATTCAGTCTGAGGCATCCCTTCCTGTGGATTTTGCTTTCTGTTCTTGTCTTTGTGGCGCAAATCAGGAGTTACCTAATTACCTACCTCAGCATGGGCAGAGTTAAAGAGAGGGGTCTTATTGTTTGGTGTCTTATCTCCAAGAACCTGAATAATCAATTTTTTGATGATGCAGCAGACAAAGAACAAGAAGCTATGCAGTGTTGTGTAGCTATTTTTTCCATGGGCTGTCCCGAGGAAACAAATACCGCAGCCAAAAGAGTGGCAAAGAGCTGCTGTAGTCATTTAGTCGCTTGCCTCGTCCTTTTTATAAATAACCGTAGAAAAACAGAATAGCTCTGTGCAGAAATGGCATCTAAGGCACATATATAGTCAAAGACATTTGATTTGCAGAGGATGTCCCTTTGGAGTTCAAGGAATAAACACACACAGTCCTCTATCACTGAAGAAAACAAAACAAAACGGTTGACGAGACTGTTGGGGTGTTCCTCGAGTTCTGCCAGTGACATTCCTCTGATGTAACTGTGGTCTGCAAACCCGCTGTACCACACTTGGCATGTTGCTGGGTGGTTGTAAGCCAAAACTGAGTTTTCCCAGGCTGCGTTGGTCATCAGGTTTCGGTGATCACCAATAAAATCATAAACACTTTATACAACAGAGGCATTAAGGTCACAGTCGCTTTTTTGGCAGTATAGCATGCTTTTTAACAGCTAAGTATTTTTCTTTACCGTGTTATAAAGGGGTAGAAGTCACAGTTAATTAAGGATGAAAAGATCTAGAATGATTTTTTTTCAGTTGCATGAAAACATAAGCGTATCTTGGTTACAAGGAAAGAAAAAGCTGTGTGAATTATTTACTATGAGAAATGCAAAGAATAACACCGAGTAAAAATAATAAGTGCTATTCAAATGCAATAGAAGCCAGTAGAAGGCAGGTACTTGCATTTAAAAAGTTATTGTATTCATGGCTTCATTTATTTTGGTGGTGGTAGAATGTAAAGAACAAAATAAATTAGAACCAAAAATGGAAAAGATGGGATTAATATACAGCAGGGCTGTGAATGATTTGTTTCTCTTCCCACAATGCCCCTCTCCAGCTTATCTGAACACTTAGCTATGTTTATTTCCATAAAGAATGCATTTTATTCTGAAGGAAGCTAGGATGTGCTTTTTAAAATAAAGCAAAAACTTTATTAAAATTCAAAAGAAAAGTAAATAGAGATGATTTGGGAAGCTTTATTCATTTATTTGGGCAAACACTGCTAAAAACATTTAGGTGCACTGCGTGTTTAAAAAGTAATAAATAGCTATTGTGCTTACTTCATAAACTTGTCAGAGTGTCTTCATTTTATTTTCCTGAACAAACTGAATTTCTGTACTGCTCATCCCCAGCCAGTTAATAAATACATCACCCTAAAAAGTGCTGTGGTATTAAATTTACAGCAGATAAAATATGGATGAAGTTGCTGTGCTTCAGGTACGTCAACTGTGATTTAATATCTCTGACTACCCTTATGAGGAGTAAAAGATTACTCGGCTGCTCCAACAGCAAGATACTGACCTTTGCTCCCAAGTAACAGCCACTCAGCAAATAGTACCAAATGAAGAAGTAGAATAACATATAGATTTGCCATAAGAAAAAATTGATCTAAATCCATATATCAAATCTGCTGATCGGAGCTCTTCAGAAAAAGTACCTCATAATCTTTAGAGCGGAATTGCAAAAACTTTTGGTGGAAAAGAAACTGTGGGGTTTATTTTAAAGTAAAAGATTTCTTGGGGCAAAAGGGTTAGGTGAGTTCTATATCTGTGTGTGTGGTGTGTGGAGAGAGACGTACCTATATATGTGTATATATACGCTGCTTTGAGACATCTTCAAGTACAAAAACATCCACTGATCTACTAGATCATCTGCTAGTGATTTAGCAATCAGTCGGATCCCCACTTTCCCATTTTTCCCTTACTTCTGTAAAAGAATGGAGAAAAGTGTAACACTGCCTCTGTAAATGAAGGCAAAATTCCTCTGGGAAATCTCATAACAGGCTGATTTAATTTGTATCTTTAAAAAAAGTTATATCTAAAGGTGATAAAAATCCCCAAGAAGAAATGTTTGTTAGCAAAGAAAATAAATTCTTGTGATTTACATTTTGCCTTCAAAAAAGGTGGGTGAGTGAAAGGGTGCTGCTCTGCACTTCAAAGCGAAAACAAATGAAAATTTTTCAACAACAAAGCCAAAATATGAAGCAGACAAATCACTCTGCTGAGTACTTTTTAACCTACGGTGGTACATGTTAACAAAGCAACTGCTGTATATATAATAAGGATTGAAAAGGTAATCTTTAAATGTGGAAGTAAAATAAGAAACTTCCCCAATTAGTGCTGATTAGTCCTACTTAAGGTAGTAGAACTTGATTTACAAGGGTAAAATCAGTAGATTTATACCAGTATTAAACTTGCACAGGTAAGATTAAAAAATTATTTAAAAAACCTCCTTTCTTGAACACCCATAATTTTAACATGATCTAATAATATTTATGCTTCATATTCTGACAGTTATGTACATATTATTACTTGATATCATAAGTAACTTCTGAATCCAATGTGTTTGTGTCCACACAAATGAAAGCCTTGTTCAGTTCCCAGTTCTGTGCAAGATATTATTTTTAATAGGCAGGATTTTTTTTCCTGAAGAGGTGATTTGATTAACAAGTCCAAGAAAAATAACATGATATTTGCCTCAACTGTCTCCTGTAGTTACATTACGAACGATAAACCATGACCCCTAAAGATTATCAATGCATTTTTGTGAAAGCTGGATTTCCTTCCAAATGAAACTTAGAAAATAATGTGATTTAAAAACGTGAAAGTGGTGACATTCATTTCAAGATTTTGGTTGGGGTTTTCCTTTCAATTAAAACACACTCTTTGCTATTAAGATGCACTGCCTTGGTCGAACAAGAATGTGCATCCTACCCCTCCAAGCCCAGATGTTACTCATTCAAACAGACGTCAGCCCATAAACCTTTCTAAACAAGTGCTTTCTCCACTCTGATTGTACAATGGATTTGGTTGGGCAAGATGACATTTTCTTGAGTGACAGATGCTCATACTGCAGCAGTACCATGGGCACTCATATTGTCCTTGCAGAGCAGCTGCTCCTTGAGGATTTTGTGCTGGTTTCTTTGTGTTTGTAATAATAAAGAAAAAAAAATATACCTTTTATACTTGGGGGGTTAAAAAACACACACAGCAATGAGAGCCAAGATTTACTAGCAGGATTTAGAAAGTCTCAGAAGCTGAAGATGTGCAGATACTGTGAATCTTTTAATGGTACATCACTTCAAACAACATAAAAGTATTTTATTGGGCATTCCTGCCCTGCCTGAAGTGGTAGCAGAAAGCAGGCACAGGAGGGATCACAGGAGATGGAGGAAGGGAAAGAGGAAGAAGAAAGGATCATTGGCAGGTAGTCTGAGGGGCTCCATTTTTTTCAAAATAAGTGGGTAGTTTCTAAAATTTATGGATGGTTCCTAAATGTTATTTCTCTGCATTTGGACTTTTAACAAGCAGGAAGAGATCAGATTATTTTTTAATATGCATTTTTATCATAATAATAGAAATAGTAAGCAGCAACATCTGCTGTCAATGCATATTAGTCTGAACAATAGGAATTAGCACTGAACAGTTTATTACAAAAAGGATTCCAAATTAATTTCAGAATAGGGAACTTCAGGAAAGCTGCTAGCACCCTAAAATGGAAGTAGGTAAGATCAAGCGGCATTTCTCAGCGTCTCATTTATGTCTCTGGCCAACAGAGTAGTATTTCCCTGGGATGACCTACGCAGTGTCAATGACATCATGCCGTAGCCCATTACAGCATTCCTGAGCTCAGATGGCTGCAATATAAGCTCATTGAGCTGTTCCCTGCGTGTCATGGAATATGACACGCCACAAATATTCATAGAATTCAGATGAATATTTTTCTCATCTCTACTTGGGTGTCACTTCACATAGCTAATGCACAGCCTCAATCCTCGCCTATAATCAGCAGTTAAGACCCAGCCTGTGGTGCTCGTATGCTGATCAGGAGTGCTGACATGAGCAGAGGGTGGCATTTCACCTAGAAATCCCATTTAAGAATATGAAAATAGGGGGTCTACTGTTGAGAAACCTGTGCTATCTTGATACCACAAACAAGATTTCTTTTGTTGGACTACCGTGCTGAATTTGGCCCAGTCTAGTATGCGCCCTCTCTCAGGGACGTCCAGGTGAGATGAAAACCATCCTGCTCTCCAGGAATCCTATGGAATAAGTCACTTAACACTGAGAAAAAAAAAAAATTAAAGATACCTAAAGCTAGCATAAATGTTAGCTGTTTGCCTAGGCAGGCCAAATTTAGGAGATATGACTCTCCATCTAGACCCTGCAGCTCATCATGTCAAGTCAGACTCAAGAGCTGCTGGCCAGGAAATATAAGGTATTTATTGTTTTGCTGGTGCCTGCAGCGAACCTGCCCTGTGGCTAACAAACAGGGTTCAGTTTTTAAAACCATCAAGTGTGGGAATAAGCACTTTTTTTTAGAGAGGAAAGTTGATCTAAGAGATAAAGTGAAAACATCTATCAAGGAAATTACTCTCATTGAATGGCATTTGATCCCTCTGAATATCGCTAGAGAGTATTCCAGAGAATACTCCTTGGAAGGGATAGTCCAAATCCAAAAGGCTCTACTAGCATACAGTGATTAAATAGATCAAGTCTAAATGGTTTGAAATCTGCACTTTTATTAGCGTTCTCCTGAATTAACAGTGAATCTGATATTGAAAATACAGCATCAACACAGCTTTGTAGTTTTTAAAACTTCGCTGCAGGACAGGGGGCAGAGGGTGAAGAGTTGAAGGTGGGAGAAAGAGGAGTTGGGCATGGATTTTGTTTCTTTAGCAGTTACAAGAGAAACAGAGAGAAAATATGAAGTATCAGAAACCTGGAAATCAGAGTTGGGGGCTTTGGGGCATGCGGGGAGATATTTAAGAGCATGTTTATGTGGAGGTGCAAAGGCCTGGATTAGGGAAGAAAAAATAAATTTAAAACTCTTCTGAGGGTTCGAGGGCATCTGAGGGGACAGCAGTAACGAAAAGCATGATACAGGCTGGGAAGGGCAAAAAGGGAGCGTGCAAAACCTAGGCTTCTAGGAAGTAACTTTGGGAGACGCAGACATAATACGGGTTACCTGGACCAAGGGAAAGTGCAAAAAACCTTTCGGGAGGTTGTAGACAGGATCTGAGGACTCAGAGTTGCAGCAGGGGCTTTATTAGCAGAAAGCTCGCAGCGTGCTTGCCAGCTCCAAGAGCTCTGGCCGCAGCACCAAGGACGTGGAGCCTCCTAATAAGCAGAGAGGGAGACTGTGAAGAAAAGCTCCTGTTTTTCCTTGTTGCCTAGATTAGGTGCTCGGTGTGCTCTTCTTAGCCTAAAGCCGGTTCCCTGCATAAGGACATCACAGCACAACGTCCGCAGAAGGCTGAAGACTTAACCCAGATTTTATTCGGCGAGGATTGTTTGATACCAAGGTCTCCCCTGTGGCTGCTGCTGAGAACCGAGCTCTGCTGGCGCAGCCGTCCGCTGAAGGATTGATTCTGCGAGCTGCTGAGCACACCTGGGAACCCTTCAGCCCACCTGAGTTCAGTGGGGCTGCGAGCACTCAAATCCTTGCAGAAGTGATTGGCAGTTGCCGGATGGCGTCTTCAGAGAATAAATGTTGCTGGATGTTCCTTCACCTCCTTATTAGTAGCAAATTATACCCGCAGCTGTCCAAGATTTTTTGACTCTGGCCTGTCCCATCCTTAATCAATTGCTGATACGTGTGTGCAAGCGGTGAAAAAGCATATTCGCTCCTTTGCTTTTGAATATTGGGCCAAGAGACAAAATTAAAGGGGGGGGGGGGAAGTAGAGGGAGGATTCACAAACATTCTTGCAAATAAAATCCATTGATTTACTTGGCTTTTTGCTAATTCACAAAGATCTAGAAGAGTAAGAATTTATTCACAGAAATGTTCACAGAAAAGCAAAAGCAGAGCAAATCCTACCATGAATAAATATTCATGGGAGTATTTGCACTGGGAGAGCTCCCCTGGCTATTCTAACAGCCTTTTTTTTTTTTTTTTTCCTGTAGTGTGGCTGGAAAGGATAGAATTAAGTAGTTTCAAGAAGCAAAAAAAAAGGAACATAAAGTAGTAGTCAAAGAGAAGTGTATTTGCTGTTATCGCAGCCAGGAACAGTGAAGCTGTTCACCAGGCAGGTGACCGCTCCACCTTACGACTGGTTTGCCTTCAGCCATGAGGCTGAAAACTGGAGATCCAGGGAAACACAGTCCAAGTAACTTACCTGCCTAGATAGTGTAAAGCAGACTGAAAGCTGGGGGATTATTCATTAGCTGTCCCACCGCAAACTTTCCCTGGCCATGAAAGGGGAGATGGGCATTTAGGAAGCCAACAGTTAACTAACGCTGGGCTTTGTGGGTAGGAAACCTCCACAGACTCTTTAAGTCATTGCTGGAGAAGGTAATGGGATGGTCATCCTAACAGGGACCAAGATCTTCCCTGCCATGCCGCGGCTGCATCAGCAATTACAGAGCCTCCCCCTTTTCTTCCCTGACCTGGTAAATTCAAACATTTTTGCCTGCACAGCAGCACGTCTCCAACAGCGTCCTGCTCAGGCTTACTCGTCACTTGAGGATTATGGGTTTCGAAACCTTTCAAGTGGAAGAACGCAGCGATCCAGCAGAGCTGCTGCTGCTACCACCGCCGTCCTTCTGCAGGAGCTCAGCTCTGGGATTCTCGAATGGAAAAACAAGGTGTGCGCAGCCATGAGAGACACCTCAGCGTTACCTGCCGCTCCTCGACGCATTCTCTGCTCCCTAAGCATCGCCGGTCTCCGCTCAGCACCCCAACGGCCACCCACTGCTGGTTTCACCCTCTGATGGAAACCGTGGTGGCTGAAAAGGTGATGCAAGTCCCATTCAGCCACCCCAACTACTGGCAGGGAAATGCCAAAGTGCTGCTGGTACCTTTAGTCCTGGGAACTGAACCTTTCTGCATGATGAGGAGCTTGACCCCTGGACAAGGGGAGAACTGCTGAATGCCTGCACGTGCACCCAAGTCTGACAAGTAAAAAAATTTGGGATTGTGGCTTCAGGAAGAAAAAAAAACTCTTCTTTCACCCTGACAGATTCACCCTCACCTTGGTCTTATGCACAGAGTTCGTAGCATTTTATATATTAGTGAAAAGGCCCAATTCTATTTTTAGGTTGATTCTTAAAATGTAACTTTATAGAGAATTGAGAGAATTTTGTGGTCAAATATTAAAAAAAAAAAATAAATCAAAACGACCAAGACCAGAAACCTTACCAGTGTTGACCATATGTCTGAAAAGGTAAGAGCACCCAATATGCCGTGTGGCATTTTGTTCTTTTGTTGCATATTTTCCGTAAAAACAACAAAACTGAGAACCAGTGCTTACTTGACTTTGTTAGCACTTTTATTTATTTATTTTCTTTCCAGTTTTTCACCCTTGATGTATCTCCTAAGACTGTGAGCAGGATACATAGTGCTTCATATTCCAAGTGCTGAGGCCTATCTATCAAAAGCTGACTGGAGTGGGTGGTGAAATACAGTAGGAGGTGGCTAGCTACACAGTTGTACTATTAAATTACTGTCTGTCCAAGGAGAGTAATCTCTTGTTTCAGCAGCAGGTACTACTACCAAAGACTGTAAAAACCTCAAGCACTCTGAAATAGGCTGTCATATGGAGCACCATAAATTATATCAGTCAAATATTCCATCATTCATTCACTCTGCGGTCTTACAGTCGGATGAATAGTCTGCTCAAGGGAGAAAAACAACCACCAACTTTCTGATTCCTTTTCTATTTACTTTCTGAGAGAGCTTCAGGGGCCACTTCCCTATGGGAAGTTTTAATTAACCATAAAACATACTTTTCCATTTGCATAGCTGCAGGTTTCAGGGACCACACGGGTTGCTCCCCAAAATGCAGCAAAGGTGCGGGATTTTCTTTTTCTCGAACTGCAGCTATTGTTATCCACCTTTTTATTAAGAAGTTTAAGAAGTGCAGCATCAATGACTTCCTTTTCATCTTTGTGGAACGGAACATTTGACAGTAAGTTAAAATCCTAAATAAAATATGAAAGCTGCCAGCACATGCCAAAAGTCTCTCGGAGAGCATATATGAAAAGTTGCTCCTAAGACGCAAATGTCACTAATACCATATGAAAATTGCAAAAAGGTATATGAAAGTCACTAATGTGACATGAAAGAACAAAAGTCTTCAAATTATGTGAAAGTTGCTGTTCCGATATGTTACCCTTACTGTTCTAGTTACTTTCTATCCTATCTTATTAGCAACTTCCATTTCAAACTAATCTTTGATAAAAGTCTTATTATATTAACAGTTTTCCTTAAGTATCAGAAAATTGTATTTCCAGTTGCACTGAGTGAAGTGTGACCTCATTAGCAGACTTTTGTATCGGTGCTTGGTTTTTTTCCTCCCTTTCCTTCAGAAAATACACACATTGCTGCAGCCACAGTCTCTGCTCGCTTTGTCTTTATAAAGGTACACACTGACTCTGCTTCCCACGAAAGGTTAAGAGCAGACTCAAAGTAGGTTTGGGGAATGGAGATTTCCATTACCCGTACACTCTCAGTCCACATTGCTGGCTACAGAGCTGTTTAAAAATATCAATACCATGTTTAGGAAGAGCCATGGTCTTTAGGAAACCCTATCCAAAGGAGGTCCTGAGCCCACAGTAAGATGCCACTCATGTCTGAGTTCTCCTTTCTGGTGCAACATTTAAATCCATATTTGAGCAGGGGGGAGGTTGCATTTTTACTAATCCTGTACAGACAGTATTCAGTAAATCCCTACTTCTGCAATCAGAGATGAGTGTCCTTGTGGACCCCTTGAATGACAGTGAGACCTCATGAATGCGTAAGAGCAGGGCAGCACGAAGCTGAGTTCAGGGTTATTAGTACTTCACAGCTATTTCTCTACAGACCAGTGCCCATGGAAGTGTCAAAGCTGAAATGATCTAGAACATGGACATAATAGACTTCGGGCTTTATGGGTCCACTGATTTAGAATATCTTTTTATCAGCCAAGAGTCTTATTTCTTCTTTTCTTTTTGAAATCTGCTGCGAAGGTGATGAAATACATTGCATTGCTAGTTCTAGCTGCTGAAGTCCTGCGTGTCTCCCATGTAACTCATGCAAGCAAAACACCAGGTCAAGCACGATAGGAGAGGGTCAGGATGCTAACAGGAGATGAAACCATGAATCGATGACAAACATTTGTAGTGCAGATTTCCTGGCTCCATATGTAGGCCAGACCTGACCGCTGCAGACTGTGAGGGGGCGGCTGTGTTCCCCCTCAGTGCAGCACTCGGTCTGTATGGTGAGCTTGGAAAAAAGGTACCTTCCACGAGCGAAATGGCCATTGAATACCATGTGGTAAAGCCCTGTCCCAGGATGCATCAAAAGAGGTCACTGAGTGACATTAAACTTTGCATCCTATTAACAGTTTCCCCTTATATTTGATTTTGATAGTGGGAAACTGCAATTAAACACTATAAATGCACTAGTTATGCAGCAGGTAACTGTTCCTAAGTAAGAACCTATAATTTTCCCCCAACAACCCCTTTACCTTTGATTATTGGTCAGAAGATAATGCAGTTTGTACATTTAATAACAGTTTGAATATACTGCTAAAAGTTAAGTTATTATAATACTGTGTATTTAAAAAAAAAAAAAACTTTGAAGCTAATAATCAAAAGATTAGAGAAAGGATATCTTTTAATTAATTTCAAACCCTGGATTGAGTATTAAATAGAAACATGAAAGAAAGATTTCCAATTGGAAGGGCTGGTAACTGAAGAGTCTCCACTCTCTTGAGGATTACCATTTAATTTTAAACATTGATTTAAAATAAATGATGGTACAGTCCCCAAGGAAAGATGTATTTCAGTTGTAAACATAAGAGTGATGTATAATAAATGAAATATATAACATTCTCCTTGAGGAGTTTTTTTACTTTATTGTGCAATCATGCTATGGGAATTATTTATACCCTTTAACTTGAGTCTCAGACAAAAGCTATCAGGTATCTTTCTGTAATCAGCTTTTCCTTTATTTATATGCCTGTATTTACATTTTTGAAAATTTGTCTGTGGTATCAGTTCTTCTATCACCAACGCTTGTGAGGGCATGTGATAGATGGGGAAGGTTTACTCTGGATTTTCATCTGAATGCCAAGGGTCTCATACCAGTCCTGACCAAGTAGCTCACCTTATCGAAAGCCTCATAGTTCCCCACCCCAGAGCCAGTTTTCTCACTCATCTCATCATAGCCCACACAGCCTTTCTCATTCATGACTGTTTGTCAGCTCTTCACTCCATTGCAGTCCTCCCATTTTCTGATTTCTCTTTCCTAAATATTAAGATATATTGTACCCTAGTGCTAGGAGAAGCAGCTTTTCCGCTTCATTTGTTTTGTGTCCTGTCAGCATCTAGGTGAACACAATAATTAATTATGAATAGTTGTTTCAGTACTTCTTCTAGGGAATCTGCTTTTTCTAGGTGTTCCAAATCCACTATATTTTCTTTTTTTCTTTTTTATTTTTTTTAGGAAAGAAAAAGTGACTGTCAAGTTTATCGGGCAAAAGTTTGGTTTAAGCAGTTTTGGGTTTAGGGAAAATGTATTCCCTATTGACTCAGCTCTGGACATCTGTTTCTAAGGTTTCAGGGCTTACATTAATCCAGCTAAAGGACAAAGACATGTTCAGTGACCTAGCTGTCCAGTCAAGACTCCATCTCCTGATCTTCTAAATCTCACCTTTCCTGAGAATTTCTTGGCTCTGAATGTGAAAAAAGAAGCACTTCCCGAGATGGCTGAGGCACGGCTCAGGAGGCACTTCTTTGAAAACTGGAAGAGGTACTTCTTAATGGGGCCTGATGGTTCCTGCGTTCTGTAAGGGACCTAGCTAGTAAAGTCTGCATGCATGTTCAGCTGGATGATGTCTTCCAACAATTCTTGCTTCCCCTGCCCTCTTTTGTAAAAGTTCAATATTTGCTGTTTTCAGAAGGCAACTACTTATTTTTTGTTGTTGGTTGGATACTACTGCATCCTGTTGCCCTTATCGAGCATTTCTGGATCAGAAATGCATCGTAACTACATTTAATTTGACACAGTGCAATGGAAAGTGAATAAAGAGATAGGGGATGGACCGTATTTCCTAATTAATTACAATATTAATAAAATAATTATAGGTGTGACATGTCACATCATGTCTCACCATGAAAATTCTTTTGCACACAAAGCCACATCTGGAGAGTTGCTTTCTTTCAGTTCATCCTACACACTGGGCTACTTGGCAGTTTTGGTTATATGGACTTCTCAGTGGAACTAATAACATGGGCCAAATGGAAACTCCATACTCTATTGCCCACACTTAGACCACAAGACAACAGTATTTTTCATAACAAAATGTGTTGCTGTGTGAAATGTTGAGACCATTGGAGCAATAATATTTTCACTGAAAGTGTTGGTGGAAGTAGAAGTCAGTGGAGTGCAGCTTGCAGACCCTTAATATTTGCCTATCTGAAGACTGTAGCACTCATGGAAGTAAAATGTTGCTTTCGAGGAAACTTTTCTTGACCTGCTTTTTCAGATTTTTCTGCTGACTTGATGACGGCTGTGTTGGCAGAGCTACTCCTTCAAAGATGAGACGCTCCCTACACACAAAGCCTTCAGCACTCAGCACGCACTGGGAAATATTCCCTTTCCCAGCTTTGTTTCTAATAATCTGAGGGGAGAAAAGAGTTATATTTTTTATGTCTTTCCCTTAAGTGGAGTTTCAAACAAGTGCATTAACACCTGCCATTCAAAAAGCAGTAGGTCTGGTGTGTTTGAATGAGCCAGCTTCTTGGATTGATCACGGGGTCAATCCACTGATCAAGGATCCTGTGTGGACCTGAGGTCTCATCTTGGCAAAAGAATCCCAGCTTTCAGCTCCTGCTGTAGGAACTAAATGAAGTATTGCTGATCAGTTTATCAGACCTAGCCCTAGCCTTAATGAGAGAGCACCGACCATCTCTTTTTTTCCAAAGGTCAATCAAA